>NC_083573.1:51204545-51572045 GCF_027579695.1 Neoarius graeffei
CAATTGGCAATAGGTCATTAACATGACTGGGTATAAAAAGTGCATCTTGGAGTGGCAGCGGCTCTCAGAAGTAAAGATGGGAAGAGGATCACCAATCCCCCTAATTCTGCGCCAACAAATAGTGGAGCAATATCAGAAAGGAGTTCGTCAGTGTAAAATTGCAAAGAGTTTGAACATATCATCATCTACAGTGCATAATATCGTCAAAAGATTCAGAGAATCTGGAAGAATCTCTGTGCGTAAGAGTCAAGGCCGGAAAACCATACTGGGTGCCCGTGATCTTCAGGCCCTTAGACGGCACTGCATCACATACAGGCATGCTTCTGTATTGGAAATCACAAAATGGGCTCAGGAATATTTCCAGAGAACATTATCTGTGAACACAATTCACCGTGCCATCTGCCGTTGCCAGCTAAAACTCTATAGTTCAAAGAAGAAGCCGTATCTAAACACGATCCAGAAGCGCAGACGTCTTCTCTGGGCCAAGGCTCATTTAAAATGGATTGTGCCAAAGTGGAAAACTGTTCTGTGGTCAGACGAATCAAAATTTGAAGTTCTTTATGGAAATCAGGGACGCCGTGTCATTCGGACTAAAGAGGAGAAGGACGACCCAAGTTGTTATCAGCGCTCAGTTCAGAAGCCTGCATCTCTGATGGTATGGGGTTGCATTAGTGCGTGTGGCATGGGCAGCTAACACATCTGGAAAGACACCATCGATGCTGAAAGGTATATCCAGGCTCTAGAGCAACATATGCTCCCATCCAGACGACGTCTCTTTCAGGGAAGACCTTGCATTTTCCAACATGACAATGCCAAACCACATACTGCATCAATTACAGCATCATGGCTGCATAAAAGAAGGGTCCGGGTACTGAACTGGCCAGCCTGCAGTCCAGATCTTTCACCCATAGAAAACATTTGGTGCATCATAAAACGGAAGATATGACAAAAAAGACCTAAGACAGTTGAGCAACTATAATCCTACATTAGACAAGAATGGGTTAACATTCCTATCCTTAAACTTGAGCAACTTGTCTCCTCAGTCCCCAGACATTTACAGACTGTTGTAAAGAGAAAAGAGGATGTCTCACAGTGGTAAACATGGCCTTGTCCCAACTTTTTTGAGATGTGTTGTTGTCATGAAATTTAAAATCACCTAATTTTTCTCTTTAAATTATACATTTTCTCAGTTTAAACATTTGATATGCCATCTATGTTCTATTCTGAATAAAATATGGAATTTTGAAACTTCCACATCATTGCATTCCGTTTTTATTTACGATTTGTACTTTGTCCCAACTTTTTTGGAATCGGGGTTGTACAGTATATGGATCTGTTATGCCTGCTGGAAGAGAGGAGCAGGTAGGATTGAGAATTGATCTGGCTGTGGTTTGTTTACACTTGATACTAAAACTTGTAGCATCCAAGCAACCTTCTCAAAGATGCGTACAAAAGCCCAGAAACTCCTATTTACCCTGGCAAAAATGATACAGGATTTATCTTGAAGTGTCCTGATCCCCAGATCTTTAACACAGCCACATATAAAAAGTTGTACCCCTCCATGCTCTTCCAGGTTTTCATCTGTTTGTCTGTGTCGAATGATGTTTGCAGCATCAGGTAGTTTGAGATGTCAGGGAACTCAACAGATGGATAATTTTCCTACTCATAATTAATGAATGAATTAATGAATTTATTTTAACATGATAAGTTGATCAGCAGAGCTGGTGGGTTCGTGCATGTACAGATACAAATAATTACAAATACAAGAGACTAAAAATATACACAATCTTTAAAAAAAACAAAATCTGTTGGTTCTGTTAATTATCTTCACATTAAGTTAATTAATAGTATGCATAACTATTGTCTTTGTGTTTAGTTCCGGCTACAATAGGATCACAATTTATTCTACAAATGTCAAATTTCGCAAGTAAATTTTTCTTTCATAGGAAAAATCCTTTGTTCGCATGTAAGGATCTAATCCCACTGAGTGCTTTCTATATCCACTTCTTTTGAGTGTACTTCTTGGTTTTCATAACTTGCTTGTTTGTTGTACACAAATATGGTAATAAGTTCTTGTGTTAATGGACCAGACCCCACTTTTGGATCATTAATCCCTTTTGACTGAGAATGCCCTGCATGCATAGGTTTATGTTGGCTTCTGGCACATCCATACAGTGATAAATGCTATACCTACAATTAAAAAACATTTTGTTTTTATTGCATTTATTTAATTCCTGGGCTCCCATCTGTAACAGGGAGTGATGCTGCATCCCATTAATACACTTTACAACAGATTATTAGATTCTAATAGAATAGATGAGCCAAAATAATTGGGGCTCTTTTTTAACGGGCCACGACTCATTACAAGTATGAATAGGTCAGCCTTAAAGTAGAAAAGGTTGAGAACCCCTGTTCTAGAACACCTCTGGCGATAGCCTTTCCAGTATTTTGATTGGTGGAGCTGAGCAACAACTTTTTAGCGGAGCATGACTGGCAAGGATTTAAGGGGGGCACGTGCCCGGCATGCACCTCCCCATCAAATAAATAAATAAATAAATAAATAAATGGCTACTTGGAATTGTGACTTGATTGTATTGCAGATATTGAGATCCCCACCGTTTTTTTTTAATTAATAAGGTTTAAAAAAATAAACACAATAAATCGTTATGTGATTGAGTTGAAGTAGTAGGTCCTAGTTTTGTTTTGTTTTGTTTTTCACTCGTGACACGAATGCAGTGAAAAGCAAGCTGGGTGAGTCCTGTTGGATTTTAACAGGGTGTGGGAACTTCATGCATCGACATCATAACATACTGTATTCCCGGACTGCACTATAGACTACATGTAAAGGGTGTGCACCATCCTTTTATGGTTATGGTATCGTTAACACACAGGTTTATAAGCCAAAATGACAAGATGCTGCAGCAGGCTTACTGAGTACACACAAATGTCAGCTGTCTGGCTACTGCTTGTATTAATTAATAGGGTATCCCTATACTTACTATGCCTTGTGTATGTACATGGGACATGTGCCATTTAGGGAGTGAGCCTCACTTTGATTTTTTACAGTGCCTGGATAGGTCTGTGAGAGACGTTGATTTTGCAACGGCTCTGAAGAAAATCTGCTTGAAATCACCTGAGTCTTGGGAACTAAGACTTTTTATAGGACTTGTTCACATGTAACTCACACAATCATTGTATAGTGTGTGCAGGACTGATCAACAGTTACCGGAAATGTTTAGTTGCAGTTATTGCTGCACAGGGGGGTCACACCAGATACTGAAAGCAAAGGTTCACATACTTTTGCCACTCACAGATATGTAATATTGGATCATTTTCCTCAATAAATAAATGACCAAGTATAATATTTTTGTCTCATTTGTTTAACTGAGTTCTCTTTATCTACTTTAAGACTTGTATGAAAATCTGATCATGTTTTAGGTCATATTTATGCAGAAATATAAAAAATTTTAAAGGGTTCACAAACTTTCAAGCACCACTGTATATGACAATGCAACTTTCATCAATATTACCATATATCAGTTGTAATTATCCTGCGACCCTGTAGAACAGGATAAAGTGGCTAGAGATAATGAGATGAGTTGTAATTATGTTCAATGCATATACCTGCAACTCTGACAATATCATTTTCAGTGACTAATAATCTGGTTTTGAAAGTTCCTACTTTTAAAACATATATTTGATTGATATGGTAATTTTCTTTAAGATATTTCATTTACAACATGTCTCTGACAGCCCAAAATGCATCTCCGGGCGTTTAAAAACTGCAGAGGTTCCAGGGGCCTCTGGCAGATCCCAGACCCCCAGCCTTACTGGGTTGGTGCACCCCCCCCCCCCCCCCCCCCCTTCCCATTTTCCTGGATCCACCCCTGCAGTAGAATCTTTGCCAAAATTAAAGTCATTCATTCAGCTTTGACAGATCGCTTCAGCTGCTCCTGGAGCAGGTGAACCATAGTCTTTTCTTGTAGCATTGTTTGTCATCTGCTATTTAGCCTTTAAATGTGTAAGCTACATTTTGCGATGTTGTATATGACAGAACATTGCTTGTCACACTGTACTGAGATGTAGCAGTTGACCTAACAAACCATAGCTTACTGCGGCCAATGCTAGCAGGAGAAAGCTCAGTGCAGCGTCAATCAGTCAGCTGAAGTTGTTGTTGCTAGATGTAGCGTTGCTCTAAGAGAAAACCAGCAGAGGTAAAATTGTAACAGTTCAACGGCATAAGCTAACTTACACACACATTGGTGTGTTATCCCACAGAATAGCTGGCAATGTAAAGTTGTAGGCTGATAGTAATGTTACCAAAGTGTCAGTAATTTGTATAATTTGTTGTGATGTGTAGCTGACTACACATTTTGATTAAGGCTACTCGTTTAGGTGAGGTCATCAATTCAGCTACAATTCAGCTACAGTTTAGGCTACGGGAGATAGGGAATCATTTGTATCCTCAATAATAATAATAATAGTAATAATAATAATAATAATAATGTTACCATACCTTGAAATTGCTTGGATTGAAGTAAACTGTTTATTTAAATTGTGTTGTGTGTTTTGTATATTTTTAAATACATTGTCCATTACTAGTGGCATATATGGTAATTAATTTAATATATTTACTTTCATGGGTCTAAAATATCTATTTCAGCTAGCTTACAATTTTAGAGTCTATAAAGCTAAACTATGTACCCATACCAGAGATTTTCACATTGTCTTTAATTAATGTTAACCTAAAGCAGTTGCAGAAACGGCCGACAGTGCACTCAGTCAGTACGTTTACATGCACATCCAAATCAAGCTGCTGTCGGTAATCGAGCAAAGGGTCTCAGCAGGGGTGCCAGAGAAATCCAATCCTACATGCACACAAGGAAATCGAGCTATTGTGTGAGGTACATTGTGCACCCGAGCCACAGGTGGCACTACACGCCCCATCGTGTTGGTACACTTCCGGTTGTCGTCATGAAGAAGAGCTATTCAAGAGTGTAAACAAAGTTATCAGTTCCATGTTCTCCATTGTGTGTTTTTCTCCTGTCCATGAATTTTAATATATTCAACTCCTTAAGCTGAATGAGCATGAACTCTGTCTCCTCATTGCTCCAGAAGTGCACGTTTCTGCTCGCCATTTTCTCTTCTTCGTTTGTTCCTCCTGACCTCTTCTGCTGCTCGCTACTACTGTTGTCATGCCGACCGAGGCTGTTGTGTTTCCCGCTTGTGGTCTCGTCACTCGTCACTTCCGGAAGGGGCAGTGCTGAAGTAAGTAGCTCGACTACGTAGCTCGATAGGGTATACATGCACTAAGTAGCTCGGCAAAAATCGCATAATCTAGGTCGTGTAGCTCGATTACGAGAAATCAAGTTCGGTTCAATTTCAGCCTAGCTAAGGTGTATCCATGGCATTTATAACTTCGATTTCAGTCGAGCAACGGCAGAAATTCGATTTTCTCTATGTGCATGTATACGCACTCAATGAGAAAAATCCCACTTTTTATGCAGTGCATGATCAAAATACATGAAAAACAGAAATGCTCCCCTTTTTATTACAAAGATGAAAACATTAGATGTTTTTAATGATATTTTCACCATTGAACCAAAAATGTCCCCGGTTTTCTTCTCAGAAATCTGGTCACCTTAACATACACTCAAGCACAGACTTAAGCACACAGTGAAATTTAACCTCTGCATTTAACCCATCTGAAGCAGTGAACACACACATGCACACACAAGTGAGCAATGAGCACACATACACAGAGGCACTGCTGGCCTGTTAGGGCGGGACGGTATCCATCCCACTCGGGAAGGTGCTGCTCTCATTTCCTGCAGCATAGGTCATAGTCTCAGAACAGGCCTAGTTAATTTCTGACAATCCAGAGCCAAGGCCAGGGAGCAGACGAACAGGCTAAACCGACTGTCTGCTAGCTGCACAGAGTCGTCACTCAGGGCCCACTACATCGAGACTGTGTCTGTTCCCCGAGCTCAACAAAAAGGTAGAAATTTTCAGAGAGTTTGTTCCAGTAACCTAATCAATATAAAATTAGATCAGACTGACTGTACAGCTGCTGCCAGCACCTTTGATCTAAAGGTGGGGCTATTAAATATTAGATCTCTTACATCTAAAGTGCTAATGGTTAATGAACTCATTACTGATCAGGAGTTTAATGTACTGTGTTTAACAGAAACATGGATTAAGCCAAATGAATATATAGCATTAAATGAAGCGAGTCCTCCTGGATACAGTTATATACACCAGCCTCGTCTAACTGGCAGAGGAGGAGGCGTCGCGGTTATTTATAACGATTATCTAGGTGTAACACACAAACCTGGTTATAAATTTAATACATTTGAAGTTCTTCATACTCATATAATGTATGTAGCCTCGAAAAATAAGTCTACCCAGTTAATTCCATTACTTATTATTTACAGGCCCCCGGGGCCATATTCTGAGTTTCTTTCTGAATTTGCAGATTTTATCTCAGATTTGGTTATTTCCTTAGACAAAGCTTTAGTTGTCGGAGATTTTAATATTCACTTTGATAACCCAGAAGACCCTTTAAAAACAGCGTTTGTGTCCATCTTAGATTCAGTCGGGATTAAGCAGAATGTCATAGGACCGACCCATAATGGTGGTCACACCCTTGATCTAATACTAACATTCAGATTAAACGTAGACAATATAGTCATACTTCCACAGTCTGAAGTTATCTCAGATCATTGTCTCATCTCATTCAAAATATGTCTGAGTAATAATATATGCACCTCACCACGCTACTGTATTAAACGTACTTTCACGTCAACTACTGCACAGAGCTTTATAAATGATCTCCCAGAGCTGTCAACTTTGATTGGGTCACTGTCAGCCCCTGCAGAACTCGATCAGGCAACTGAATGCTTAGAGTCAACATTCCGCCATACTTTAGATAATGTAGCTCCTCTAAAAAGGAAAATGGTCAGAGACAAAAAATTAGCACCCTGGTATAATGATGACACTCGCACTTTAAAACAGACCACTCGAAAATTGGAACGTAAATGGCGTCAAACAAAATTGGTAGTGTTCAAATTGGCGTGGAAGGAGAGCTTCCTGAAGTATAGAAAAGCTCTTAGTGCTGCGAGATCAACATATCTCTCCTCCCTAATAGAAGATAACAAAAATAATCCTAGATTCCTATTTAATACTGTAGCAAAATTAACCAGGAATAAGTCCACTATAGACAGATGCACACCTGCAGTATGTAGTAGCAACGACTTCATGAATTTTTTTAATGACAAAATTGAGAATATCCGACAAAAAATTCAAACTACTAATTTAAGGTTAGACAATGAAAGTGACCTCGTAGTTAACAATATAACTGTATCAGATCATCAGTTAGAATGTTTTACTCCCCTAAAAGAAACTGAATTACTTTCATTAATCTCTACATCAAAAGCCTCAACTTGCGTACTAGATCCCTTACCGACACATCTATTCAAACAGATAATGCCTGGAGTAATTGAACCGCTTCTAAAAATAATAAATTCTTCTCTTATGATTGGCTATGTACCCAAATCCTTTAAACTAGCAGTTATCAAACCCCTGATTAAAAAACCTGACCTTGATCCCTGTCAGCTGTCCAATTATCGGCCAATATCAAACCTCCCCTTTATCTCCAAGATCCTTGAAAAAGCTGTGGCACAGCAGTTATGCTCATATTTACATAGGAATAACATCCATGAAATGTATCAGTCAGGATTTAGACCTCATCATAGCACAGAGACAGCACTGGTTAAAGTAGTAAACGACCTACTGTTGGCGTCTGATCAGGGCTGTGTCTCGCTACTTGTGTTGCTTGACCTTAGTGCAGCATTTGATACCATTGATCATTCCATTCTTCTGGATAGACTAGAAAATGTTGTGGGAGTTAAGGGAATGGCCCTCTCCTGGCTCAGGTCTTATCTAACTGATCGTTATCAGTATGTTGATATAAATGGTGATATTTCTAGACGTACCGAGGTAAAGTTTGGTGTTCCACAAGGTTCTGTCTTGGGTCCACTGCTTTTTTCTCTATATATGTTACCTCTGGGCGATATTATTCGTAAACATTGTATTAGTTTCCACTGTTATGCTGATGACACACAGTTGTATGTCTCTGCAAAACCTGATGAGAGACACCAGCTTAATAGAATTGAGGAATGTGTGAAGGACATTAGACACTGGATGCTTATAAATTTCCTTCTGCTTAACTCTGACAAGACTGAAGTACTTGTGCTAGGACCACATACAGCTAGAAGTAAGTTTTCTGATTACACAGTAACTCTGGATGGCCTTTCTGTTTCTTCACGTGCAGCAGTAAAAGACCTCGGAGTGATTATTGACCCCAGTCTTTCATTCGAAACTCACATTGATAACATCACCCGGATAGCTTTCTTTCATCTCAGAAATATTGCAAAGATAAGAAATTTAATGTCATTGCATGATGCAGAAAAACTAGTCCATGCTTTCGTTACCTCCAGGTTGGATTATTGTAATGCCTTACTGTCTGGATGTTCCAATAAGTGCATAAACAAGCTCCAGTTAGTTCAAAATGCCGCAGCAAGAGTCCTTACTAGAACTAGAAAATATGACCACATCACGCCTGTCTTATCCACACTGCATTGGCTCCCAATCAAATTTCGTATTGATTATAAAATACTACTATTGACCTTTAAAGCACTAAATGGTCTCGCACCACAGTACCTGAGTGAACTACTGCTCCTCTATGACCCGCCACGCCTACTTAGATCAAAAGGTGCAGACTATCTGCTGGTACCTCGTATAGTGAAGGCTACATCAGGGGGCAGAGCCTTTTCTTACAAAGCCCCACTGTTATGGAACAGCCTTCCAAGTAATGTTCGGGAATCAGACACAGTCTCAGCATTTAAGTCTAGGCTGAAAACATATCTGTTTAGTCAAGCCTTTTATTAATGGTGTTTATGAGGTAAAGGAGTAGATCTGGAGGGTCCTCAGACATAGAGTGTTTTGGTAAACTGGGATGTATGGATGCTGTCAGTCCCCACTCGCTTGCTCACTCGAGTTTGTTGACGGTGCAGTGGCTGGCTGCTTTATGTCCCGGGGCTCCCTCATGCCTGTGTTACCTTCTGGCTCTCTCCTTTTAGTTATGCTGTCATAGTTAGTTGCCGGAGTCCCTGCTTGTACTCGGTGCAATATGTATACTGTTCCTACTTATTCAGGTGACATTGGGCATACCTAACCACCTGTGTTTTCTTTCTCTCCCCCCCCACTCCAAATCTGTCCCTCTGAGTTACATGGAGTCAACAGGAAATCTTTTGGTGGAGACGGTGGGGACCTCGACTGGCTATCGTAGCCTGCAGGGAATCGGCCATCAGACATTCTGTCGCATGTCCCAGACCCGGTGAAATGTAACTGAATTGTCTTGGCCAGGCCTAAGGGTCCCATCTGCATCTCATCATTGCTGAGGAGTGTGCTCCCATCACCCAATCAAGCATCCAGCCAGAGCAGGTCATGATATATTTTTTTTACCATATTAACATGCCATTGTGTGTCATGCCTGATGTAAAGACTCTCGTCTCTGCGAGCCTACCACACAGATTTAATACTTGTCATTTTTAGGGCATACCTAACAACATGTTTTCTTTCTCTCTCCCCCCCCCCCCCCCCCCCATCTGTCCCTCTGAGTTACATGTTGATCCTGGGATTGAGATGCTGGCCTCTTCTGCCCCTCGGACCTGCTTGATCCATCCTGGTGCCCTGTGTCTGGTCGGAGTTTTATCGCCCCACTCCTGTGAAGGACGGCCCCATGAGGACAGTTGAGGGTTATACCTGTTAAAACTGTTAATATTATAGTCAGGCTGTCTGTTGTTGCCCAAATGAGGATGGGTTCCCTTTTGAGTCTGGTTCCTCTCGAGGTTTCTTCCTCATGTCGTCTGAGGGAGTTTTTCCTTGCCACCGTCGCCACAGGCTTGCTCATTGGGGATAGATTAGAGATAAAATTAGCTCATCTTTTAAGTCGTTCAAATTCTGTAAAGCTGCTTTGCGACAATGTTTATTGTTAAAAGCGCTGTACAAATAAACTTGATTTGATTTGATTTGATACACAGAGCAGTGGGCAGCCATGCTACAGCATCCGGGGAGCAGTTGGGGGTTAGGTGCCTTGCTCAAGGGCACTTCAGCCCAACTGTGTGCTTAAGTTGGCCATGGCTGCCCCATGTTAACCTAACCACATGTCTTTGGACTGTAGGGGAAACCGGAACATGCAAACTCCATACAGAAAGGCCCCCATCGGCCGCTGGACTCAACCTCAAAACCTTCTTGCTGTGAAGCGACAGTGCTAACCACCAGACCACCATGCCGCCCAATGAGGAATAAAACAATGAGGAAGGTTGTGATAGGAAAATAATCAAAAAATATTTTATTCTGGATTATTTTGTAGCATATATAGATGCAACTATTTGATTTTGAAAAATGAAATAACCAGTTTATGTTTTGTAAAATAAAAATGGTTGTGTAGGATAAATGAGGTAAAGGTGAACCTGAGCAGAGTGGTGATCTATAACCTCCCGCTTCATCTGTGAAGCACGGCACAATATGTTTGTATGTCTGCCAGTGGAATTGTCTCATGTGTCTTTATTAATGTTTCGACTGCAGACAGCGGATGTGAGATAAATTCCAAAGTGTTCAGAAACATCGACTTCACCTTGCACCTGAAACCTACTACAACATCAAACATGGAGTTTATCAGGGGCAAAGAAGTGACATTTCTTTGGTTTGCAATGTCAATTGCCTTAACTGAGCACATCATTTTTTCCACATTGCTCTTTTCATGATACAGTATTAGCATTTATATCGCATTCAGTTTTCTGTCCGTTCACTTTGCATCCATTCACTATATACCCATCAATTTATTCCTTTCATCTGACATATTTCATGTCAGCATATGTGGAGAAAGCAGTCAGTCTGACAATAAACGCACATGCAAAGAGACCTCAAATCACTGCCACTACATTTATCTTTTAATTAGCACCCACATATTCACAATTCATTACACTCAATTCTTCACATAATTTTAAGGCGAATAAGTGAGAAATGATTAGAAGGGTAATTACATTTTGCAATATTAAGAGACTTAATAAAGCTCATATTGAATTAATGGTTGAAAGTGTGAGTTTAAGAACAGGGTAGAGAGAGATGCAGTATCTGCTGTTGTCTGGCACATAACAGTATTTCCTATTGTCTGTCACATAAAACACATGATCCATGTCAGAGGGTAGCTGTTTTCAGCAGCTAAAACTTCAAAGGCAATTTTTCCATTTTTAAGCTTTGCTTTGATAGTTCCTGCATTTGCTTTTGTATATTGCAATTTCTTCCTGTAAATACATACAGTACATTGTCATTCATGAGTGATGATGCATTTCACTAGTATCTGAAAAACACTGTTGTTGATTATAGACAGAAAACATTAAAATTCTTTCACCTGTCAGCCACATACTTCTTGATCTCCATCTGAGTTCATATATTATTTGGACAAACAAATCTATGGTTTTGTCCTTGAGGATAAACAACTGAATCAGCTGATCATTATTCAAAAGCCTCTCTTCGAACCAATCATTCCCGAGGTAGTGGGAGTGTGAGATTTATAGCTTATGTGTGCCTGCTGTGAGATTTACCCAGTGTATACTCATGAGAGGCTGTTGTATTATATTTGTGTATGGCATGAATGCACTGTCTTTATAAAACCTCAAATCTTCTGTTGATTAGGGATTAGTCGACTGGTGAATTCCAAAAGAGCAATGGCAATTATAAAATGTGTTTGTTTGTTTTTTCCTTTCTTGTGCTTATGGGTTGTGAAAAATTTGTTTGTAATCATATCAACTCTTAACCATGAACAGGTCCAGACTTTCTTTAATACCTGTAACCCTGTACATTTCCTAATTGTTTCACTGCAGTTACTGAATTTTTCAGAGCTGTTACGTAAAGGAGATACGCAGAACCTTTATTTTTAAATAAATTTCTGAGTGGATAGTATCTCCATCCTTGACTCTTGTATGCTGCATAAATGGGAATTAAAAATATATATTTTTGAGAGTTAAAATCGACCGCAAAGTTGGCATTTGAGCTGAACTAGCCAGCCCTGAGTGCGTGACGTCACAGTGGTAACCAGTTTTAAGGCCGAGGCCTTTTACAGCTGTAGACCAAAGTCATATAAATAAAAATTTATGATGAAAGTAAGAAATACCACTACCGACTTGCTCAATTAAGACTGATCTGACTTCACTGATTGTGGGTTGACTCTCATTAAAACAGGATAGGTGTTATAACTTATGCAACATGCATGCATTTTCACTGATAAAATATAAAAGGCTAATTAAATAATCAGATGAACTGAGAATCACATTCTGAAGCAAATTAAATAATCTTATACCGGTAACTTAAATACACAATACAAGTTACATGTATTAATCTAAATGCAGGTAAACAACATGTTGTTTTTTAATCCAAATGAGAGTCGGAGCTTACCCATCTGTGTTCTTGTTTCTTGAAGGCCAATCTTGTGGCCAATTATTTTGAAACAATCTGACTTTCAGTTGTTCGTTCAGTTCTTCGTTCATTCACTTCTTCCACATAAGGGCGAGATGGCAGCAAGATCCAGTTTAGAAAGAAGACAGCTGGTCCACTCATTCTCTATTTTGTCCATACTGAGTACTCTGGTACTCCGCCATTACTGCTCGGCTCAGGCAATTACTAAAACCCAGGACAGAATGGGACGTCACTGGCTTTAGCAACAACCACGGGGAGGTCACTGCCCAAGCGATATGTTACATCCCGTTCCATCCCGGATTTTAGCAACAACCCTCAGCTCACTCTGGGAGAAGTGGTGCAACTGAATTTTGCTTTTTAAAAAAAAAAAATAAAATAAATACTTTCCTTTTCTTGTAGTTTTCTTTTTCTTTAATTGTTGATACTGCACCCTCTTTCAATACAGAATACAGATTTACAGATTTCAGTACAGAATACAGATTTACAGAATACAAATTTCAATACAGGTGCAGAAACACATCTATGTGGCATGGCAATAAATTAGCTCAAAATGGAGGCTCGGAGTTGCAGTCAGCTCTGTGTTTTAGTATAGCGGAAATGGCGATGAGACAGATAAACTTCCTGCTGTGACGTTACGGACATCAAGGTCATTCACTCAGACCACTACCTATATAAATCACTTTAATCATAAAAATTACTATATTAGATTTATTGTTAATGCTTAAAACTATTCCTGTACCATTCTTGAGGTCTCAAGGCATTTATAAATGAAAGTGAGGCCATGGTTCTGCATATCTCCTTTAAAGGGTTAAAGTGGACGTTCGATCCAGTACAGAAAAGTAACATAAACTTTACATGTAAATTTTATGCATGCAGGGCATGTTTTTATTTTACATGGGATTACATATTTTATTTATTTTATCTTGAGGCCCTGTAGGCCAATTGGCCTGTCGGTTTCCAGCCTCTTACGAGGCTGTGTGCATCTATCGAGCGCACAATTCATCTACCACCAGCTGGCTAGGCCTGTCGCAGCTTCCCAGACAAACAACCATTCACACACACATTCACAATTTAGAGTAACCAGTTAACCTAACCGCATGTCTTTGGACTGTGGGGGAAACTGGAGCACCCAGAGGAAACCCACGTAGACACGGGGAAAACATGCAAAATCTACACAGAAAGGCCCCTGTTGGCCACTAGGCTTGAATCCAGAACCTTCTTGCCATGAGGCTACAGTGCCAACCAATGTACCACCGTGCCGCCTGATTACATATTATTAAGATGAAATCAAAGATGCTTACCTGAATTCATATGTGCAATATAGTGAAATGCACCTTTATATACACACATATATATATATATTTATTTGCATGATGATGCAATCACATGAGTAATGTCTGATCACGTGAAAAACATTTCATGATCATATATAAAATGTATGTGATTTTCTTCATCAACCTCATTCAAACAGAAATGTTCAATCATTAAGCAGCTGTTCATATCGGCATTCATTTTCAGGAGTCACTTTATCCTGGTTAACATCCCTGTAGATCCAGAGCTGATACTGTAAACACAGGAATACAGGCTGGAGTACACCCTTAATGGCACACACACACACACACACACACAGCATTTTTTAAGGATTTTCCACTAGGAGACCAACTGGTCTGGGCAATACAATCACAGGCCCCAGAGTCCATGCGGCTGCACCACTGCGGCATATTCTGTGATGCAAATTGCCGCATTACGAATCCTCGTTTCAGCCAGCATAATATCAACATAGTTAATGCAGTGCCAAGTTTTCCTTGTTAAATGTATACTTACATGATACTTGGTTAATTAATTGCAACTGATTGAACCAAATGATAAGACATAACTTGGTTTAAAATTTGGTCTCCCAGTGAAGCTGGTTTGGCATTGACTAGGAGACCATCTGGCCACTGGGAGACCATTTGGTCTCCCAGTAACTATGTTAAAAAATGCTCTGCACACACCTGAAGAACCTGTAAGAACCTCACATAGACACATGGAAAAAATTTAAAACTCCTCACAGACAGTAACACAAGTTCAGGATCAAACAGCTCAGCCTGCTGTGCCACCTGACTGCCCTTAAGCAGTTTTTCTTACACTTAATCCCATGTGCATGTGTGGATATGATTATGGTGAATAAAAAAAAAAAATCGCAGATTTTCTTTGGTCTCTTTAAAAAACATATTGCAATCTGAATGTCACAGGCCTGGTACCTCTGATATTCAAAAGGTATGATGCCAGTGTACATTCCAATTGAAGGTATGATAGATATACTCCATACATTTGAACATCATGAGAATGGGCAATTATAATTATGTATAATGTTTAAGATGCAGTCCAGATCTACACCTGAGAAAGTGAAAAGGAAGCCTCTGACTACAATAATTTGTATAATAATATAAAATAAAATCAAGAATTAAATAATAATTATGGATTTATATTAAAAGAGATTATCAAAAATCCAAAAAATATGGAGGAAAACTAAATTAATGGCCCATTCTGATTGTACAGATATTTATAAGGAAGGAAGTATACACTGAAAACATTTTTATTGAGCGACTGAAAAAAAGGCAAAGGAACCAATCCCACAAAGTTAATTTTGTGCCTTTCATTTAACCCTTCTCCCCTGAGCCAATCAGTGACTACCTTCCTTAATACAGCACCACAATTTAAGTGTGACAAATTTGCAAATTCTGCAAATGTGCTTGAATCATTGTATATTACGCACTGAAACATACATACTGTAACACACACACAAATATATATATATATATATGTGTGTGTGTGTGTGTGTAAAGAGAGAGGGAGAGGATAGTGAGCGAAGCAAATGAGTGAAATATTTTTCAACACGAGTAGACAAACTTCATATCTTCACGCCACTGTGTAATGTTCTTTATGTTATATGGATACATCCACACACAAAAAATACACAAGTTTATAAAAAGAATTTTAATGATCATTGAAGTGTGTGTGTGTGTGTGTGTGTGTGTGTGTGTGTATTTTTTTAATGGCTTATAGCTCATGAAAATCAGAAATCCAGTATCTGAAATTATTAGACTATTTTCTAAGATCAATCAAAAAAGGATTTATAATACAGAAATGTCCAACTTCTGAAAAGTATGTTCATTTATGCACTCAGTAAATGAGTTGAGGCTCCCTTACCACAAATTACTGCATCAGTGCTGCATGGCATGGAGGTGATCAGCCTGTGGCACTGCTGAGGTGTTATTGAAGCCCAGGTTACTTTGATAGCGGCCTTCAGCTTGTCTGTATTTTTAGGTCGGATGTTCCTCATCTTCCTCTTGACAATACCCAGTGGATTCTCTCTGGGGTTCAGGTCAGGTGAGTTGCCTTGCCAATCAAGCACAGTAATATCATGGTCAGCAAACCATTTGGTAGTACTTTTGGCACTGTGGGCAGGTGCTAAGTCCTGCTGGAAAAGAAAATCTTCATCTCCATAAAGCTTGTCAGTAGATGAAAACATGAAGTGCTCTAAAATCTCCTGGTAGACGGCTGCGTTGACTTTGGACTTGAAACACAGTGGACCAACACCAGCAGATGACCTGGCACCTCAAAACATCACAGACTACAGAAACTTCACACTGGACTTCAAATGCCTTGGATTCTGTGCCTCTCCGCTCTTCCTCCAGAGTCTAGGACCTTGATTTCCAAATGAAATGCAAATTTTACTTTAATCTGAAAAAAGGACTTTGGACCACTGAGCAACAGTCCAGTTTTTTCCCTCCTTAGCCCTTCTGATGTTGTCTCTGGTTCAGGAGTAGCTTGAGATTAGGAATGAAACAGGTGTAGCCCATTTCCTGAAGATGCCTGATTGTGGTTGTGTGTACTGAACTAGACCAAGAGATGCACAATATTTATACTGTTTGAATAGCAATTTAATCAAACTCAAAATGAATAATATTTTGAGATTTTTTTTGCACTGTAGGCCATAATTATCAAAATTAAAATAGAAAAATGCTTGAATCATTTTAGTTTTTGTGCAATAGTCTATAATATATTAAATTTTCACTTTCTTAAATAACTGATGGAAAATATTGAACTTTATTGAACTTTTTCATGATATTCAAATTTTTTTGGATGTACCTATACACACACACACACACATACACACACATATTACATTGCATGCCATGTGTCCCTATATGTCTAAATATAAATAACCCTTATGCATAAACAGATTATGTTCTGTTGCTAAGGGAACAAAGATTTTATGGAAAAGAGACTGTGTGAGTGCTACTGCTGTGTATCAGCAACCAGCAGGGTTGGAAGATAATGAGCTATGTGTAATCTCACTCCAGTATTTGGTCAGATTAAATCAATTAATCATATTCATTAAATATATTTTACTTACCATTAAAGAGTAAATAATAATAATAATAATAACTAGACAGGGATACTCTAACGAGTGCAAACCCCGCCTTTTCCCTATTAAAATACATTGGGCGAAAATTTCGAAGTTCTGCCATGACCTTGACCTTTGACCTCCAAAATTTAATGGTTTCCTTCCTGGGTGATTGGCAACACATGTACAAAATTTGGTCCAAATCGATCCATTGGTTCTTGAGATATCTTGCAGACACACAGACAGACAGATACACACACACACAGACTGACGCAGGTGAAAATAATAACCCCTCCGACTACTGTCGGCGGGGTTAATAATAATAATAATAATAATAATTATTATTATTATTATTATTATTATTTACTCTTCCATTAATTCTGGAAGAGTATAAGCCAGTTCCAAAACCATATGTGCAAATTTTACATCATTAAATTTTGAAACCAAATCCAATTAAATTAGGTCTACACTTCAGATGCCAAATGCTTAGTAAGCAGCAACAAAGTCTGAGATAGCAGAGACAGATGAGCATCTCTGGCCTAATTTAACAGGTACGCAGGTTTAAATGCTTCAAAGGAAACAGTGTGATAATGATCTCCAAATTATGCAAGTCGAAACCCAGGGAGCATTTCACAGCTCAAGATCCAACCTGTGGAAACATGCACAAGTAAGTCGTTTGCTAGCTTAGTGAATATATCTGAGTTCTGTTGTAGCCATAGGGAACGCTCTACGTGTAAAAGGCATATTTGATTGATAACTGTAGCTGACTATATTGCTAGAATCATGAATGAATTATCATAAGCTAACTAGTTAATAATCCTAGCAAGCTACTGAAACCTCAGCATTTTGCTGAGTTAGCTAGTCAAATGTTACTTTTATTTATATACTGTTTGTAATTGTGCTGGTTTTCACTGAGCTCAGACAGCATAGTTCACCTGGCTCGTGAACATAAAAGCAGACTAGAAAACAGAACATTTTCAGCTTAGTTTTTTTTCAATTGTAGACATTACATTTACTTACACTATATTGCCAAAAGTATTTGCTCACCTGCCTTGACTCACATATGAGCTTAAGTGACATCCCATTCCTAATCTATAGGGTTCAATATGACGTCGGTCCACCCTTTGCAGCTAGAACAGCTTCAACTCTTCTGGGAAGGCTGTCCACAAGGTTTAGGAGTGTGTTTATGGGAATTTTTGACCATTCTTCCAGAAGCGCATTTGTGAGCACTGATGTTGGACGAGAAGGGCTGGCTCTCAGTCTCCGCTCTAATTCATCCCAAAGGTGTTCTATCGGGTTGAGGTCAGGACTCTGTGCAGGCCAGTCAAGTTCATCCACACCAGACTCTGTCATCCATGTCTTTATGGACCTTGCTTTGTGCATTGGTGTGCAGTCATGTTGGAAGAGGAAGGGGCCAGCTCCAAACTGTAAAAACAGTCTGCATGCCTAGGTGCTTGATTTTATACACCTGTGGCCATGGAAGTGATTAGAACACCTGATTCCGATAATTTGGATGGGTGAGCAAATACTTTTGGCAATATAGTGTATGTAATTCCTTCTTCATGACTTTTTTACATTTCCCGAAGTGAATTATTTTTATAGTAGCAGTACTTTAACTCAAGTCAGTATATTTTGTACTCTTTTGTTTAATTGTCCTTGGTTTAATGCATGAAGGGTGTTATTATAAGCTTATTTCAGGTATGATGAGCTGGTAGAAGGTCTGGTGTAGTTATGTGTGACAAAGTTCAAGAGAAAAGCTCAACACACAACACGCTTAGGGGGGAACCAGTGGGATTGATAGTGGAAGAGGCCACAGGTGCTGAGGAACTTGTCTCTATAGTGAAGGATTAGTGGAGAGATGTTGAAATGGTGGAGATCATTTGGTAGATGGTATTAAAATGAGAATTATAGTCATTGAAAAGGATCCTAGTGAAGTGACCTGTAAAGGGAAATGGAGGGAGACATGGCACAGCATCCTCTGTTTCTTGTCCAGACTTGTAGAAGAACAGATGGTATCCCGCTGTGATCTGACATTTGAAGCATGGTTATTACTGTGAGTATAACTAGCCTGTAGCAATTTTTATTCAATAAAAAAAAATTGTGATTGTTTTTTTTTTTTTAGGTTCTGGGAGATTCAGTGCACTACACTGCACTAAACCAGGCAGCCTCATTAACAGAGTACTGAACATTTATATTGTTGCATAATAGCTGTAGGTTTTCGATAATTATCTTTATATAACAACACCACAAATATAATATTCTTTTAATTTGAGTTGCCTTATGTTTAGACCATGCTTCTACCTGTAGCGAATGAGCTGAAGAGGCAGAATGCAAGCACCTTGTTCTTTATTATTGGAAAACTAATAATCATCATCATAGCTCCAAGCAGTGGGAAGAGCACAGGCACAAGGCAGCATCAGAGTAGGCAGATCCATAGTCAAATCAAAAAGGCAGGCACACTGTAAAAAAAGAATAGTTGAGAATACTTGAAATTTCAAGGCAACAGTCTGCATTAAGAATTTTATGTTTTGCCAATGATGTGCCCATGATAATCCAAACTATGATAAAACTGTTATCTTTATTAAGAATTCTTAATTAAGTCAATTTTCAATTCCTCATTCTGCCAACATAGATTTCTCTTTTTGCTGAACAGTGGCATTCACAGTCGTACAAAAAGGCAATTGAGGTTATCAGACTTTTTTGGGGGGCTTTTTTCACCTTTATTTGGATAGGACAGTGTAGAGACAGGAAATGAGCGGGAGAGAGGGACGGATCGGGAAATGACCTCGGGTCGGAATCGAACCCGGGTCCCCGGATTTATGGTATGGCACCTTATCCACCTGAGCCACGACGCCATACCCATGATGTGGGTTTTAAAAACTTTATTTCAATATTGAAGTTTTGTAATTGTGTAGAACAATGAAAAAAGGCATGTATAGTTTAATGATAAATTGTGATAACCTCAGGGGTGTCGTGGCTCAGGTGGATAAGGCGCCATACCATAAATCCGGGAACCCGGGTTCGGTTCCGACCCGAGGTCATTTCCCGATCCCTCCCCGTCTCTCCCGCTCATTTCCTGTCTCTATGCTGTCCTATCCAAATAGAGGTGAAAAAAGCCCCAAAAAAATCTAAAAAAAAAAATTGTGATAACCTCAATTGCCTTTTTGCACTACTGTGAATGCCACTGTTCAGCAAAAAGAGAAATCTATGTTGGCAGAATGAGGAATTGAAAATTGACTTAATTAAGAATTCTTAATAAAGATAACAGTTTTATCATAGTTTGGATTATCATGAGCACATCGTTGGCGAAACATAAAATTCTTAATGCAGACGGTTGCCTTGAAATTTCAAGTATTCTGAACTATTTTTTTTACAGTGCACAGGAAAAGAAAAAAAATGGATTTACACAAGAAATCAAGCAAATTAAAGCATGAGTAAACTGCACAATGAATGGGAACAACAAAACAACAAGGAACTTAAAATGGTCATGAATTTACAGTTTATATTTATAAAATTTATTTTTACTATCCCATCTTCTAAGTGGATTGCTGGTGTCATATTTCAGTCCTGAAGGCTCACAGTATTTCAGATTTTAGCAATAGATTGCACATTTTAACAATCCTTATTTTCTCATCTCATCTCATTATCTCTAGCTGCTTTATCCTGTTCTACAGGGTCGCAGGCAAGCTGGAGCCTATCCCAGCTGACTACGGGCGAAAGGCGGGGTACACCCTGGACAAGTCGCCAGGTCATCACAGGGCTGACATATAGACACAGACAACCATTCACACTCACACCTATGGTCAATTTAGAGTCACCAGTTAACCTAACCTGCATGTCTTTGGATTGTGGGGGAAACCGGAGCACCCGGAGGAAACACACACGGACACGGGGAGAACATGCAAACTCCACACAGAAAGGCCCTCGCCGGCCACGGGGCTCGAACCCGGACCTTCTTGCTGTGAGGCGACAGCGCTAACCACTACACCACCGTGCCGCCCAACCCTTATTTTGTCTTGCTATATTATAAGTCATCTACTTAAATAATATTGGCTGGCTTTTTTTTCGTGCTGTATCTGATATATTCCATTCAGCTAGCATGATACTGAACGAGTCAAAGACGACTTGAATAGAATATATCTGATATACCATGAAAAAAAAAGTCACCCAATATTATTATTATTATTATTATTATTATTATTATTATTATACATACACATTCAACACATCTTTCTCTTTCAAAATTTCTCAAAATCTTCCATATTTAACAAAGCAAACCTGGCGGCCATGTTTGTTTACAAATTGTTACAGTCACTCGCTAGCACGGAAGTTTTATGTGTAATATGTATCGGATCAGCTCTGACGTGTGGTGTCATGTTGTCTTGACAACCATGCAATATTGTAAACCATATTCAACCCTCATTCTTCATTGGGTAGAGTGATGTAATACATGTAGGATAAGTGATATGATAACAATATTGCATGCTATAAAACCAAATTAATGAAACCTGCTAGAAGGGAATAGAATACATGTTTTTATTCCATGGAAAAAGTGTCCTGTATGTATAATAACCAATATACAATGTGCAAATACATTAAAACAAACAACCCTATGCATATAAATGTATGCATTTATATTATATATATATTTTACCAAATGAATACATGTTACCATCATGAGCTGTGGAACTTCTATGGGGCCATTATTTGACTTTGCTTTTTAAAAGCAGTCCTGGTCTCAGGAATTTGATACACTTTAAAAATGTTGAATGTAGACCATCTGTTTGTCTTCTGGGTGAATTCTTAAAGATGTAGAACCCAACAACAGAGTATTTCCCTATCAGAGAGGATACTAATTTGAAACCAAGAGATAACTGATCAAAGTGGTGTCATTAGCTTAGTATCAACTTTTCATGCCCCTGCCTTTACTTTAAGCAAGAATATCATGCGTTCCAACTGGAAAAATACAGCCACAAAATTCATTTTAAAAAATCTGATACACATCTTTTAACATTTCAAACAACTTACAGCCAATCAGAATAGCAATTTTTCCAAATATGCTGAATTGAGCTTTGCCTTCTCATTTGCATGATTTGTTATTGTTTGAGATGATGAATAAACCAAAAGTGCAGATGAAAAATAGCTGGCTCTTGATAAAACCAAATGTGCTGCTAGTGGAGCATGAAGCTAATCGGAGGCCCTTCTACATTCCCCATTAAGCAGGACGTGGCGGGGGCGTAATGCATTTCAATGACAATGATAAAAGCTTTCTGAATCTCACAGTCATGCCCCTCCTCTGAGAAGAAAGGTGATTATTTTTACTGAGGGTATTATTCACAAAAATTAATCAAGATTATTTTGCTCTTCTTTTACTGCTCATAATTGGACAGACACCTTACTCGCTGATCTTCATCCAAGCAAATTGAATGTAGTTGACAGATCCAACACACTTTAAATAAACTTTAGATACTGACTTGTGTTTAGAGATGCTATATATAAGCTATATTTGAGTGTAAATCTAGAAGCCTGTGAAGGGATGATTGCCACTCTGGTGGGAACGGACTTTGATACTGATGAGACAACAGTGCTGAATAGCACATCACATTTGTCAGACCTGCAAACGTATTGATGTAAATGATGCTGCCAGAAATGAAATGAATGTACATGCTGAAGTCTTGTGATTGAAAACAAAGGGGATGGATGAATGTAAACAAACTAAATATTGTAATTACGATTAAATAAGGAAAATTGATCAACCTGTCTGAAGAGGAGCCTCAAATTTACTTTTGTCCATCTTTGTCAGTTGGGAAGAGAGAGAGAGAGAGAGAGAGAGAGAGAGAAGGAAAGGAGGGGTAAAAGATGAAACAAGTGAGTTAGTCAAGCACAAAGTTAATCAGAGCTTACTGAGCACAAAGTTAATCAGAGCTTCCCATAATCAGTACGAGAGATAGCCCAATCAGATATTTCTAAAATCTTTTTTTTCTTTACCAATGCTTCAGCTCTGATTTATGTTAATCTTGAACCAAGACACAATCATGTGCTTAATCAAATCTGACATTCATTAACTGCCAGTGCACAGATCCTTAGCTTCTTGACTTTGTTCAGGTCATTTGAGGCTCAAATTAGACAATTCCCTTAACTGGTATGAGATCAGTAGCTTTAGTGAATGCCATTTTTTTAGGATAAGAAGGTTGTCAGAGCTTTATGACAATCAGTGTTGACTGAAGAAAAAAGTAGCAGTGAATATTCCTGTGTTTGCTGACACAGCACTGGTGGTTTGGAAAACAAGGATGGCATGCACTTAAGAGAATGGTGTGGTAGATTGAGGCAGCAGATAATGTTGCTCCCTCACAGCTCCAGATTCCAGAGTCAATTCTAAGCTACTGTCTGTGTGGAGTTTCTGTGTATGTTCTTCCCAAGTCCACGTAGGTTTCCAACATGGAATCTCATTTCCTTTCGCCTCCTGAAACATGATAGTAGGTCAAATTTTCCCTCGGATATGACTATGTGTGTATGGTGCCCTCTGAAGGTCTGGCATATACAGTGGATATAAAAAGTGTACACACCCCGTTAAAATGATAGGTTTTTCTGATGTAAAAAAAAATGAGACTATGATAAATAATTTCAAAACTTTTCCCACCTTTAATGTGACCTATAACATGTACAATTCAATTGAAAAACAAACAAATCTGTTTGAGGGAAAATATTAAAAATAAAAAAATATTATAATAAGCTGGTTGCATAAGTGTGCACACCCTTAAACTAATACTTCCTTGAAGCACCTTTTGATTTAATTACAGCATTCAGTCTTTTTGGGTTCACACCTGCTATCAATTAAAATGACTCTGATTAACCCCAAATAAAGTTCAGACATTTACTCAGTTTCATCCTCCAGCAAAAGCCAGCGTTCACAGAGAGCTTACAAAGCGTCAAAGGGATCTCATTGTTGAAAGGTATCAGTCAGGAGAAGGGGACAAAAAATTTCCATGGCATTAAATATACCATAGAGCACAATGAAGACAGGTCATCAAGAAGTGGAGAAAATATGGGACAACAGTGACATTACCGAGAACTGGACGTCCCTCCACAATTGATGACAAGACAAAAACTGGTCAGGGAGGCTGCCAAGAGGCCTACAGCAAACACTGAAGGAGCTGCAGGAATTTCTGGCAAGTACTGGTTGTGTACTACATGTGACAACAATCTCCAGTCTTCTCCATATGTCTGGACTGTGGGGTAGGGTCAAAGAAAAACATCCAGGCCTGGCTAAATTTAAAAAAAAAAAAAAATCACATCAACTCTCCCAAAGGCATGTGGGAAAATTTGTTATGGTTTGATGAAACCAAGGTTGAACTTTTTGGCCACAATTCCAAAAGGTATGTTTGGCACAAAAACGACACTATGCATCACCAAAAGAACACCATACCCACAGTGAAGCATGGTGGTGGCAGCATCATGTTTTGGGGTTGTTTTTCTTCAGCTGGAACAGGGGCTTTAGTCAAGGTGGAGGGAATTATGAACAGTTCTAAATACCAGTCAGTTTTGGCCCAAAACCTTCAGGTGTCTGCTAGAAAGCTGAAGATGAAGAGGAATTTCATCTTTCAGCATGACACCAAAAAAGTCTTGGAATGGCCCAGCCAGAGCCCAGACCTAAATCCAATTGAAAATCTGTGGGGTGACCTGAAGAGGGCTGTGCACAAGAGATGCCCTCACAATCTGACAGATTTGGAGCGCTTTTGCAAGGAAGAGTGGGCAAATATTGCCAAGTCTAGATGTGGTAGCCTGATAGACTCCTACTCAAAAAGACTGAATGCTGTAATTAAATCAAAAGGTGCTTCAACAAAGTATTAGTTTAAGGGTGTGCACACTTATGCAACCAGCTTATTGTATGTTTTTTATTTTTTATGTTTTTCCCTAACAGATTTGTTTGTTTTTCAATTGAATTGTACAGGTTCTAGGTCACAGTAAAGGTAGGAAAAGTTTTGAAATTGTTTATCGTGGTCTCATTTTTTTTACATCAGAAAAATCTATCATTTTAATGGGATGTGTACACTTTTTATATCCACTGTATATGCCCAGCTAGTGTTCTAGGATAGCCCTGACCAGGATAAAGCACTTAACATTGGCTTCACAAAGTATTCCAGAGTATCCATCAAAGAGTGTTTGCTTTTAGAATTTACCATCTGGCCACACATGGAAGCATTCTTTACCTTTTTAAAAAATGATTTCATCAGTTATTAGTTGAGAGACCAGAGGAAACATCTGCTTCATTGTGCATAATTTACATGCACTAAACACAGTACTAACAACAACCACCACAATTTTCTATGGCTTTCTTATTTTCCATTTTCAATTTCCATGCCTTGTATGTGTACACAACAGTTGTTGTGATAAATTTCACTCAAGGTTCGTTAGGTAATGCTGACTGGGGAAAAAAAGCCAAGTATTAGATTGAAACCACAAATAAACATGTCAGTGTAGCTCAACAAAAGTTCAAATATTCTGCCTTGCACTCCATCACGGTCTCTTTGCATTCTCTCTTTCTTTTTCTTTATTCTTTGTGTGTCTCTGTCTGATCTAAGGTTTTAGTCATGCACTGTCCATCATGGCTCTAGGTCCTTTTGAGAGAAATCTCAGCCCTCTCCGTCTGTCTGTCAACCATATGACCACCCTGGAGAGAGAAAGAGGGAAAGGGAGAAAAAATGACAGATAGAATGAACACATATGAGTGAGAATGAGGCAGCCAGAGACACATAAACACAAGAAAAGATGACAAACGGGAAAAGAAGAGAATGAGAAAAAAACGAATAGAACGAGTCAGACATATCATCTGGAGACACACAATGGCTGTCTGAGTTTGAGTTTGAGACACACTGCTTCTATTAGGGACATTTTGCTGCACCATGGGAAACCTGTCAGAGATGAGATGGAAGGAAAACCACAATAAAGATGACTCCTTTCCTTGAACACTCGGGATGAAGAACTGTTCTGAAATATCACCTGATTGAAACCTTATAAATCTCATCAATGTTGGTAACTTTACTTCTAAATAAAGAATTATTACTCAATACAATTCCTGAGAGCTACATTAAAGCCATGTTATATGAATAAAATGGTGAAAGGTGACAATTCACTCATTTATCCATCAGTAACATTATTTGATTGAGTAGTAAGCATTACTAAACAGTTAAGTAATAAATAGTTATTAAGAATTAAGATTTATAAATGGTTAAGTGATGGTTATTAGTCAGTCATTCTTATGCATCATTATTAAGTGTTAATAAATATATTTGACGCTTATACAAATAGATTTACACTTATGACAAATCTATTTTACACTTTATAATAAGTGACAAAAAGGATGAAAGCATATTTGTTAGAAATAAGACCATTAAAAATATGGTTATGTAATATATTCATCGAGAATTAATTAATGATTCATTGGAGTATGCTTATATTTAACATAGTCAGAAGTAACAAAACCTAGAATCATTTTTAAAGAGAACTGAAAAAGCAAGATGATCATGGAACATGTCCACCGATGTCAGCATTTAGCAAATTTGTTCACCATGTGGCTAGTGTTCCCAGTGTTTCCAGGGTAGGCTCCAGATCCACCTCCAGATACACATTAATAAGTTGTGAAGCATTGTTTAGTCCCTATTCCATTTAAGGTGACATTAATGTTTTGATAAATAATTAGGGCTGTCAAACGATTAAAAAAATTAATCGCGATTAATCTCAGGATTTCATATAGTTAATCGCAATTAATCGCATTTTTAAAAAATCTATGTAAATGAATAAGGCTTTTAAAGTGAAATGTTACAATTTCACTAGACGCCACATTGAGCTGGTGGCCCGTTGCTGGGATACGTCAGAGTGTCCGCCATATTGGATGTGGCAAATCTTCCCCGTAAACCAATGCAAGTAAATGGACTGAACTTCATAAAGCCCCTTTCTACAATAATATTTAACTCAATGCCTTTTATTCACCCATTAAGACACACACGTATATATTTGGGAAACAAACAGGCATCAAAACAACACATAACTTTTAATGTGATGGTTATAAATAGTGTGCGAAATACCCTGTACACTGCAAACTAGCGACAGATACGCGATAGATAGCTCAGGTAAGCTAATCAGTCAGCATACCGTAGCAAGCTACCAAAACCTGAGGCCAAAATAACCAACCTACAAGACTGAATATGATAAATGATGGAAATAGTGGAAAAACTGGAAATAGTGAATGAAAATAAAAATGTACTGTTTTATTTATTGAGTCACCACACAGACCTACTCTCGTTGAATAAAGTGAGCTGAATGACCGCCAAACTGAGTTCGGCCAGGTTCTAACGTCATACCAAAACAAAATACATCACTGATTCCTTCACATTCAGAAAGGTTAAAAACATTCATCATACGTTCAAAAACGTTCATCATAGTGTGGCACTGTATTATCTAATTCTCACTGCTTATAACTATACACCTACCCGGTGGAGATGAGCTGGGAAACTGAAGACTGAAGGAACAGTATTGAAAAGTATTTTTCCAGTCTCACCTGTGAAAGGTAATCCCATGTGATCTCGTTTGGACGGTAAACCTGTTGGTACAGTTAAACGCAGCACATGAATGAGGCATCTTTATTCTTGGCTACTGTCTAGACGCTATTCCACTTTGCCCCATCCAATATGGCGGCGAGGATGTTTATATGTCTATGTCTTTCTCCATCACTCACACTTACTCTTATTGAAGCAGCGCGCGACAAGCCTCAACAGGAACTACGGGTGACTCGCAGGGCCAAATTAGAATTTGCGTTAACGGCACTATTTTTTTTAATCGCGATAAACTGAGATCGCGTTAACGCGTTATTATCGCGTTAAATTTGACAGCCCTATAAATAATTAATTCATATCAAAAGTATGTTAATTATCATTACTATAATTAATTAGTGGTTAATGGACATATTACAGACCCCATTTCCAGAAAAGTTGAGATATTTTCCAAAATGAAAAAAAATGTGTGATTTGTTAATTCACATGAACCTTTATTTAACTGAGAAAAGTACAAAGAAAATATTTTTAAAACTTAATTGTATTTTGTACATTTACAAAATACAATTAAGTTTTCAAAATCTTTTCTTTATATAAACGAAGTTAGAATTTGATGCCTGCAACACACACACACACAAAAAAAAGTTGGGGCAGAGGCATTATTACCATTGTGTTACATCACCTTTCCTTTGAATAACACTTTTAATCATATAGGAACTAAGGATACTAATTGTTGCAGTCTTGCAACTGGAATTTATGTCCATTCTTGCTTGATGCAAGACTTTAGTTTCTCAACAGTCCATGGTCACCATTGTCTGTGTAGCCAAAAGGAGCGGGGGGATTGTAATATTCCGACTACGCCACTAGGGAATTTACCTAGACCAGTACTGGTATCACCTTAACAGGTGTCTCAGTTATTACCCATAGACTGTTCTATAGCACACAGGTTCGTTGTACCCACAAGACAAGAAACGTGTTTCCATCCATGAAATTCAGTTTATTGAAAAAGTATAAAAATATATATTTATGAGAAACAAACTCAGCACTCACAACCACACAATTGTATGTACCACCTCAAATGAAGAGGGAAGAAGAAAAAAAAAGAAATGTCTAGGCTGGGGGCTTACCCAAGAAAAGGGCAAGTCTTTGGCCTAGGAAAAGTCCCAGGAATAAAACACCCACTCACACGTGAACACACCCACAGCAAAAAAATATATCCAACCTAATCACACGTAACCACAGCACACTAAAAAGAAAATTAATATAACTGGAGGTGGACACAATTAACAAACACACCCAAAAACACATACACATCTACTCAACAAAATTGGTATAAATCAAACAAAATAAAATACAAGTTAAACTAAATTGACACAATTAATTCAAACAAAGCAACCCAAAACAAACAAACTAATGAAAAGTGTATACTGGTGATCCACGGTAGTTATCAGAAATCCTCCCACCAGTACACAAAGGAAAACACACAAAACAATTAGCCCACACACAAAGTAGGCCAACAGAAAACAAAATATAACAAACAAAGATAAATTACAAATACAGACACTCTCTCACAGACAATCACACACAACGTGAACAGAACAGCAATGCCACACAATTGCAACTGACATACAGCAAAAACTCTGTTTGCTGTCAGACCAATCACACAAAATCAGGGCCAAGCAAAACAGCAGAAGGCACCCCAATGAATGTCGCGTATGCCCACGATTCCTAAAATGCATCATAAAATATCACGTTAATAAAAAAATAATTGAAACAACAAATTCATTCCAATGCTCTATCAAGCTACATACCGGGGGAGCAGTATCAAGTTGCTTGCGACGCTGAATTCCACAGGTTCAGTCACAATTCTTTAATACTGCAGAAAGTTTCTCGGTTACAATAAACACGGAACAAGCTGCCAACATAAATAAACTGAACGGGAACCTACCGGTACAGGATATACAGACTCAAACGTGCAGCAAGGTATTAGCGTAGCTTACCAACAGAAGCTGCAGAAAGTAAAACATTACCCACAATGTGAGGAATAAGCCACGACAAACAACGCACATCAAACAAACAGGAAATCTTACCGGTGATCAGGCAGAAACGGGTATACGGGGAGCCAAGGTAGGACCAGGAAACGAAGGCATTTTTTCCTGGGCCAGATCTCCATATCCTTATATATAAGCTGCCAGCATACCCATTGGCCCATGATTGCCATTACCAGGAGCTCTGCCCATTCATCCCACGACATCTGGTTCTCCTTTTCATGATATATTCTCAGTAGGAGACAGAGCTGGACTGGCAGCAGGCCAGTTAAGCACACGCACTCTGTATCTCCAAAGCCACACTGTTGTAGTGCATGCAGAATGAGGCCTGGCATTGTCCTGCTGAAATATAGAAGAAAATAAATCAAGTTTATCTGTGGATTAACAAAATCACAGATTTTTGTTTTTATTGCATTTTGGAAAATATGGCAATTTTTCTAAAAATGGGGTTTGATTTTATGTAAGTACTTCACAAGGTGTAGTCATAATATTTATTACTGTTTATTAATACTTCAAATGCTTAGTAATACAGAAAATAATTTTCTTTATCAACACTATCATTTGTTAATCATTACAATGATTAATTAGTAGTAAGCATTGCTTACTACTGTAATAAGTAAGGTAAGTAATTTGGTCTTTGAAAGTGACCAGGACAAAAACATACATACACTATAAATGTCAAAAGTATGTGAACACCTGAATATCATACCCATATGTGGGTCTTCCCCAAACTGTTCGCATCTGCCTTCAGTCATGTAGCATACATACATAAGTACTGTACATTTGGACCAATCAAGAGGGAGAACCAGAATAAGCATACATGACTTTTCATGAAGATGTTAAAGTACTTGAAATGTTATGCAGATCTAGATCTGCCTTTGCTGAACAGGTCATTTTCAGGTTCATAGATTGCCATTTCTGGGTAATTTGTTCCATCACAAAAATTATGCCATGTAACATTTGTTATTTCCATATCTTGCTGACATTGTTTGATTAATTATCTACTGAATAAAGAACAGTGCATAAAAACACAACACAGTGCATATTCAACTAAATTTAATCTGGACTGGCATGTAAGCGTATATTGCAGCAAATTATCCCAGAGTAAAAATGTAAAGATGATAAACTATATTGTTTTCTAAACTGTATTTGACAAATATGTAGCCTTAATAACTTACTATCTCATCCAAATTAAGAATGTGCACCTTTTTTTAGCTTAAGTTTAAGTATCCATGAATCTACATGGGGCTAAGTAGTAAGAAGTGAAATTATCTGCTTCATCTCCTTAAGTGTCCATCTAACCATATGCTGAAATAATCCTAACAAAACTAGAAATGCATTTCTTCAAGAAAATGCTAGTGTGATTGCTCTACAGTGCAAAAAAAAGATGAGTGCATTTCATGACTGTCAGAGCGCAGGCACTTACGGATGTATGTGCAGAAGAGAGTGGGATGCAAACAGTAAATAGAGCCAAGATGAGAGACTGGAATCATGGTTGGTAAACTAGCATGGGTCGGGCGATCGGTGAACAACGTAATAGAGGGAAGACAAAGAGTGAAAACGTGAGAGGATAAACAGAAGTCAGAAATACAAAAGGCAATCAGAAAGATACAAGGCTTGGTATGAACTGAGGGAGTAGAATAATACTTCACACTGGAGTAGAGTGAGCGAGTGGCATATATAGGGTGAGAGGTATTTAGGAAGATGTGTGACAGCTGTAATTAGTAATCGGGAGACAGAGGGTGCTGTGAGTCTTGGGGATTGTAGTTCAGGGTGTCCATGTTTGTAGTCACAGCGTTCTCAGCAGGTTTACTGACAATGACTGCAGGGGCGCAGATAGGATTTTTGAACTGGGGGGGACTGAGCTGTCAGCAAATGATTCCATTTTGTGTAAATATATATATATATATATATATATATATATATATATATATATATATATATATATATATATATACTGTACACACTGAAGCTTCAATATACTGTGAGTTTTCTAACTGAGGCAGCACGGTGGTGTAGTGGTTAGCGCTGTCGCCTCACAGCAAGAAGGTCTGGGTTCGAGCCCCGTGGCCGGCGAGGGCCTTTCTCTGTGGAGTTTGAATGTTCTCCCCGTGTCCGCGTGGGTTTCCTCTGGGTGCTCCGGTTTCCCCCACAGTCCAAAGACATGCAGGTTAGGTTAACTGGTGACTCTAAATTGACTGTAGGTGTGAATGATTGTCTGTGTCTATGTGTCAGCCCTGTGATGACCTGGCGACTTGTCCAGGGTGTACCCCGCCTTTCGCCCGTAGTCAGCTGGGATAGGCTCCAGCTTGCCTGCGACCCTGTAGAACAGGATAAAGCGGCTAGAGATAATGAGATGAGTTTTCTAACTGAATGAACATTGGTAGACAAAGGCCTACCTGGTCAACACTAGCCATACATGATCAAATTATGTGTCTGGTATGTTAATCACGCTCCAAAACTTCATGTCTTCTGCATGTTTTATTTAATCATTTGCTGATCTCAGCAGGATGAAGAATCTCATCACAGAAACTTTAACTGTAACTTCTAACAAAAAGGGAATGTCCAAAAATTAATAACAAAATAAAATTGAAATGATTCACACGCATGCCTTCATGTAAATGATTAGAAACATAAAATGTGTATGAAAACAGAAGTATAAACACTTGAACAACAGATTCACACAAATAAAAATAAAAAGTATTTTTTCCAATAAACAAAATTGATAGAAAAAAAAAATTTCCCTCTGCAGCCAAACAAATTTACCGTCTAGAAGCAGACTCAATAGGTCCCAAAAACATCTCTCTGCCGCTTCCCAGTTTAAAAACTGGGACATCATGGAACATGGAATTCGAAAAAAATGGACAGTTAATGAAATGAAACGAAAACCCCAACGTTTATGCTGGTAGATGCTAGATTTCAATGCTTTTCCGACTTCAAACTTCCAACTTACGAGTACAACTGAACGCACCATTAGTCATAGCAAAAACACCGTTGCTATCAAATGGATCAGTTGTGCAGTGTTATTAACTGAGGATTACGTGGAAAATTGAACACCTTGCTTTCCCAACTCTGCAAGGATCTGCTCCAGCCTTTCCCCTTCTTGAATCGGTGTAATGTGGATTGATCACAGACAAGGCTACTGCTGCTGCCATTTCAACTTTGTGCTGCAATGTAAGTTAGTCTAACTAACGGAACATTAATCCTCACTTTTTCTACCTATGTTTGGCGCCTTACGTAGGGACAGTGGGTGGGGGGGACAGATAGGGGTCACTATAAATCTGGGGGGGACATGTCCCCCCGTCCCCAGTGCCATCTGCACCCTTGAATGACTGACAGATATATGCGTTGGGTGAATTGGTCTGAGCTAGGAAATGAAGTTTGGCGAGTCTCTGATGAAGTGTGACTGAGCAGGAAGGCCAAAAAAGCATTGCTGCTAATGGGAGAAAAAAGGATGGACAAAAAGCAAAACAAAAACAAAAAAACCACGAGGGTGAATGGGTTGAAGTTGGTGTGGGGGTCAATATCTCGAAACCTGCAGAAGAAGATGCAGGACAAAAAAGTGGTCTGATGGATAACAATAGAGAAATTGCTTGCACAAATCACACTAACTAATCTATCTAATACATTTCTACATTTGTATTAATCTCAAGACCATCACATTTAGATAAGAATAAATTCTCAGTCAAACAATAAAAACTCACTGTGTTATTTTCTAGAGCTAGTGTAATGTGCCCTCCAGTCCTTTGTACCCTATGTGCCTTGATTCTCATTTTCACTCTGCCTAATGACATGTAACAAGAATTAGTTTCAGATTTTCACGCTTCCTTTACAAAGGTGGAACTCTTCCAGGTTCAAGCTGCTGTGACAATCACCAAGCTGTAATTTCCCTCTCTGCCATCATTAAATTAGCACTTATAGTGTCAGAAGAATGAATCTGGCACCTTTCCAATTGGGTGCCAGCAGCAGTAAGGGTCCAATGAGCAACTCCTCAGTTTTGTGCCTGGTAAATAGCTGAAGAGCTCAGACTCAAACCTTTACCCTGGGCTTACTGAAATGAGCTTTATAGGGTATTTGGATAACTTTTATGTTCCGCTCATTTTGAAAGTTCACACTGAAAAATAACTTTGGTTCAGTCTCCTGGTACTCTGGATTGAATGAATTTAATTAATGATTGACTGATATAAATTGATATTTTGTTTTTTCGAACACTGGCATTGGTAAGTGACAGACATTATTGATTACAGACCCTTTATAGCGCAAAATGCTGAGAAATGTGCCTTAATATGGTAAGAAATCTATTTGCATTTTCATGAGTATTTCTAATAAAATAATGTAAAAGAGGGCGGCACGGTGGTGTAGTGGTTAGCGCTGTCGCCTCACAGCAAGAAGGTCCGGGTTCGAGCCCCGTGGCCAGCGAGGACCTTTCTGTGTGGAGTTTGCATGTTCTCCCCGTGTCCGCGTGGGTTTCTTCTGGGTGCTCCGGTATCCCCTCACAGTCCAAAGACATGCAGGTTAGGTTAACTGGTGACTCTAAATTGACCGTAGGTGTGAGTGTGAATGGTTGTCTGTGTCTATGTGTCAGCCCTGTGATGACCTGGCGACTTGTCCAGGGTGTACCCCGCCTTTCGCCCGTAGTCAGCTGGGATAGGCTCCAGCTTGCCTGCGACCCTGTAGAACAGGATAAATCGGCTAGAGATAATGAGATGAGATGAGATAATGTAGAAGAGTTTGTCATACTCTGCTTAAAAATGTTGCCTACAATGGTAGCTACAATTAATTAACTCCATACTGAACCTGTCACGTCTGCACCTGCTCGCACTCAAGACTCCACTTCCCAGAATTCACAGCAGCAGCTGTCAAATATGGCCACCATAGACTACAATAACCATCCTGCACCTCACTGCTCTCAGGTTCCCGAGTTCTAATCACACACACTTGTTCCTGATCACAGCCACAATCACAGTCTCACTATTTAACCCTTTGATACACAACCTGTGTCAAAAGTGACCCGGCTGAGTTTTTATTTAAGCTGGGTTTGCTTAGCTTGTGCATCAAAGGGTTAAGAACTCTGTTCACAGTTTGTCATTGTGAAATACAACCCCGATTCCAAAAGAGTTGGGACAAAGTACAAATTGTAAATAAAAACGGAATGCAACGATGTGGAAGTTTCAAAATTCTATATTTCATTCAGAATAGAACATAGGTGACATATCAAATGTTTAAACTGAGAAAATGTATAATTTAAAGAGAAAAATTAGGTGATTTTAAATTTCATGACAACAACACATCTCAAAAAAGTTGGGACAAAGCCATGTTTACCACTGTGAGACATCCCCTTTTCTCTTTACAACAGTCTGTAAACGTCTGGGGACTGAGGAGACAAGTTGCTCAAGTTTAGGGATCGGAATGTTAACCCATTCTTGTCTAATGTAGGATTCTAGTTGCTCAACTGTCTTGGGTCTTTTTTGTCGTATCTTCCGTTTTATGATGCGCCAAATGTTTTCTATGGGTGAAAGATCTGGACTGCAGGCTGGCCAGTTCAGTACCCGGACCCTTCTTCTATGCAGCCATGATGCTGTAATTGATGCAGTATGTGGTTTGGCATTGTCATGTTGGAAAATGCAAGGTCTTCCCTGAAAGAGACGTCGGCTGGATGGGAGCATATGTTGCTCTAGAACCTGGATATACCTTTCAGCATTGATGGTGTCTTTCCAGATGTGTAAGCTGCCCATGCCACACGCACTAATGCAACCCCATACCATCAGAGATGCAGGCTTTTGAACTGAGCGCCAATAACAACTTGGGTCGTCCTTCTCCTCTTTAGTCCGAATGACACGACATCCCTGATTTCCATAAAGAACTTCAAATTTTGATTTGTCTGACCACAGAACAGTTTTCCACCTTGCCACAGTCCATTTTAAATGAGCCTTGGCCCAGAGAAGACGTCTGCGTTTCTGGATCATGTTTAGATACGGCTTCTTCTTTGAACTATAGAGTTTTAGCTGGCAACGGCGGATGGCACGGTGAATTGTGTTCACAGATAATGTTTTCTGGAAATATTCCTGAGCCCATTTTGTGATTTCCAATACAGAAGCATGCCTGTATGTGATGCAGTGCCGTCTAAGGGCCCGAAGATCACGGGCACTCAGTATGGTTTTCCGGCCTTGACCCTTACACACAAAGATTCTTCCAGATTCTCTGAATCTTTTGATGATATTATGCACTGTAGATGATGATATGTTCAAACTCTTTGCAATTTTACAGTCGAACTCCTTTCTCCACTATTTGTCGGCGCAGAATTAGGGGGATTGGTTATCCTCTTCCCATCTTTACTTCTGAGAGCCGCTGCCACTCCAAGATGCTCTTTTGATACCCAGTCATGTTAATGACCTATTGCCAATTGACCTAATGAGTTGCAATTTGGTCTTCCAGCTGTTCCTTTTTTGTACCTTTAACTTTTCCAGCCTCTTATTGCCCCTGTCCCAACTTTTTTGAGATATGTTGCTATCATGAAATTTCAAATGAGCCAATATTTGGCATGAAATTTCAAAATGTCTCACTTTCGACATTTGATATGTTGTCTATGTTCTATTGTGAATACAATATCAGTTTTTGAGATTTGTAAATTATTGCATTCCGTTTTTATTTACAATTTGTACTTTGTCCCAACTTTTTTGGAATTGGGGTTGTATGTTCAGTGTTTTTGTGCCTGACTTTAATGAACCTTGTTCATTTTTGCTGATATTCTGGTTTACTGGTAGTTTTTACTTTGTTTTTTGCGCTTCACCTTTGCCTCTGATATTCTGTTTGTGACTCGCCTGACCGTTGTCTGTTTTTGACTCTGCCTTTGATAAGTTTGATAAGTATTGAGCATATTTTGATAAGTTATTGCTAGTTGTTTGCACTACGGCAGCCATTTAGACCACCAGCTATTTCACTTCCGGCAAAACTGCTAAGAAAAGTCACATGACTGAAATCCAGCAATAGCCAAAACAGCCAAAGCGTCTGTGTCTACTGTAGTACAAATAGCAGCTCCTCCTTCTTCAAATACTGAATCAGGTTCGAAACAGCCTTTCCACCTTCTCCTTCAACTACAACATCTGAATTTCAGTAAAACATAAATAACAATTGCATGTGACAACCCCCCGCTGCTACCACACACACACCCCTCCACTTAACGTTGTAACACAAAATAGAAAGGGTCTACATGGTCCTAATTGGTACTGTTAGAACCAGAAAACGTTGGTAGTTTTATGAGCAACTTCGTTTTGGAGGTGAACCCTAACAAATTCCTGGCTGTTGCACGCTTGCTGCGCACAATGCACATGGCACAATGTGCCACCCGCTCCTGCCAGCTCCAGCACTAAAAGTGAAAGTAAGTGCCTAATTACTGCCATTATTTAGCCTTGTATAAAAATTCAGAACTGCTATCAGTGAAAAGAATAAAAGACTAAGGACAACTCATAAATTCAAGCAACAGGCTAAACACAAGCTTGACACTTCCTGTGCAGCAGTGAGCTCTTTGGGATGGTGCTTCTGACTTCTGTTTCCAGATCGTAGGAACTGCTCCGCGTACCAGACGTCGCTCAAATGCTTCTATGTGAATCTGCCTCACTTGTTCAATATGTATGGAGCAGACAACAAACCGTCCTGTTGACTTCAAGTTACCCCTCTTTTTCTGTACAAATTGAACCCATCCATTCTGTAAGTGTCCTGCCAATTTTGGGCTATAATGGATTGAAATTCCACTTTTTTTTAAATCTGCTACACTTGAACAGCCTTGAATGGCACAACTCTTTGGAGACATGCTTTGGTTTTAGTTTAGTTGTGGAACTAAAAAAAAAATAGTTAAAAATGTGCTACACTTTGCAAAGCAGACGAAGCCAGAAATGCCATGAACTTTCAAGCATTGCACATATGATGTCACTTCCTTTGAATTAACAGTAACTTACCAGGAACGCACTCATGTAATGTTGGACTCAAAGAGCCAAACTTTACCAGCTAAATAGGACATGTTTCCGGTCTCGTATTAAAATACAATTTAGACAGTAATCTATTTAATATGTCTAGTTTTAGAAGGTATAATTTCCAGGGGTGAGGCCATATTCATAAGACTAGCACTGCAAGAGTAGTCCCTTTTTTTCACTTGAGTGCATTTTTGGCTGCATACCTTGACTTTTAAATTGAGGTTTTGGCATATTATTTATACTTTCACTTAACTATAATTATTCAATACTTTTCCCACCCTGTCTTTGAAGTTGTCACTGCTTACAAAACAATCAAACAACAGTAGTTGTAACAGGGCTGTGTCACCTTATGATTGTCACAAAACTCAAGCTTCATGCAAAAGATAGCAACAAATGGATTCATAAATGAAATCAACGAAATATACAAATAATCAATGAAATGTTATTGATAGACTTTATCAGAGGTGGACAGTAACGAAATACATTTACTTGAGTACTGTACTTAAGTACACTTTGAGTATCTGTACTTTACATGAGTATTAATTTTTTGGGCAACTTATGGCTTTAACTTCACATTTGAAAGACAAATATCGTACTTTTTACTCCACTACATTTCTGTCAAGGTCCTCATTACTATGAAGTGGCTTTAAAAGTGGATGGGTTGTTTTTCTTTTCTTTTCTAAAATGGGATTATGTTTTTTTTTTTTTTGCAGGTGACACTGAGACAGCCCATCAGTAATCACTAGGGTCACGTCTCATCCACAGGCTACACTGTAAAAAATGATTTGTTGTTTTAACTTAAAAAGTTAGTGTCCGGGCTGCCTTAAAATTTTGAGTTCATTGAAATTCATATAGTGAGTTAAATTGTTTGCCTCACTGAGTTAACACTATATTAATTTCAATGAGCTCAAAATTTTAAGGCAGCCCGGACACTCACTTTTTTAAGTTAAAACAACAAATAATTTTTTACAGTGTAGATAAAATAAAGTTCAATGATTTCTCCACAGCATTATTTAACATGATCAGTTGATGGCAGAATGAAAGGAGGTGGTTGTTCTGGAGAATGCACGCACCCATGGCTAAAGCTAGAACCCATTTTTCAGTTTTCTGAAAGGAATAAAGAGTCATTTAGTTTTAAATGTTTGCTTTGTTTGCCTAAAACGGAGCACATCACAACCTGCAAAAACTTACTGTCCAACCTGCGGAAGCATACTGAGGTATGTAAACATTTTATTCCAAGAGAAAGCTTGCAACGAAGTTGTTTGTGCTTTTAGAGCTAGTGATAATGTTGCAATAGCTGTGCAGTCTGGTTCATCAAATGACTTTCTATGGATTTGCCTGCCAAGTTGCCATCGCCTTGTCCACAGCTAATGTTAACACGTAGCTAGTTAACTTAGACACTGTTAGCATGTAAAAATGGAGTTATGCTAACATGAATAATGTTATCTGAAGTGCTTTCACAAATGTTTTAGCATAATCTTGCCAAATAAACAGAATGTAGAAATCTTCCTTTGCTATTAGCATTAACTACCCAATATGATTTCAAGTTTGAAAAGATTTTGCTAGCATGTCAGGTGGAGCTTCACTGACTAGCTAGCTTAAAGTTAAACCACCATGATTCCACAGGCAGATTCATAATGTGCATGAATGCATACACTTGCACGTGTGTGCTCACACACGACCTGTGAGATGGACAGTATTGTACTAGTCAGTCACAACAAATTGTTGGCATTTTTTTTGTTTTGATGTCAGATGACGGTCTTGCATTTTTTTTTTTTTTTTTGTTTTCTCTTGCTTAAAGTAGTGTTGCTATTGGGCAGTTATTAAGTTTGAGGTGTGGACCTGTGTTTTAAGCAGGCTGGATTGTCATTTTTATTTTCTGAGCAAGCTGCATTTACAGCTATTCTACGAGCTATTCTCGTACTGTCTTCCTGATTAACATACACATACGTGTGCACACACTGCCAGAGCTGGGTCAGAATACTACCATGCTGCTTTGTGGGGGTGGGGAGGAGTGTTACAATTAAAAAAAAATATGAAAATTACAGTGGTTCTTTTTCAGTTCAGTTGTGTTTCATTTTGTAACATTCTACCAGGTGTTTATTCTACAGGTTCTACAAGTTAGTGAATCCAGTCAGGTGTTTCAGAGGCATTAGGTTTTGTAAGCGCTGTGACAATAAGTAAGTAAGTAAGTAAGTAAGTAAGTAATGCTTTATTTGTCCCACAAAGGGCAATTTGTTTTGCAGAAGTAGCATACATGATAAACAGAAACAAACACACACATTTCCACACAAAGTTTAAAATAATAATAAATAAAGAATAAAAAATGAAAAAAGAATAAAAATGAACAATACAATAATGCATTGACAGAAAATGTACTTTAATACTTGAGTATTTTTAAAAGCAAATACTTCAGTACTTTAACTTAAGTAAAAATTTGACTGTACAACGTTCACTTGTACTGGAGTAACATTTGATCAGTGGGATCTGTACTTTGACTGAAGTAATGAAGTTGGGTACTTTGTCCACCTCTGGACTATATTGATATATTGCTGGGTTTCATGTGACATCACATCCGCCTCATTAGTTATTCAAAACTTTAGCTGGTGGTCTACCAAAGCTCAGTTGACAAAGCGTTTGTATGAGGAAGGTGCATTGCTTATATGAAAAATGCCTTACGCTTGCAATGTTTTAGGTTGTTAGACTCAATCAAACCATGAAACTGGTAAAATATTTTCTTCAGGGTTCCCCATGAACTAATAAAAAAGGGTGAACGAACACAGGATTTCACAAAAAGATGTCGGGAAAGGTGGCTTTTGTACCTCTCACTGAAATCGAAGGAAGCCGAGTCGAAGCACGCTCAAGTTCGTAGTGATCACTTCATGAAAGGTTTGAATATCCCTCTCAGCTATGTCGTTAGTGTTTTCCAAGTATTTTTCTTGCTATGTGTCATTATTTTATGGTACTTTGTTTTAGTCATGAAGCACTAAAATCCCCAGCTGTTTCTTTGTTTACTCCTCACAAAGTCCGTATGCATGAAGGTTGCGACAAAATTCTTACCCAGCCATACAGTTACAATGCGTCGTGATCACTTCTCCGTCTTGTTAAACTAAGATCCAGGTCTTTAAAGGGGTTTCTGATGATCTTTGTGAATGATTTACCTGAGAGATAAGAGCCAACACAAGTGAGAATCAAGTGAACTGTTGTTTGTTTACACTTCAACTTGCGTTGTAAAGACGCGAACGAAAAGCTTAAAAAAACATACTTACACAGACAAAAACAATACAGGATTAATTCGGATCCACATACAAAAAAGTTGTAAGCCTCCATACTCTTCCACACTTTCATCTGTTTTGTGGTGTAGAAGGATGTCTGCAACACCAGATAGTTCAAGATGTCGGGGAACTTGACTTAAGGGTAGTTTTCGAGATCGTATGACAAATCCTTCTTTCCCATACTGTAGGGGTCTATTCCATTGCACATAGTAATCTCCTGAATATATCTAAAGCGAGCAGTGGCTTGTAGATTACAAGTATACTCTGAAGGTAGTTATTGCTAGTTGTTTGCACTACGGCAGCCATTTAGACCACCAATTATTTCACTTCTGGAAAAAGTGCTAAGAAAAGTCATGTGACTGAAACCCAGCAATACAATACAAATATAGAAGAGCAGAATGTTGAAATCCGTTTTACTTAGTTTTATTATTTCAGATTGAAATACAGAGCAGTCTCATTGTCATTGTCACTGGTTGTTCATTTTTTCAGTTTATTTATTTGTGGTTTTGTCCATTTAAAAGCTAGGGTCCAGCATAGTTTATCTTAATTAAAACCCAAAAAGAATTTTAGTTTTATAATGTTTAATTAAAAGGTTAGTGTAATAAGAATACTTTTGTCATATTCTCCTGCAAATGTTAGCATTTGAGAATTTTTTTCAGGTTCACTTCATTGAAATTTTGGTCCACAAAAACACACACACATCTCTCAACAACTATTTCCAGCAATTCTTAGACCCTTTGTATTTTTTCTGACTTTGCACCAATCTTCTTCATAGCACTCGGCTTCTCTGTACTTTTGAAGGCCCATTAAAACTCCACACAGCATTAAGAGCGAGTCACACTTAAATGCCTCTCCCTTATTTTGGCTGGTCCAGAATAGCCTCCGGTAGCTGACTGATTGACTTTCCCCATGAAGGGTAATTGATTGGTGGGGATTATGTGGAAAGTCTGGCCCTTGATAAAGACAGGCGGGCTGTGGCAGAGCAGCCAAGCGAACCACTCGGTCCACAGAAGTCCCTGTCTCAGTCCATTACAGGGTGACTTACTGCCATACAGCATGGAAAGGCTATTTGTTACATTCTACTGCCCTCAGTATTTTCTGCCTTGATTAAATACTACCTACTTAATTTCCTACTTCAGTCTTCAGCTTCTCTCTGTACATCATGAACGTAGCTGCAAGAGGGCTGCTATAGAGAAAAGCATTCATCCATTATCCATAACCGCTTATCCTGTGCAGGGTCACGGGCAAGCCTGAACCTATCCCAGCTGACTATGGGTGAGAAGTGAGGTACACCCTGGACAAGTCTCCAGGTCATCACAGGGCTGACACATAGACACAGACAACCATTCACACTCACATTCACACCTACTGTCAATTTAGAGCCACCAGTTAACCTAACCTACATGTCTTTGGGCTGTGAGGGAAACCGGAGCACCCGGAGGAAACCCATGCAGACACGGGGAGAACATGCAAACTCCACACAGAAACGACCCCATCAGCCACTGGGCTCGAACCCAGAACCTTCTTGCTGTGAGGTGACAGTGCTAACCACTACACCACCGTGCTGCCTAGAGAAAAGCAACAAATATTTATTTAATATTGGCTTATGAACAAGCTGAATCTCTTTACTGCTTTAAGATTTTTAACTGCTATAAAGAGGCTTGTCTGTCGTCTATAGTCCTGCACTTGTGAACAATATTCTCAGATACTTAATCACTCTTTCAATTTAATCACTCTGTTCCCTGCTTCTGTAGGGTACAGGTGATTACTGGGGGTCCTTGGAATGGTGGTAATGTATAGTCCATAGGAAGTTATCTCCTCTAAAAATGTTTTCCCATGTCTGAAATGATGAATTATGCGGATTTAAAGTTTAAGACTCTGGGCTACTAATTAGAAGGTCAGAGGTTCAAGCCCCAGAACCCCCAAGCTGCCACTGTTGGGCCCTTGAATAAGGAGCTAAACCCTATCTGCTCTAGAGGCGCTGTATAATGCCCCACACTCTGACCCCAGCTTGCTAACAAGCTGGGATATGTGAAAGCAAAGAACTTCACTGTGCTGTAAAACATATGTGACAAAATAAAGGTTGCATCTTCTGCTGCTGTGTCTCACTACCTAAATTAATTCATTCATGAACGTTAAAGTAACCAACTACAGCTACATTTAATTTTGGGTATTGAGCTCTAGCTGATTAGATTAATTTGATTTACTTAATTTGCTTATCCTATGCTTAGCTAGATATGTAGAACTAGAGGAGCAAAAATAATCATGCATGTTATGTTGATTTAGTCTTATCAGTGAATAAAATAAATCATATTGTGGACAGAAAATACAAAAAAAATTAAATGTCAAAATAGCAGTCTTCTTTTTTTTAACCCATTAAAAATGGCAGATGAGCCAATCAACTTATGACTCTGGAATGACTGACTGAGACTCTCTGACATTAACTGCCTCACCCTTTCTCCCATCTCAGCAGGTGCCATTGCCTTAGTTGATTTCCCCACTAAAAAACCTTTGCTTCTATCATGGAAAATGAAGATTTTTGTTGTTGTTGTTCATTCATATGAAAATCAATCAATCAATCAATCAATCAATCAATCAATCAATCAATCAATCAATCAATCAATCAATGTTCCACTTACTTAGCATAAGACATATATGTAGTTAACATCAGTGGTATTATATATTATATATGCACCGAAAAGATTCAGCTGAAAAAAAGGCTTCATATGGGAAAAAAATGTGTGCTCATCATATATATATGGAGTCATTGTGAACACAACTGGTATATTTCAGTGTCATAATTGGAATGTTTACCTTGTAGCACTATCTGAATTGTTCGATTTGGGCTTGCTGCCAAGTTGGACATTATGTTCTCACATTTATCCAGATAATAAATGACATGGTTAATTTGTCCCTGGTTGTCAAATGAATCATTGTAGGAAAGCATAAGTATTGAAACACTTGCACAAATGCATTTATCATCGAAACATAACAGTGTCAAGGTTTATTGTTATCATTTGTCTCTTCTATTTTTGTCAGTTGGAATAAACAGGAACTATCACATTTCTAGATAGTCTTCTTCCAAATAACTGTGCTTCATATAGTGCCTTGCAAAAGTATTCATCCCCCTTGGTGTTTGTCCTGTGTTGTTCCATTACAAGCTGGAATTAAAATGGATTTTTGGAGGGTTAGCACCATTTGATTTACACAACATGCCTACCACTTTAAAAGTGCACATTGTTTTTTTTTTTATTGTGACACAAACAATAATTAAGATGAAAAAACAGAAATCTGCAGTGTGCAGAAGTATTCACCCCCCACACCACCCCAAGTCAATACTTTATAGTGTCACCTTTTGCTACAATTACAGCTGAAAGTCTCTTGGGGTGTGTCTCTATTAGCTTAGCACATCTAGCCACTGGGATTTTTGCCCATTCCTCAAGGCAAAGCTGTTCCAACTCCTTCAAGTTAGATGGGTTGCGTTGGTGTACAGCAATCTTCAAGTTATGCTACAGATTCTCAATTGGATTGAGGTCTGGACGTTGACTAGGCCATTCCAAGACATTTAAATGTTTTCCTTTAAACCACTCCAGTGTAGCTTTAACAGTATGTTTAGGGTCATTGTCCTGCTAGACCATGAACCTTTGTCCCAGTCTCAAACCTATGGCTGACTCAAACTGGTTTTCCTCCAGAATTGCCCTCTATTTAGTGCCATCCATCTTTCCTTCAGTGCTGACCAGCTTTCCTGTCCCTGTAGATGAAAAACATCCCCACAACATGATGCTGCCACCACCATGCTTCATTGTAGGGATGGTGTTCTCAGGGTGTTGGGTTTGTGCCACACATGGCATTTTCCATGATGGCCAAAAAGATCCATTTTAGTCTCATTTAACCAGAGAATCTTCTTCCATGTGTTTGGGGAGTCTGTCACATGCTGTTGGGCAAACTTCAAATGTGTTTTCTTAAGCAGTGGCATTTTTCTGGGCACTCTTCCATAAAGCCCCACTCTGTGGAGTGTATGGCTTAAAGTGGTCCTATGAACAGATACTCCCATCTCCACTGTGGATCTTTGCAGCTACTTCAGCATTATCATTGGTGCCTTTGTTGCATCTCTGATTAATGCCCTCCTTGCCCGGTCTGTGAGTTTTGGTGGGCGGCCTTCTCTTGTCAGGTTTGTAGTGGTGCCATATTCGTTCCATTTGGCTATAATGGATTTAATGGTGCTCCCTGGGATACTTAAAGTTTGGGATATTTTTTATAACCCAACCCTGATCTATACTTCTCCACAACTTTGTCTCTGACCTGTTTGGAGTGCTCCCTGGTTTTCATGTAGTATAGCAGAGTCAGGGTCCTTCCAGAACAGGTTGATTTATACAGACATCATGTGACAGATCATGTGACACTTGGATTGCACACAGGTGGATCTTAATCAACGAATTATGTGACTTATGAAGTGAATTGGCTGGACCAGCTCTTATTTAGGGGTTTCATACAAAAGGGGGTGAATACTTATGCACACTCCAGATTTCTGTTTTTTCATCTTATTGTTTGTGTCACAGTAAAAAAAAAAAAACAATGTGCACCTTTAAAGTGGTAGGTATGTTGTGTAAATCAAATGGTGCTAACCCCTGAAAAAATCTATTTTAATTCCAGCTTGTAATACAACAAAACAGGACAAACACCAAAGGGGATGAATACTTTTGCAAGGTACTGTACATCTTCAGTTACATCAGAAAATAAATAAATTGATATATACATATTATGTATATAAAATATATATTTAACTACACTCTATGGCCAAAAGTATGTGGATGCCTGACCATCACACCCATGTGTGAGCCTTCCTCAAACAAAGTTTTAAGCACACAGTTGTTTAAAATGTCCCTTGTATGTTGTATCATTACAGTTTCCTTCCCTGGAACGCAAAAGTCAAAGTCAGAGTCCTTCCTGTTCCGGGACCTGGTCTTCCCAGCATTAACCCAGTCGTTAAGGTGCATTGGACAATCCCGATCTCCATTTCCGTAGCCCTCAGCCTCTCGCCTATACAGCTAGGGTTACAGTGGGGGGCTAGTCCTCTGGTAATCATGAGAATTTGACTCCCCACTTGCATCTGTATTGCAGCATGCCTTGCCAGATGGCAGTAGGTATAATTTTTATGATGGTCTTTGGTATGACCCGACCACGAGCGGAACTCCTGATCTCCCAATCAAGAGGCGTACATGCTTACCACTAGTCTAGCCTTCATTGGAACTAAGAGCCCCAAATATGTTTCAGCACAACAATGCCCCTGTGCAGAAAGTGAGGTCCATGCAACCATGGTTTGTCAAGGTTGGTGGAGAAGAACTCAAGTGATCTGCACAGAGCCCGGACCTCAACCCCACTGAACACCTTGAACTGGAATGCTGAGTGCACCCCAGGCCTCTTCACCCAACATCAGTGCCTGACCTCACTTATGCTGTTGTGGCTAACTGGCAAATCTCCACAGCCACATTCCAAAAGCAAGTGGAAAACTTTAACAACAGACAGCAAAGTGGGGCTAGATGTGAGTGTTATGGTCAGGTGTCCACAAACTTTTGATGATAAAATGTATTTGTGTATGTTGAACCAAAAGTGATTTTGACTTCATTGTCCTAATACTGTATGTTTTGTTTGTTTATTTGTTTTTGAAATAAACATATGCACACCCTGACAAGGGAAGCAGAGTGAATGGAGCATTATCCCCTGGGTTCAAACACAAACAAGCAACCAAAAAAGGGTGATTGTACAACTCTATATGTGCATGGACTCGAATCTCATTTCAAGTGCACTGTTGCCTGGCAGCCATTTTAAAAATTACTAATAGAGGGTGCTGATTGATGGGTAAATAGTTTAAGTGCCATAAAAAGGCACCAATGTGTTCCCAGCTCACTTTTATCTTATTAATATACAATATTGATAGGATTTGCAGAAACGATGACATTTTCCATGCAACATATTTTAATATTTAGAGATGAAGTTATAAAAAGTCAGACTGATTTCTCTTTATTTTACCAACTCCTTTTTAACTTTATTTTATCTTTTACTTCACTTTGTTGTAGAAATGTGATAAAAAGCAAACTGATATGGTCTAGTTTACATATTTAGGTTATTTCTGTCAATAATGTCTTACAAGGGTATTTCCAATGTTATTGATTATTTTTATTATTATTTAGGTTTTTTTATTATTGAAAAAAGGACTCAAAGTGAAGCAGATAGATAGATAGATAGATAGATAGATAGATAGATAGATAGATAGATAGAACACTCACTGACCACTTTATTAGGTACACCCATACACCTGCTGTTTTATGCAGTTATCTCATCAGCCGATCCCTTGACAGCAGCACAATGCATAAAATCATGCAGATACAAATCAAGAGCTTCAGTTAATGTTCACTTCAAACATCAGAATTGTTAAAATTGTGATCTCTGTAACTTTCACTGTGGCATGGGTGTTGGTGCCAGATGGACTGGTTTGAGTATTTCAGAAACTGCTGATCTCCTGAGGTTTTCACACACAACAGTCTCTAGAGTTTACATAGAATGGTGTGAAAAACAAAAAGCATTGAGTGAGAGACAGTCCTGTTGGTGGAAACACCTTGCTGATAAGAAAGGCCAGAGGAAAATGGCCGGATTGGTTTGAGCTACCAGGAAGGATATAGCAACTCATAACAACTCTTTACAACCGTGGTGAGCAGAAAAGTATCTCCGCATGCAACAGCAGATGACCACATTGGGTTCCACTCCTGCCAGCCTAGAACAGGAATCTTAGAATCAAGAACAAGTTCCCATTAAAGTGGCCAGTGTGTGTGTGTGTGTGTGGGTAGGGGCGAGAATACGTCCGAAAACTCGGTCTGCAACTGGGCAACCTCCGCGAGTTGGGTCGGGGAGAGGTGGTCTCCACAGGGGACCGGAGAGGTACGTGATGCCAATGTTCCCTTTTGAACCTCCGGCCCCAGCTCCGCCTTCTCCGGAACCACCGACACCAATGCCACGGGGACCTCCTTGTTCCAGAGTTTGAGCAGGTTGAGGTGGTAAACTTGTAACGCCCCACCCCTGTCCGTTCGCCTCACCTCATAGTCAACGTCCCTGACTCGCCGTGTGACCTCAAAGGGTCCTTGCCACTTGGCGACTAATTTGGAGCTCGATGTGGGCAACAGTACGAGTACTTTATCTCCCGATGCGAACTCCCTGAGGCGCGTACCCTTGTCGTACAGGTGGGTTTGTCGTTCTTGGGCCTGGCGCAAATTCTCCTGGGTTAGGTGGGTGAGTGTGTGGAGTTTTGCGCGCAGGTCAATAACGTATTGGATTTCATTTTTACTTTGTGAAGGTCCCTCCTCCCAATTTTCCCGCAGCGCATCTAGAATGCTGCGCGGCTTACGCCCATATAACAATTCAAATGGGGAGAACCCTGTGGAGGCTTGGGGGACCTCTCGCACTGAAAACAACAAGGGTTCGAGCCACTTATCCCAATTACGTGCGTCCTCACTTACGAATTTTTTAATTATATTTTTGAGGGTAGGCGGCATGGTGGTGTAGTGGTTAGCACTGTCGCCTCACAGCAAGAAGGTCCTGGGTTTGAGCCCCGGGGCCGGCGAGGGCCTTTCTGTGCAGAGTTTGCATGTTCTCCCCGTGTCCACGTGGGTTTCCTCCGGGTGCTCCGGTTTCCCCCACAGTCCAAAGACATGCAGGTTAGGTTAACTGGTGACTCTAAATTGACCGTAGGTGTGAATGTGAATGGTTGTCTGTGTCTATGTGTCAGCCCTGTGATGACCTGGCGACTTGTCCAGGGTGTACCCCGCCTTTTGCCCATAGTCAGCTGGGATAGGCTCCAGCTTGCCTGCGACCCTGTAGAAGGATAAAGCGGCTAGAGATGATGAGATGAGATATTTTTGAGGGTGCGATTGAACCGTTCAACTAAACCGTCCCTTTGTGGGTGATACACGCTGGTGCGGATCGGCTTAATACCTAATAACCCATACCGTTCCTTTAGTGTACGTGACATAAACGCTGTGCCTTGGTCAGTCAGAATCTCTTTCAGGATTCCAACTTGGGAGATAACGCGGAAGAGTGCACTGCTTCCAGGTATTGCCTTGCATAGTCCACCAGAACTAATATAAAGCGGTACCCTCGTGCTGACCGATCTAATGGCCTGACGAGATCCATCCCAATTCTTTCGAACGAGGTCTCGATTAATGGGAGAGGGTGCAAAGGCGCTTTTGGAATGGCCGCTGGATTTACTAATTGCCATTCGCGGCACGCCGTACACCACCAATGGACATCGCCGCGAATCCCCGGCCAATAGAATCGGGCCATTATTCAGGCTAGTGTTTTATCCTGCCCTAAGTGTCCAGCCATGGGATTAAAGTGAGCCGCCTGGAATACCAATTCCCAGCGGCTTTTCAGAATCAAAAGCTGCGTGACTTGCTCTTTAGTTTGAGTGTCCTGCGTCACTCGGTATAATCTATCCTTCATAATCGTGAAGTAGAGGTAGGACGGGGTGGCGTTGGGCTGGAGCGTTTGACCATCAGTTACTCTCACTTGGTCAAATGCATGCCGCAAAGTCTCGTCTCGTGACTGCTCTAACGGGAAATCCGCAAGGGATTCCCCAATAGAAAGAGGAGGAGCCGGCGGCTCCTCACTCTGACGTGGAGCTGACATAGACGGCTCTGTGACAGCTGCTCCTGCCAATGCGACACCGGGACCTCCCCTTATTAAACTACTGCAGGACCCACTCTTTACTAGGTGCCTCATTAATTCCCCAAATCCCGGCCAATCAGTCCCCAAAATTATAGAGTGGGTGAGGCTAGGATTAACCGCCACCTTTACTATAAATTTCTCCCCTCGAAACAGAATGTGAACTGACACTAAAGGGTAGCTGTGAACATCCCCGTGCACACACAACACCTTCACCAATTGTGCTCCCCCCAGTGCCTCGTCTTGCACCAGGCTTTGGCGGATTGAGGTCTGATTACAGCCGGAATCCACCAAAGCCTGATACGTATCCCCTTGGATACTCACCGGTATGCAATACGCTCCGGCCCGATCGAGGGCAGCTCCTGGTGCGTCGGGGATCCAGACCACTGCACCCACCTCCCTCGCCGAGCACTGATGCTGGAGGTGCCCCGGCTCCCCGCAGCGCCAGGACACCGGCCCGGGCTCTCTCTCTGCACCGGTGTTCCGGATATCACTCACCTGAGGGGGGGAAGACACAGACACGGAAGTAGGAGAAGATAGGACACCGCGGGTGCGGCGGGCCGGCTGGGGTGGAGCCGGCCCCCGCCTCCACGGTGGGGGAATGGGGCGAGGGAGAGGAACAGAAGGAGAGAGAGAGAGAGAGAGGGGAGGGGAGGGGAGAAGGGGAGACACGCTGTCCTGCCGTTGGAACGGCTGCCATATGGTCCTCCGCCAGCTCAATGGCCTGATCCAGTGACGCCGGGTGATGGCATTGGACCCACTCCGCGGTTCCCTCTGGAAGTCGAGCGACGAACTGCTCCAGCGCCACCAGATCGATGATCTCCTCAGCGTCGCGGCTGTCAGCCCTCAGCCACCGGTGGCAGGCGTCCCGGAGTTGCTGGCCAAACACGAACAGCCGGCCGACCTCCTCCAGGCGCAGCACGCGGAAGCGCTGCCACTGCTGCTCCGGAGTGCGACCCACACGCTGGAGGACGGCCCTGCGGAGGTCCACGTAGACCAGCTGGCTGTCGGCGGGGAGCTGTAGCGCAGCCAGCTGCGCCTCACCCGTGAGGAGGGGGAGGAGGCGCGCCGCGCGCTGTTCCACCGGCCAACCCCACACCTCTGCTGCCTGCTCAAAGAGAATGAGGAAGGCCTCGGGGTCGTCGTGTGGGCCCATCTTCATCAGGGTGAGGTGGGAAGGGCCCGCGGCAGTGGAGGTGGTGAACCCCGCCGACGCGAGTAGGTGCCGGAACGCCCGGCGATCTTCCTGCTGCGCCAGCACCAGGGCCTCGAACCTTCGCTCCTGTTCTTCCCGGAGGGCGACCAGTGCCTGGTGCTGGCTCTGTTGGGCCGTGGTGAGGGCATGGACCAGGTCCTTGAAGGGGGAGGACTCCATGGGGCTGTTCTCTCCTGTGCTCCGTCCCGGATTTCAGCACCACTGTAGCAAGTGTTCTAGGTGGGGGGAGCACAGAAGCATGGCAGGCCAGAGCTGAGTTCTCAAAACTCTTTTCTTATCAGCTTTTCAGCTTCTACATACATACACACACGTCACACACACACACGTGTTTTGGTCGGGAGAGAGCCCGCTCTGCTCTCATTCTCTTCCTTAAATAGGGCGCGGCTGCTGGGGAGACACACAAACACAGGTTAATTCACATCAGGTGTAGTGATTCTGCCACTTACTTTCCCTGACTCCGCCCTCCGGTCACAGACCGACGCTTGACCACGCCCCCACTGCCACAATGCCCCACAGTGGTCACATGATATTGTTGCTAACTTGCTTCGGTAATCTCTGGAATCGTAAAATGTGAGATGCATTTTATCTTGGCAAAATATTCACACATCGGATACACAGTGTGTGCAGCAGCGAAACATCTCGAAACTCCAACAGCTATAGCCATGGAACATTTTGCCCAGAATTCAACTTTGCAGCCAGAACCTCTAAACAATTTTCTCATCATCTTATTGTTCATATGTTATTGTTGCTCATTTGTTCTCTTTAAATAGATTTGAATTGATAAACTATAATTGACTTATTAAAGTAAAGTTAACCTTAAAGGTGTGCTCCCTGAGCCATCACAGAGTCATCACAGCATGTAGCTAAGGCTACATCCACACGACAACGGCAACGAAATTTTTTTTTTAAATATCGCGTCCACATGGGCAACGGATCAGTAAAATATCAGGTTCATATGGCAACGCAGCGCTTGCTGAAAACGATGCAATACACATGCCACACCACTACGTGCACTGTAAGACGGTCCCATCGGAGACACCAGAACAATAGAAGTAGACGCATGCGCATAACTGCGCATGCGCACAGTGACTGTCACTGTCACATGCACACACTTTCTCACTCCCTATCCTATGGATATAGTCCCTTTAAATCAAGTGCTTGTTTTTTGAATGGAGACACGGAAAGAGGAATGAATGGGGGTAGATGGAAGCCAGTACGCCAACATTCTGATATCCTCCAGAATTCTTTAATGGTCCGGAATAAACATCTGAAGAGGTGAGATCGCTCCTTTTTTTTCCCTATTTTTGCTGCCGGGATTGACTCTGCCCTAAGGGCTATTCTCTCACTCTCTCTCTCTCTCTCTCACTTTGCACCATTACACAATAAATATTCTCAGTGAAAATATTTTGTAAGCGCGTTTCATGAACCAAGTTATAGGATTTGTTGACAACTCGCATCGAGTTCGTTACACTTCTACCCGGCGTGAAGCACATGTGGTTGTGACGTCATCGTAAACAAATCCGTTCTACTCATCCAGACGACTTCGCAACGGCTCCGTTGCTAGATTTTTTCACTCTGGAACCCGTTCTCAAAAGATTTTGTTTTGGGGCTCCCAAAACGCCTGTGCCGTGTGGACGCCAGGCCGAAACGATAAACAATTTTATCAGATTCACCTGAATCTGTTGCCGTGTGGACAGGGCCTGAACCTCAGTCTTAGGCCCTGTCCACACGGCAACAGATTCAGGTGAATCTGATAAAATTGTTTATCGTTTCGGCCTGGCGTCCACACGGCACTGGCGTTTTGGGTGCCCCAAAACGAAATCTTTTGAGAACGGGTTCCAGAGTGGAAAAATCTGGCAACGGCCCCGTCGTGAAGTCATCTGGATGAGTAGAATGGATTTGTTTACGATGACATCACAACCACATGACTGTGAGTGCTTCACGCCGGGTAGAAGTGTAACGAACTTGATGCGAGTTGTCAACAAATCCTATAACTTGGTTCATGAAACGCGCTTACAAAATATTTTCACTGTGAATATTGTGTAATGGTGCAAAGTGAGAGAGAGAGAATAGCCCTTAGGGCAGAGTCTTTTAGTCCAAACACTGCGGAAGCAGTACCAAACCGCGCACCGCCCGTGCGCTTTCCAAAAACAAAAACAATCCCGCCAGCAAAAATAGGAAAAAAAAGGAGCAATCTCACCTCTTCAGATGTTGGTTTAAGTCCGACAATACATTCCTCAAAAAGGGCGTAGAAGAACAAAGTAATCCATCAACGTGTAGCATTCAATTTATTCCGGACCATTAAAGAATTCTGGAGGATGTCAGAATGTTGGCGTACCGGCTTCCATCTACCCCCATTCATTCCTCTTTCCACGTCTTTCATTTTACGCTACTGATTAATAATCAAAACTTTATGTGACTAATACTACAGAAGGAGGGGTTTATGCGCATGCGTCTACTTCTTCTATTGTTCTGGTGTCTCCGATGGGACCGTCTTACAGCGCACGTAGAGGTGTGGCATGTGTATTGCATCGTTTTCAGCAAGCGCTGCGTTGCCATATGTACCTGAAATTTTACTGATCCGTTGCCCATGTGGACGCGATATTTAAAAAAAAAAATCTCGTTGCCGTTGTCATGTGGATGTAGCCTCAGTTGTCGCTCTGTTATAAACATCATACTGGATTCACTGGAGGGTGTGTGTGTGAACAAAGGACACTCAGCAAACTGTTAGTCATTTGGACAATGACACACACCCCAGTATTCAAGTCTGAGGCCCTGTCCACACGGCAACAGATTCAGGTGACTCCGATGCAATTGCTTATCGTTTAGGCCTGGAGTCCACACGGCACCAGCGTTTTGGGTGCCCAAAACGCAGTCTTTTTGAGAACGGGTTCCAGAGTGGAAAGATCTGGCAACGTTGCCATTGTGAAGTCGTCTGGATGAGTAGAACGGATTTGTTTACGATGACGTCACAACCACATGACTGTGAGTGCTTCACGCCGGGTAGAAGTGTAATGAACTCGATGCGAGTTGTCAACAAATCCTATAACTTGGTTCATGAAATGCGCTTACAAAATATTTTCACTGTGAATATTTATTGTGTAATGGTGCAAAGTGAGAGAGAGAGACTCTGCCCTTAGGGCAGAGTCAATCCCGCCAGCAAAAATAGGGAAAAAAAGGAGCGATCTCACCTCTTCAGATGTTGGTTTAAGTCCTACAATACATTTCTCAAAAAGGGCGTAGAAGAGCAAATTAATCCATCAACGTGTAGCATTCAATTTATTCCGGACCATTAAAGACGCCGCCTTCCGCATAGAATCATACGTCATCCTCGCCGCCATATTGGATAGGTCAAAGCGGAGAATAAAGATTAGCTGCGTTTAACTGTACCAACAGGTTTACCGTCCAAACGAGATCACATGGGATTACCTTTCACAGGTGAGACTGGAAAAATACTTTTCATTGTATTTGGTCATTATAATGTAATTTTACGAACAGATTTTCCTGACTTTGTGGCTAATATGAAGTCTCGCGCATAATAGTTTATGTGCATGCGTCCTTACTTCTTCTATTGTTCTGGTGTCTCCAAAGGGACCGTCTTACAGCGCCCCTAGAGGTGTGGCATGTGTATTGCATCATTTTCAGCAAGCGTTGCGTTGCCATATGGACCTGATATTTTACTGATCGTTGCCCATTTGGACGCGGTATTTTTTTAAATAACATCTCGTTGCCGTTGTCGTGTGGATTTAGCCTGAGTCAAGTCAAAGTCATTAAAGAAAATTTCAAGTTGAGTCTGATTCGAGTCCACTATTGAGCTGAGTTGAGTCTGAAAACAAGACTCCAACTGCACCATTTGATGGTGGCTGTTGCTGCCTTTATGTGAAACCATCTCTGCTACTGTGTTGGACTAACGTTACTGCTTGACTGCCCCATTTTAGTTAATAGGCTACAGATAAAAAGCTTGTTCATCGCTCAGCAAGCCCTGCTATCAACAGGGCAAATAACATGAGAGAAGGTTAACACTAGCTAGTTCATCAGTCAGCAAGCAAGCCCCGCTATCAACAGAGCAATGAACATAGCATGTCACTTACTTCTCTGGTCTGGGTGGAGTCTTTCGAAATGAGGATTGAAGTTTGAGGTTGTCTCCGTCTTCTCCTCAATAGTTCTTCTACATATGGAACACATAGCGCTGCCTTTTTTCCCACTGCATGAGAAGTCTGTATAAGCAAAGCGGACAATCCTAGGGGCTTCTCTCCAGGCATTTTAGCACTGTTAACATCAGTTTGTTCCTGAACATGATGTATGAACAGGTGAATGTGCATTTTCTTGCACAAAATTAGTATAAAAATTAATGTAGATATAAATATCTTATGCCAAATTATTATGGCATGTTACAAAAAATAAAGAAAAAATCTGAGTCCTCATGTCCAGTTTATGAGTCCAAATGCAGTTATTTCATGAGTCCAAGTCCAAGTCATTGGTGCTCAAGTCTAAGTCAAGTCATGAGTCCTTAAAATGAGGGCATGAGTCAGACTCGAGTCCAAGTCCTGGACTCAGTACTACAAGCCTGGAACCAAGTGCAATAGCACCACAATGGTCATAAGAAAAATACACGGTATGCTATAGGGCCAAATGTTGGTTGACATGTGACCATTACACCCATATGTGGTTCTTCCCCAATCTTTTGCACAGAATGTCTTTGGATACGATAGCATTATAATTTCCCATCACTAGAACTAATGAGTCTAGCCAAAGCATGTTCTCCCATGACAATGCCTCTGTGCACAAAATGAGGTCCATGAAGACATGATTTGCCAAGGTTGAAGTGGAAGAACCCAAGTGACCCACACAGAGCCCTGACCTCAACCCTACTGAACACCTGTGGGATGTATTGGAGTCCTCCTCACCCAGCATCAGTATCTGACCTCACTGAAGCTCTTGTGGCTGAATGTGGAATTTCACACAGCCACAGCCACCTTTTCAGAAGAGTGGAGGTTATTATAACACCAAAGGGGGTCTGGAATGGAATGTTCAAGAAGTGCATATGGGTGTGATGAGATGTCCACAAACCTTTGGCTTTGCAGTGGCCAGAAGTTGGCCAAGAAGTGATGCTGTGGTTGATTTCTTTCCAGCCTAGAGAACTGAGTAACAGTAAAATTTGTGTCAGATAATTACAAAGAGTGAAGTGACCCCTCGGTTTTGTGTGCACTGAGGCTAATATTTTTTATCCTCCTTCACTGGTGCATCCATAACATGTCATCAGCAGTGACTGAGAAGGCACAAGTGAAATACTGTCGAATGTGGATTATTAACTCTATCATCTTTTTTTTTTTCCCCAAAGTGATTTTGGAGGCGAAACTAAAAGTAGACTAAGTATACAGGTGCTGGTCATATAATTAGAATATCATGAAAAAGTTTATTTATTTCAGTAATTCCATTCAAAAAGTGAAACTTGTATATTATATTCATTCATTACACACAGACTGATATATTTCAAATGTTTATTTCTTTTAATTTTGATGATTATAACTGACAACTAATGAAAATCCCAAATTCAGTATCTCAGAAAATTTGAATATTACTTAAGACCAATACAAAAAAAGGATTTTTAGAAATGTTGGCCAACTGAAAAGTATGAACATGAAAAGTATGAGCATGTACAGCACTCAATACTTAGTTGGGGCTCCTTTTGCCTGAATTACTGCAGCAATGCGGCGTGGCAAGGAGTCGATCAGTCTGTGGCACTGCTCAGGTGTTATGAGAGCCCAGGTTGCTCTGATAGTGGCCTTCAGCTCTTCTGCATTGTTGGGTCTGGCGTATCGCATCTTCTTCTTTACAATACCCCATAGATTTTCTATGGGGTTAAGGTCAGGCGAGTTTGCTGGCCAATTAAGAACAGGGATACCATGGTCCTTAAACCAGGTACTGGTAGCTTTGGCACTGTGTGCAGGTGCCAAGTCCTGTTGGAAAATGAAATCTGCATCTCCATAAAATTGGTCAGCAGCAGGAAGCATGAAGTGCTCTAAAACTTCCTGGTAGATGGCTGCGTTGACCTTGGACCTCAGAAAACACAGTGGACCAACACCAGCAGATGACATGGCACCCCAAACCATCACTGACTGTGGAAACATTACACTGGACCTCAAGCAACGTGGATTCTGTGCCTCTCCTCTCTTCCTCCAGACTCTGGGACCTTGATTTCCAAAGGAAATGCAAAATTTACTTTCATCAGAGAACATAACTTTGGACCACTCAGCAGCAGTCCAATCCTTTTTGTCTTTAGCCCAGGCGAGATGCTTCCAACACTGTCTCTTGTTCAAGAGTGGCTTGACACAAGGAATGCGACAGCTGAAACCCATGCCTTGCATACGTCTGTGCGTGGTGGTTCTTGAAACACTGACTCCAGCTGCAGTCCACTCTTTGTGAATCTCCCCCACATTTTTGAATGGGTTTTGTTTCACAATCCTCTCCAAGGTGCGGTTATCCCTATTGCTTGTACACTTTTTTCTACCACATCTTTTCCTTCCCTTCGCCTCTCTATTAATGTGCTTGGACACAGAGCTCTGTGAACAGCCAGCCTCTTTAGCAATGACCTTTTGTGTCTTGCCTTCCTTGTGCAAGGTGTCAATGGTTATCTTTTGGACAACTGTCAAGTCCGCAGTCTTCCCCATGATTGTGTAGCCTACAGAACTAGACTGAGAGACCATTTAAAGGCCTTTGCAGGTATTTTGAGTTAATTAGCTGATTAGAGTGTGGCACCAGGTGTCTTCAATATTGAACCTTTTCACAATATTCTAATTTTCTGAGATAGTGAATTTGGGGTTTTCATTAGTTGTCAGTTATAGAGTAGAGTGGGGTAATACGCCCCCGTGGGGTAATACGCCCCCGGCCTGTTTTACCCAAAATAACCACCAGATGATGCAAAGTTAAATTTCTATTGTTGCTATGGACTGGCTTGACAACAGGGATATACAAATATCCACTGTGGATCGCATATCAGCAACGCAGCAGAGAGAAATCAAATTTCATGGTAAGTGATATAATTTTCAGATATCAGTAAAACTGTATTTAGATAGCTGCTATTTCGTCAGATATCACAGCTGTGTATGTGGTATGAGTAGACAAGTCAGTAAGTTAAAAAAAATACATTAGGTATAAAAAGTTGAATCACATTTTGAAAGTAAGACCCTTTTTTGTAAAAGTGTAGTCTGTGGGGTAAAACGCCCCCTTAATGGTGGGGTAAATGGACCCCAGGGGGCATTGTTTCCTTTTATCATAATTACTGTATTTCATACATTTCTGAATAGCAGATACATAGTTTTTAATAACATCTCGCTTACCTGTTTGAGTAAAGCAAGTAATTTGAACTTAATATTTAAAATAATTGAAATAAAAAAAAATCGAAATTAAAATGCGAAATATAATAAAATAATGCATCTATTCATTAATTCAGGGATATTTTCTTGTTTCTTTCACATTATAGGCTTAAGTAAACATTTTTGCTATCCAAACAGCTTTTTTTGAGTGAGGGGGCCTATTGCCCCACCTCAGGGGGCCTTTTACCCCACTGGGGGGGGGGGGGGGGGGGGGGGGGGGGGGGGTAAAAGGCCCCCTTGGCACAATGTTTGTTTTTGTTTAAAAAAAAAATTAAGTATTAACTTTAGGCAAACTTTAGGTGGCATTATTGTTCATGTCACTGTTGTCAAAAACTATGATTAAAACTAAACACATGGTTCATTTCAACTTGGAGAAAAACTGAATTTTCCTTAAGGGGGGGGGCTTTTTCCCCCACTCTAATCATCAAAATTAAAAGAAATAAACACTTGAAATATACCAGTCTGTGTGTAATGAATGAATATAATATACAAGTTTCACTTTTTGAATGGAATTACTGAAATAAATCAACTTTTTTCATGATATTCTAATTATATGACCAGCACCTGTATATTGTCCAATCAAAGTACAAACTAGAAGGGTGCATGGTAGAGTGCATACCTCTGCCATGCCACATATTATCAACATCAAAATCAAATCACTTGAACTGAGGATAATATTAAAGCTGTACACCAAATTTCATTAAAATCCGTTCACTATGTTTTGAGTTATGTTGGGAACAGACAAAAAAAAAAATCATGGATCCACATACATATCCAGATTTGCATCAAAATCTAATCAATTGTTCCTTGGCCAATGGCTCATCTTTCCTCAAAATGTTATCAAAATCTGTTCACTACATTTGAGTTACATTGGGATCAGACAAACAAATGGAGGCAAAAACATAACCTCCTCCAACAAAGTTGACAGAGTTACACAAACGTACAGATGATGGAGCCCTAAATTTAATGGGGGGTTTTTATGTTTAGCATCTTTGGTATTTGGAGGAAATACGGCAGAAACAGTGTATTACAGGCATGAAATAGTTTGAAAACATTATAACTCATGAATACAGGTCTCTGTGTGTGTGTGTGTGTGTGTGTGTGTGTGTGTGTGTGTAAAACATTGCTATTATAATGCAATCAGTGAAATCTGCATTGACACTAATATCTAATTTGTCTTTGAGAGATATTAGATTTTAGCCGTCTTATCTAATATTACAACCAGCCATCACAGGGTTTTCTGGTTTAATAAAGAGCATTGAAAGCTTTGAGTGGGGCTGGAAAAATGTGAAGATTTCCAGATGCAGGTGCGTTGCCATAGAACAGGAGGCATCTTCAGCTGTAAATGGATCCTTGTTTATCGATAGCTCTGGAAATGCTATGGTGTAGGGAGTTATTCATGACTGTCATTGATTACATTCATAATGCATCATTGTCGAGCAGTTTTCAATAACGGTTCTGGCTCCCTCTGTGCCCTGCATGAATTTATGACTGCAGTCGACAATTACTGTTTGTCAGGAAAACACTAAATTGGTTGCTTTTGTCTGACAATCTTTTATCAATGCAATGTCAGGGACTATTATGTGACCATAAGAGTGTGAGCAAATATACATCAAGTCAAATAATATACAGTAATACATCCAGTAATAAAGAATAACAGTTCTACATTACTAACCATGATAAACAATGATATTCTGTCTTTGCTTTCTATTGACATTTCCAGCAATGTGTGGCCAGACACCAAGTATGAATGAACTTTTAGTGGTTATTCAAAAATACTGTCCACTGTTCCTCAAACCATTTCATGACATTTCCATCCCAACAGCATTTGACGGCTTTGCAAAGAGCATTATCCATTTCATTTTTAGTTTATCCATTCAGTGCATCTTTGTGTATGTGTGCGCACGCCAATTTTATTCCAGATAACCTGACAAGCAGCCAGTGAGCTATCAAAGATTATTTCCTTCAGCAATAAGCTTTATCTATTAACAGGGAAAAGTAAATTACAAAAGTCTGTAAATGCTTTACCATGGCGTATCGTGAAACATTGTACAGATTAATGCCATTGATTCTAATTGGATGTCGCTCCAGAAAGCTGAAACGGAGTGAAGAAGATGTCGATATGAGCAAGAGGAAGTAATTAAAAAAGGTAATCCCTGATGAGCCTGGGTAATGATGGCGGCCCCTAGTCTAAGCCACAACTTTTCATTCTGCTGTATTTAGTACTGTCTGCACTCTGCTTACATGCATTGTGATTAACAGCCTGTTTTTACACACTGGGCAGGTTTATGAAATTTTCCACTACCTGAAAATTCATGCATCTAAAATTTCCCCAGAGGGTTTTTTTTTTCTTTCAGAAACACAAAACACAATATGTTTTTCTTGTTATGTCTTTTCTAGGTTTTATAAAAATTTTAGCAAACATTACCTTACCTTTGATTTTATATACCGTAGAGGCTCTTGTCATCTGGGCCTAATTATTTCAAACAAATCTGATTACGTGTCAGGTCACAGCATTAATCTAGCCACTATGTTTTACTCCGAAGCTGCTTTATCTCATTTCAGGTATAAATGCCACACTGTGCTGTTAATGTGTCCTTTTTACAGCTTTAGCTGCTCTTCATTTACAGTACCAGTCAAAGGTTTGGTCACACCTACTCATTCATAGGTTTTCTTCTGCATTTTGACTATTTTCTACATTGTAGAACAATACTGAAGACATCAAAACTATGAAATAACATATGGAGCATACTGTATATGGAATTATGTGGTAAATTAAAAAAAAAGTGTTAAAAATAGGTTTCATATTTTAGATTCTTCAAAGTAGCCACCATTTTGGCTTATTAGATGTTACCAAATAATTATATACAAGAAAAACAAAAATGTGGGCAGTGGTTAGTGTTTCAGCATCATTTATTACTGGCTGGGGGGGGGGGGGGGATGATATTTACAACAAAAGGACAACTGCATGTTATAGTGATTTAATAAATGAGGATGGATGCAGTGAGTCTTCTTGACAGCTTTCCACACTATTAGCATCATCATAACCAGCTTCATGATGGAGTCACCTGGAATGCTTTTCAAATAACAGCTGTGCCTTGTCAAATGTTAATTCATGGAATTTCTTGCCTCCTTAATGAGTTTGAGACCATCAAATAGTAAATATTTTTATATCCCCATTCAGTGGATATGAACAATTGTATGCTCTGATTGGCTACTCTACTACTAGACTATCATCTCATATACGTGAGCAGAGAAAAACAAAATAGTGGAGCGTGATGCTGAACCAACCAAGGATGAAATAAAAACTCTACTTGAAAACAAAGCCCCAAAAATTATCAAGTATTTAAAAGAAACAGAAATAGCTAAAATAATATAGTGGGTTTGTTTGTTTGTTTGTTTGTTTGTTTGTTTGTTTTCCTGTCAGGGTGCAGGCACTTGGTAACAAAAAAAAGGAAATACTGAACAATACTTCACAGTGAGTGAGACTGAGAGCGGTGTTTATATTGGGTTGTTGATAATGACGATAATGAGAGACAGGTGCATTGAATAAGCTGGAGACAGAGGGTGCTGTGGTTCTTGGGAGTTGTAGTTCATGGCAGCCATGTTTGAAGACTTGTGCTCTCAACGCTGTTACTGACATTTCCCAATGTCTCCTGTTCCACACTCCAGCCCAGTCAGTGGCGGGAATGCACCTTTAAGTTGGTTTGCCAACCACCAAAAAAAAAAGACCCTAAAGAAGAAGAAGAAAACCCCTCCAAAATTCAAAAAAGCAACAAAATATGGAAAGAATGTATCTTTTTTATTTTTCAAGAATTATTATTCTAGTATTTTTCACAAATTGCTACTGTCATTTCACCAGTTTGTTTACATTCTAAGCGGAAATAATTTATTAGTCAGATGTTTTGTATGAAGTATTTATTTATCGAATTCACACAAAAAAAAATGCTCTTGTGGCAGTGTGGGCATGGTCAAGCGTCGGTCTGTGAAGGGAGGGCAGAGTCAGGGAAGGTACGGTAAGTGGCAGAATCACTGCACCTGACAGGAATTAACCTGTGTTTGTGTGTCTTCCCCAGTGACCGCGCCCTATAAGAGGAGAGGGAGAGCAGAGGAAGGGAGCTCTCCCGACCAGAACACGTGTGTGTGGCGTGTGTGTGTATGAGTGAACGTGTAAAAGCTGAAAATAAAAGAATTATTGAGAACTCAGTTCTGGCCTGACGTGCTTCTGTGCTCCACCCACCTGGTATAATACTACAGCTCTGTTTTTCAAAATCCAGTGAATGTGGATAGAATAAAACAGTTATTCTACTCAATCTCATCGTTCATGACTTATAGTTGACTCAGCACTAAGCGCCTCGTCGGCTATCAGCTCATGTACGACTCGATTTCGTGGAATAAATGTTAAATAAATAATAAAAATACAGGAAGCTTGAGTGTGCAGAGTTGCACACTCAACTCTGCACCTTATGTTGCTTGTGTCTGCACTTTACATTGTTTGTGTCATTTATTGGCCATTTATTGTTTGTCTGTTGTGTCTGCAGTGTTGCACTCGTTGCATTCTTGCACTTTATGTTGTTATAAGTAGAATTGTGGTCCTGTGATATCTAATGTAGCACCATGGTCCAGGAGAAACATAGTTTCGTTTTAACTGTGTACTGTACCAACTGTATATGGTTGAAATGACAAATAAAAAGACCTTGACCTTGGAAATAGCCCTGTTTGACAACTGTAGTAATCCATGTTATGTCAAGAACCACCCAACTAAGTAAAGAGAAATGACACCCATCATTACTTTAAGACATGATGCGTCATTCTAATTAATAAAAATAAAGAAAACCTTTGAATCAGAAGGTGAGTCCAAACTGATATTGTTTGTCTATTGTGTCATAGACTGGTACTGTATGTAAAAGCATTTAAGGATAGGTAAAATAAATAGGTATAAAAAGTAAGAGCTGTCAGTAACTGCTTTATCCTGCTCAGGGGCGTGGTGGATGCAGAGTCAAAATACATCCTGGATGGAATATCAGTCCAGTGCAGCACACCATGCACACACACTTTAACACCTATTGGCAGTTAATAGCAGCCAATCCACCTACTGGCATGTTTTGGGAGGAGGGAGGAAACTGGAATACCCTGAGAAAACCTTATACCCTGTCCACACTAGGGATTTTGTACCAATACGATACTACTTTCGTACCGCAACACCTGTCCACACTAGCAACTATACCGGTACTGTAGCGGTATAACTGTACCGGTACGAAACCCACAAATGTATGGGTTTCGTACCGGTACAGTATCGGTACTGTAGCGCTTCACTGTAGTGTGGACAGATGAAGCGGTTCTGTATCGATACAAATATAATGCGCATGCGCAATGAACCATTCCTACTTCTTCTGGGTTATTCATACAATACAATACGCACGTGCTTTCCAGCTGTAAATAAAACGTCAAAATGGGGCAAAATGACCGTGGAGCTACATGGAGCAAAGACGAAGTTATGTGTTTGTTGGAGCTTTGGGGAGACGAGCGATGCCAGGAACAGTTGGAACAGGAGATTCATTTTCTTTGTTTCTTTCTCAACTGCCTCATGCGTTTTATACGATTCGACTGAATAAATGACCACCAGAAATACAGACTGTACATTGACAACAAAAAGCACACACACATTGTTTCATCCGCCATATTCTCGGAAGGAAGTTACTCGGTAACCACGGAAACATTTCGCGCACGCGCATTTCAACTACCGTGAAAGAAAACCGCAAACATTTCTCTCTAGTGTGGACAGATGCACTAAACTGTACCGGTATACTTTGTATCGATACAGTTATACCACTATTATACCGGTATATATGTGAACACAGCTTTAGTGTCATAAGGAGATCATGCACAGAAATTGCACAGACAGTAACCCAAGTGCAGGATTGAAGCTGTGAGGCAGCAATGCTATCTGCTGTGCTACCATGCTGCCTTCTCAGTTGCTTAGTTAATTAGAATTTACTTATAATTCCTTGAATTTGTTGTGTTTCTTGAGAACAGTATTTGAGAGATACTACTGAGATAGAAGCAGCCACCATGACTCTATAAGTCTTCTGGGACTTATACAGCTTTTAAAATCATGGGCATAAAATGACTCCAGTCATGTGATGCTGGTTTTGAATCATTGACCTTGATGAGAAAATGGTCTGCTTTATGATCCTGATGATCATGACATTGCTCCACATACAGTTCTCCTGCTGGCACTGAAAACTTTGAAAAAAAATCGAAGAATAAGACTGCTGTAGATAATCAAGCCTTGAGCTACTGCTCTAATGAACCCTGTCTGGGTAGCGCTGCATCAGCCGTACGATAGCTCAGCTCCATCATGAGCATTGGTGGTGTGCAGCTTGTGTGCAGTAAAAGTTGGGCTGTGCAGTCATATTTTTTTAAGACAGCAATCACTGCGGGTCTCTGAAATGCTGCATCATATCAGATAGAACTGTTAATTCCAAATGAGAAATCATAAGCAAAAAAGGAAGGAAAGAATGGCCTTTGGGATTCAAAGATCTCATTACGGTTTAGCTATTATAGGAGTCTATCCCTCTGCTGGAAGACTAGAGGAACTAAAATCCCCTTCCACTTCTGATCTGTCAGCTTATTCAGTATATGGAGATAGTGTAGCAGCAGTATTGTAAGATTTCTTTACACATGTAATGGAATAATTAAAAATAACTTTGATGCTGAACATTCATGCTGGATTTGGATGGAATGCAGAGCGTAAGCGAGGAGCAGAGGGCAAAAGAAATGGGAAAATTGTCAGCATGAAGGAGATATGATAAGAGTTTATGTCACTTACTCCCAAGTAGTGGCAGTGGCGTGCACAGACATTTTGGGGGGCAAGTGCTCTGGGGGGAAAAAAGGGCACTTTTTTGCGCATGTGGAACACCTTATTATAAAAGTCTGAGATTTAACCTTTCTCTTGTGTTCGGGTCGCCACTGACCCGTTTTAGTTTTTAAAGGTGTAAAACAACCACTTAATGTTAATTTATTACATCAAGGCTTTTTGACTTTGCCAGGAATCTCTAGTTGAACAAAATAGAAAAAGAAATTTTTGTTTTCCTAAATCTGAAAATGGTCTAGCAAAAAATATAATACTTATGTGCAGTTGTTTCTGTATGCGACGGGCTACTTCACGACAAAATAATTACAGCTTGGGCTTAGAGGGCAAACAATACATTTTCACTCGATTCATGTGTTACCTGGCTGGTGGGGCAGGGGAAGAGCTGACTGACTGCCCGATGTGTTGTCTGCGCTACGACAAGGCCGTGGCTTCCAGGACGCTATGCTGCTGCAACCTAGCCTGGGCCCGCCCATCCTAAGTGTGACACAACACGGGGGCCTGTTGCGAGCTTAGTCTGGCAAGGCAAGCTATCTCCAGCTCTTCCAAGCTCCTGAAAAATCGGGAGCCAATCAACTTTGAGCATCTCCAACGGCCCTGGGTAGAGGCGTGTTCAAGGCAGTGACGTAGTAGAACTGCGACCGGAAGCCATAGATTGTTTACAGAATCTATGCCGTAAGCGCTTCATTCACTAGAAACATTACGAACATGGAGCAGCGGCAAGCCTTTGACACAGCGGTAGATGCTGTATTGAAAGCATTCAATGGGAAGTTCTCATTGAAAACGGAGCAAAGAGCAGCCCTGGAGGTAGTTATCTTCTTCCTGTTGCTCAAGCAGTTTCCATCGCGTCACATACGTCAGAGGAAAGAGTGATGTGATTGGTTTAAGCTTTGTCACAGCCTTTTCTGGCTTCGACCAGTAGCAAACAGGCATTTCAGGGAGGCGGGTCAACCACGCGCTTTGGGAAACGGTTGGGCTTAATATCTTTGCCAGACCAAATGCTCGCAGAGCTTTGAAGTTGCGTTAGCCAGACTAGCTGCAACCTCACATTGAATGCACTGCACGCTTGTTCACGTGACAGAGCAAGAGAGACAGAGGTCCGGTGTGTGTGCGGAGGGGGCACACATCAGGACATTATTTTCACACACGCTTTTAATGCCGCGGCTTTTCTAAAAGATCATGTCGACATTGGCCTCAGTAAACTGTAAAAAAAAAATTCAAAAGGGCACTTTTTTGGACAGAGGGCAGAGGGGCAGGTGCTTGAGCACCACCTCGTGTCTATCTGTGCACGCCACTGAGTAGTGGATTTGGTGTGGCCCATATTATTATGGCTTAAATTAAGTTCTGTTTAAGGCAGTACATTTTCAGTACATTCAGATGAAAATACTCACTGGGTCTAGAGAGAATTGTGTGATTTCAAATGGGCAATAGGAACTGACTGGTTTTGCATGTTTGCCTGATCGCATTTCTACCTAAAAATGCAAAATTCAGGACAGTGTCAATGCAAATACATTTTTGCACCCACAAAGAGGTACTGCACACTTAAATGTGTTTTGTGAGCTGTAAACTGTACTGTAATGAAACACACCAGTGCTGCTGTTAATATCGACAAAAAAAACTTTTAGTCGCATAAAAATCAGTGGGTTTTTTTGTTTGTTTGTTGTTGGGTTTTTTGGTTTGTTTGGGGTTTTTTTTGGTTAAAAATGTCTCACAATGCCATATACTGGTTAAAATCATCTCGAAACTTGTAAGGCCAATCCTGACATAGAGTTGACCATTTACTACTTCTCTAAGTCATGTAATTTTTATTTTAAAAAACGAAGAATGTCAACGACCTCTAATCAGAACTGGGCAGCACACCTCTCCTATCCCCAACCCTTGAGGGAGTGTGTGAAACCACGCTCATTTTCAAATATATACTGACGAGATTCACTAAGCAACTGCTGTCACACATTCGTTTCCCCTTTTCAGTCCCTCATTGCTCTCCATTTTCCTTTCAATCTAACTTTCTATGAGTCTTTTACAGAACTTAACAAGATAATCAAGAACAAACAGCACAAAGAAACTATTAACTCATATGGTGTTTTCTCTAACAACCTAAACACCTGAAAATAACAGTACACAAATGCTCCTGACATAGCAGTTAGGCTGTTTTTCTTTTCTCCTTTTTTTTTTAATGTACACATTATCATTCACAGAAATGCTTTGAATTTTAGTATAGATGCAGTCTTCTTTAAAAACTCACTGATTATTCAAGGATACTCTAGACATTTTGGACAAGTTATAGCCATGTCATCCTATTTGATCACGGGGCTATTTTTTTCCTTTGGGTCAACATTAATTACATATGGCTATTATTAAGAAAATGCTTGTGTACATGCCAGCCTGAATATGTATGCACAAATTCAGCCCAATATTACACTATTTATCAAATTCCACATGTTGATTTCTGTATAATGTCTTGCAAAAGTATTCATCCCCCTTGGTGTTTGTCCTGTTTTGTAGCATTATAAGCTGGAATTAAAATGGATTTTTGGAGCGTGAGCACCATTTGATTTACACAACATGCCTACCACTTTAAAGGTGCAAATTATTGATTTATTGTGACACAAATAATAATTAAGATGAAAAAACAGAAATCTGGAGTGTGCATAAGTATTCACCTCCTTTTGTTTGAAACCCCTAAATAAGGGCTGGTCAAACCAGTTCACTTCATAAGTCATATAATTAGTTGAGGAAGATCCACCTGTGTACAATCAAAGTGTCACATTATCAGTTGCATGATGTCTGTATAAATCAACCTGTTCTGGAAGGACCCTGACTCTGCAACACTACTAAGCAAGCAGCATGAGAACCAATAGCACTCCAAACAGGCCAGAGGCAAAGTTGTGGAGAAGTATGGATCAGGCTTGGGTTATAAAAAAAATCCCAAACTTTGAATATCCCAGGGAGCACCATTAAATCCATTATAGCAAAATGGAAAGAATATGGCACCACTACAAACCTGACAAGAGAAGGCTGCCCACCAAAACTCACAGACTGGGCAAGGAGGCCATTAATCAGACGGGCAACAAAGACACCAAAGATAACACTGAAGGAGCTGCAAAGATCCACAGTGGAAATGGGAGTATCTGTCCATAGGACCACTTTAAGCCATACACGCCACAGAGTGGGGCTTTATGGAAGAGTGCCCAGAAAAATGCCACTGCTTAAGAAAACACATTTGAAGTTTGCCCAACAGCATGTGGCAGACTCCCCAAACACATGGAAGAAGATTCTCTGGTTAAATGAGACTAAAATGGATCTTTTTGGCCATCATGGAAAATGCCATGTGTGGCACAAACCCAACACCCTGAGAACACCATTCTTACAGTGAAGCATGGCGGTGGCAGCATCATGTTGTGGGGATATTTTTCATCTGCAGGGACAGGAAAGCTGGTCAGGACTGAAGGAAAGATGGATGGCACTAAGTACAGGGCAATTATGGAGGAAAACCTGCTTGAGTTGGCCAAAGGTTTGAGACTGGGATGAAGGTTCATGTTCCAGCAGGACAATGACCCTAAACATACTGCTAAAGCAACACTGGAGTGGTTTAAAGGGAAACACTTAAATGTCTTGGAATGGCCTAATCAAAGCCCAGACTTCAATCTGATTGAGAATCTGTGGCATAGCTTGAAGATTGCTGTACACCAACACAACCTATCTAACTGGAAGAAGTTGGAGCAGTTTTGCCTTGAGGAATGGGCAAAAATCCCAGTGGCTAGATGTGCTAAGCTAATAGAGATATACCCCAAGAGACTTGCAGCTGTAATAGCAGCAAAAGGTGGATCTAGAAAGTACTGACTTGGGGGGTTTCATCTTAATTATTGTTTGTGTCACAATAAAAAAAACAATGTGCACCTTTAAAGTGGTAGGCATGTTGTGTAAATCAAATGGTGCTCACACTCCAAAAATCCATTTTAATTCCAGCTTGTAATGCGACAAAACAGGATAAACACCAAGGGGAATGAATACTTTTGCAAGACACTGTAGTGTAATTTAATTGCATATTTAAAATGTGATACATGTGATATATGTGCAAAAACATACTGTGATTCACTGAGCCCTCATCATTCATCCATGCTGTGTTCAGCTTAATAAAGTGACTATTTTTCACCCACTTGTCATGGTGAAGGAGAAATTTGTACCTGTAATTTTGCTACATTCTACCAGAGATACGGGGCATGGCTTCTGTCTGCACAGAACGCTGATGACATCTCATTCATTATCTTGAATGAATTTAAAAATGCTTAACACCATTACAGAGAATTAGTGCCATGCTGTCAACATTGTGGAAGTCTGGCCTGTAATTACAGCTATGGAAATAGTGATGGCATATCTCATGTGAGACACACACACACACACACAAACAACCACACGCTAATAAGCATGTATGGACATTCGAGTAGCTGCAATGTGTTTTGTTTGGCTAAAGACTTCATCATGTCTTAACTATAATTCATCATTAAAATAAAAATTAAAAAGGTTAAAAGGACAGACAGAGAACAGTAATTAGTTTACAAAGGAATATTTAAGCAACTTGAACTAACCAATTAATTAATTGGGTGTGTTTGGGTGCCATTTATTGTTATTCTGCATTAATCTTAAAAGCTATGAAAGAAAAAAGCCAGCTGCTCTTTTGCTCCTGCTCCATCTCAGATGAGAGGCTCATGTTGAATTTATATGCCAATTCCTTTCCATTATAGGCTTAAATGACTTTTCTGAATGAGATGGATGCTATTCCATCACCATGGCACATCAGCACATGTTCAGACTTATTTGGGGAAATTTGCTTTGCCTGCTCACTCACCCATGACTAGCACTTGAAATGGCAATATATATTACTTGAAGCTAGCTGAAGAATTATGTTCGCTTTCATGAGTTTATTAACAATACACTGCAAAAATATATTCACACTGTGCCACTCTCTCTTTCAGCCAAAGATGGATGTTGGTGAGGACAGCATTGTATGGAAATAAGAACTATTCTGAGATTTTAGAGTAAACTGTGAACCAAATAATCTGTATCATGATTAAAGTGTGTGTATATATATATATATATATATATATATATATATATATATATATATATATATATATATATATATATATCCACTAGATATGAGCAATTGTGCACTCTGACTGGCAACTCTACTACTAGGATATCAGCTGGCCGTGAGTAGAGAAAAACAAAATGGTGGTGTAAATCAAGTCAGATATATGACTTTATTATCAAGCATTTAAAAGAAACAAAAATAGCTAAAAGAATATAATTCCCCCTAAATAGCTCCTGTTCCACACTCCAGCCCAGTCAATGGCAGTAATGCACCTTTAAGGTGGTTTGCCAATCGCCAAAAAAAAACCAACGAAGAAGAAAATGGTGCAGCGTGTTGCAAAACCAACCGAGGCTGAAATAAAAACTCAACTCAGAAACAAAACCCAAAAAGATATTAAAAAACGCAATAAAATATTGAATAAAAATATTTGATGGTAAGAACGTATCTTTTTTTTTCAAGAATTATTATTATAGCATTTTTCACAAATTGCTCCTGTCATTTTGCTGGTTTGTTTACATTCTAAGCGGAAATGATTTTGTCGAATGTTTTGTATAAAGTTTTTATTTATCGAATTTGCAAAAGATAAAAATGCTCTGTTCTTAAAATCCAGTGAACATGTTAAGAATAAAACAGTTATTCCACTCAGTCTCATCGTACATGGCTTACAGCTCTCAGTTCATTTCCAACTTGATTTTGTGGAATAAGTGTGTGTGTGTGTGTGTGTGTGTGGGCTGGGACGATTATCCGATGTAATCAACGTTGTCGATTATAAAAATTATTCGATGTGGAATTTTAGTGTTGACACGTTGTGTAAAACCACACAGGGTAAATGTTCATAGAACAAAACTGGAACTTTCAAATAGGACCGTTTATATCAAGCATCTTTGGTTTAACTGGATACAAACGCAGACCAAGGGCTGGGATGACACATTGACGTAATTGATTACGTGAATAATTTGAGTCTGTGTAATCTACTTGAGCAACATGGCTGCATCTACCAGCAGTACAACGGAGCATGTGGAGCAACACGTGGCAAAAAAGGCTCGCACACGGTCCTCCAAAGTTTGGGAATACTTTAATCTTGACACCAACAGTGGGGTAGTCTGCAGACTCTGCAAAGCGCATCTGGCATATCACTCTAGTACGACAGTCATACATGAGCACATGAAGAGGAAATACCCTGGTGCAGTGAGTCAAGATGGCAGCAAAACTCCGCAAGTTTTGTTTACTTTCTTTGCCTCTTCTCCACCCAAGCCTGGAAACGTTACCAAAGTCAATCCACTGATTTGTGTAATTTTTTTTATATCATACTAAATTCTGCACCGCTAATGTAGCTGACGTTAATAATGCTGTTTTAGCTGTTTTTTGTTTTCTTTCTGTTTACTTATTCCATGAGTGAGTGAGCCAAATTATCGTTTACAGCTATTTTCACAGAATGTAGCTTCCTTGCTCACTGATGTAAGCCTAACTATGAGCTCTTTTTGCCAGTGATGATGATAAAAATGTTTCTCTAGTTTTGAAATCATTCCATCTTTTAGCAACTATAGGCCTACTGAAGCAATTTATGAAGTAAAAAATATTGCACTGATTTAACTTAATCCTAGAGATAGAAATCCTATTGAATTTGAGGACCAATATCTCTGAATAGGTGCATGGCATATCAACACAGCAATAGTTTAGAAATTATAATATCAGGTTTCAAATTTGCTATTGTTATTATTCAGGTACATTATGTTAATCTTTTTTAGGAGCAGACAAAGCAGTGTGGGGGATTTTTTTCATAAAAGAACCTCAAATCCCTGCAATCCCCAGATGGCTGCAGACCTTACTGACAGCATTTTACAGATGATTGTAAAGAACATGAGACCCCTCTCCACTGTGGAAAGTGAAGGCTTCCGTGACATGATAAAAACATTTCACCCAGGGTATGCACTTCCCTCCAGGCATCACTTCATGGATTTAATAAGAAGTATTTGGCCATCATAGAAAAAGTGAAAGCTGCCCTCAAAAATGTCACATCCAAAATCTCACCAAAAGGTCTTGCTTTTTGAGTTTGGAAAAAGTGTTTTGTTAAAGAATAAATGCTCAGTGTGGTGTTTAAGAAATTTTTAATAAATATTGAAATGTTAAAATTTCAGAGGTTTTTTTTGTGTGTTGGATGAGGCAAATTGTTATATGAAATAACTAACTGGAAAATAATTGCAATAAAATTATTAGGTTAATCAAAATTAGTTGTTAGATTAGTTGAATAATCAAAAAAATAATCGCTAGATTAATCGTTTAAAGAATAATCTTTTGGGACAGCCCTAATATATATATAAATCTAACTACTAGTACATTAACTACATCAGGGGAGGATTCGGGACTGGGATATATGAGACAGGGCATCTGCTTTAGTATTATGGGAACTGGGACAATAAGAGATGGAAAAATCAAATCGGGAAAAGAATAGAGACCACCGAGCCTGACAAGGGTCGAGCCGTTTAGCTGACCGTAAATATTCAAGGTTTTTATGATCCATTAACACGAGGAAGGGATGTGTAGCTCACTCTAGCCAATGGCGCCATTCTTTGAAAGCTAGTTTCATGGCCAGCAATTCTCTCGCTCCGATACCATAATTACATTCGGCAGGGGTCAGTTTATGAGAGTAGAAGGCTATCGGATGTAATGTGCAGGCGTCACCTACACGCTGGGACAGCACAGCTCCAGTGCCTACCTCAAAGGCATCCACCTCCACCACGAAAGGCTGAGTGGGATCAGGATGCTTCAGAATGGGGGCAGAAGTGAAGGCTACCTTGAGGGATTCGAATGCTTCCTGCACCTGGGGATTCCACGAGAGTTTTTTGGCATTTCCTTTTAATAAAGTGGGAAGAGGAGCTGCTAGACCACTGAAATTGCGAATGAAACAATGGTAGAAATTAGCAAACCCAATAAATCGCTGGAGCTCCTTTATGGAAGTAGGGACGAGCCAATTAATTACAGCTTCTACTTTCCTGTTGTCTATAACGACACCCTCTGGACTGATGAAGTAGCCTAGGAAAGAAGTAGAAGGGAGATGAAATTCACACTTCTCCCCTTTAACATACAGCTGGTTCTCAAGCAGACGCGTAAGGACAGAACGGATATGACAAATATGAGTTTCAAGATTAGGGGAGTCAATCAAAATGTCGATGTAGGCAATAACATTTGCCAAGCATATTCCTGAGAATATAATTTACAAACACTTGAAATACGGATGGGGCATTACGCAACCCAAAAGGCATCACTAAATACTCATAGGGCCCCCTAGTGGTAAGAAATACTGTTTTCCATTCGTCACCTTCCTTTATACGGAGTAAATTGGTTGCGCTTCTTAAGTCGAATTTTGTAAATATAAACGCTCCACGAAGTTGTTCTAGCGCTACGGGTACTAAAGGCAGCGGGTAAGAATAGGGTTTAGTGATCTGATTTAACCCACGATAGTCAATGCAGTGCCTAAGCCCCCCATCTTTCTTGTTGACAAAAAAGAACCCTGCAGCTGCGGGAGAAGCAGAAGGACGGATGAAATCCTGTTCTAAGGCCTCCTGAACATACTCCTCTATAGCTCTCTCCTCCGCCTGAGTGAGTGGATAAATCCTAGACTTAGGTGGAATAGCATCATCTATTAATTTAATGGAACAGTCATATTCTCTGTGAGGGAGAAGTTTGGTAGCACTTTTCTTACTAAATACTTCTAACAAGTCACTGTATTCTGCTGCCTCTCCAGTAGCTCTGTAGTTTTTAGCTCTTTAAACCTCTTTTTTTCCACCTTTTTTACTTTTTTGCTCTTCTTATGAAGACATAGTGTGTTTAACTATATAACATGTTTATATTTAACTTTGACACACAACCAGGAGCCAGTTTTCTCACTTATTCAACAGAGGAGCTGCTGGCCCTGAAAACAATGGGACGAGCGGGGATACGACACCCCATCCCGGCCGAGCTGAGGAGGAAACCCAGGGGCTGCAAAGCTGGAGCTAAGCTAAAGGCTAGGCTAGCAGACAACCGGCGGTGCTACAAACCATCCATTCCCTTCATGCGGTGGAGCCACTGGAGGGGCGCGTGGTCCGAACAGAGGGTGAAAGGGCGTCCCAGCAGGTAGTAGCGGAGGGCAAGGACTGCCCACTTGATGGCCAGGCACTCCTTCTCTATCATGCTGTAGTGCCCCTCATGCACCGACAGCTTCCTGCTGATGTACAGCACGGGGTGATCCTCCCCCTCCACCTCTTGGGACAGAACAGCCCCCAGCCCCCTGTCCGACGCGTCCGTCTGCAACATAAAGGGGAGAGAAAAGTCAGGGGAGTGTAACAGTGGCCCCCCACACAGTGCAGCTTTCACCTCAGAGAAAGCCCGCTGGCATTGCTCCGTCCACTGGTGCCCCCTTTTAAGTGAAATCAGTCAGCAAGCTGATGACGTCCAAATAATTAAGTATAAACCTACGATAGTAGCCAGCCAGCCCCAGGAACTGTCTCACCCCCTTTTTGGTCTTGGGCCTCAGGCAGGCCGCAATCGCTGCTGTCTTATTAATTTGGGGACGCACCTGTCCATTGCCCAAGTGGAAGCCCAGATACCGTACTTCCACCCACCCAATCGCACACTTCTTCAGGTTGGCTGTGAGACCCGCTCACCTCAGCGACCCAAGGACGGCCCTCAGGTGTTGTAGATGCCACGGCCAGTCATTACTATAGATTATAATATCGTCTAATATGCGGCTGCATAGGTGGCATGGGGGCGGAGGACCCTGTCCATAAGCCGCTGGAACGTAGCGGGCACCCCAAACAGCCCAAAAGGAAGTGTGACAAATTGGTGTAAGCCAAACGGTGTGGAAAAGGCCATTTTTTCTCGGGATAGTGGAGTCAAGGGGATCTGCCAATAACCCTTTGTTAAATCCAGTGTCAAATAAAAGCGAGCCATGCCTAGTCGATCAAGCAACTCGTCAATATGAGGTATTGGGTACGCATTGAATTTAGATACCGCGTTGACTTTTCTATAGTCCACACAGAACCGGACCGACCCGTCGGCCTTGGGAACCAAGACCACCGGGCTGCTCCAGTTACTGTGGGACTCCTCGACGATGCCCATTTCGAGCATGGCTGCGAGTTCTTCCTGAACCACCTTTTTCTTGTGTTCGGGTAGCCTGTAAGGGCGGCTGCGCATGACCACCCCCGGGGGCGTCTCAATGTGGTGTTCTATGAGGCGGGTGCGGCCAGGCAGGGGCGAGAACACATCCGAAAATTCGGTCTGCAACTGGGCAACCTCTGTGAGTTGGGTCAGGGAGAGGTGGTCTCCACAGGGGACTGGAGAGGTAAGCGATGTCAATGTTCCTTTTTGAACCTCCGGCCCTAGCTCCGCCTTCTCCAGAACCAACAATACCAATGCCACGGGGACCTCTTCGTTCCAGAGTTTGAGCAGATTGAGGTGGTAAATCTGTAGCACCCCACCCCTGTCCATTCGCCTCACCTCATAGTCAACGTCCCCGACTCGCCGTGTGACCTCAAAGGGTCCTTGCCACTTGGCGACCAATTTGGAGCTCGATGTGGGCAACAGTATGAGTACGTTATCTCCCAGTGCAAACTCCCTAAGGCGCATACCCCTGTCATACAGCCGGGTTTGCCGTTCTTGGTCCTGCTGCAAATTCTCCTGGGTTAGGTGTGTGAGTGTGTGGAGTTTTGCGCACAGGTCAATAATGTATTGAATTTCATTTTTGCTCGGGGAAGGTCCCTCCTCCCGATTTTCCCGCAGTACATCTAGGATGCCGCACGGCTTACACGCCCATATAATAATTCGAACAGGGAGAACCCCGTGGAGCCTTGTGGGACCTCTCGCACTGTGAATAACAGGGGTTTGAGCCATTTATCCCAATTGCGTGCGTCCTCGCGCACAAACTTTTTAATTATATTCTTGAGTGTGCGATTGTACCGTTCAACTAAACTGTCTGTTTGTGGGTGATAAACGCTGGTGCGGATCGGCTTAATTCCCAGTAACCCATACAATTTGCGCAGTGTGCGTGACATAAACGAAGTGCCTTGATCAGTCAGAATCTCTTTTGGGGATTCCGACTCGGGAGATGACGTGGAAGAGTGCTTCCGCAATACTACGTGCTGAGATATTGCGAAGGGGCACTCCTTCCGGGTATCGCGTTGCATAGTCCACCAGAACTAAAATAAAGCGATACCCTCGTGTTGACCAATCTAATGGCCTGACGAGATCCATCCCAATTCTTTCGAACTGGGTCTCGATTAATGGCAGAGGGCGCAAAGGCGCTTTTGGAATGGCCGCTAGATTTACTAACTGGCATTCGCAGCACACCGTACACCACCTACGGACATCGCCGCGAATCCCTGGCCAATAGAACCAGGCCATTATTTGGGCTAGTGTCTTATCCTGCCCCAAGTGTCCAGCCATGGAATTAAAGTGAGCCACCTGGAATACCAATTCCCGGTGGCTCTTTGGAATCAAAAGTTGTGAGATCGTTTCCTTAGTCTGAGTGTCCTGCGTCACTCGGTATAATCTATCCCTCATAATGGAGAAATAAGGGAAGGACGGGGTGGCGTTTGGCTAGAGCATTTGACCATCGATTACTCTTACTTGGTCAAACGCATGCCGCAGAGTCTCATCTCACGACTGTTCTAATGGGAAATCCACGAGGGATTCCCCGAGAGAAGGAGGAGGAGCCTGCGGCTCCTCACTCTGACGCAGTGATGACGTAGACGGCTCTGTGACAGCTGCTCCCGCCAATGCCACACCAGGACCTTCCCCTGCTGAACTACGGCAGGACCCACTCTTCACTAAATGAGTCATTAATTCCTGAAATCCCGGTCAATCAGTCCCCAAAATTATCGAGTGGGTGAGGTGAGGATTAACCGCCGCCTTTACACTAAATTTTTCCCCTCGAAAAAAAATGTGGACCGACACTAAAGGGTAGCTGTGAACATCCCCGTGCACACACACAACACCTTCACCAATTGTGCTCCCCCCAATGCCTCGTCTTGCACCAGGCTTTGGTGGATGGAGGTCTGATTACAGCCAGAGTCCACCAAAGCCTGATACGTATCCCCTTGGACACTCACCAGTATGCGATACACTGCGGCCCGATCGAGGGCGGTTCCTGGTGGGTCGGGGATCCGGACCAACGCGCCCACCTCCATTGCCGAGCACTGCTGCTGGAGGTGCCCTGGCTCCCCGCAGCGCCAGCAAACCGGCCCAGGCTTTATCTCTGCACCGACACTCTGGGGCTCACTCACCTGAGGGGGATAGAGACAGACATGGAAGCGGGAAATGGGAGGGCACCATGGGTGCGGCGGGCAGGCTGGGGTGGAGCCGGTCCCCGCCTCCGCGGTGGGGGAACGGGGCGAGGACGAGACAGAAGGGGAGGGGGAGAGAGAGAGAGGAGAAGAGGAGATCTGCGGTCCTGCCATGGGAACAGCCGCCAAATGATCCTCCACCAACTCAATGGCCTGATCCAGCAATGTCAGGCGATGGCACTGGACCCACTCCGCGGTCCTTTGGGGAAGTCGGACGATGAACTGCTCCAGTGCCACCAGATTGACGATTCCCTTGGTGTCGCGGTTGTCAGCCCTCAGCCACCGCCGGCAGGCATCCCAGAGTTGTTGGCTAAATGCAAACAGCCGGCCGACCTCTTCTAGGCATAGAGCGCGGAAGCGCTGGCGTTGTTGTTTGGGGGTGCGCCCCACACGCTGGAGGATGGCCCGGCGCAGGTCTGCGTAGACCAACCGGCTGTTGGCGGGGAGCTGTAGCGCAGCCAGCTGCGCCTCACCCGTTAGCAGGGGGAGGAGGTGCGTCACGCGCTGTTCCACCGGTCAGCCCCAGGCCTCTGCTGCTTGTTCGAATAGCGCGAGGAAGGCCTTGGGGTCGCTGTGTGGTAGAGGTCTGCGCGGGTCGGATTTTTCAGTCCACGGCGTGTGGGCCCATCTTCATTAGGGTGAGGTGGGGAGGGGCCGTGGCGGTGGACCCCACCAACGCGGTGGACCCCACCGACGCGAGGAGGTGCCAGAACGCCTGACGATCTTCCTGCTGCACCAGCACCAGGGCCTCGAACCATTGCTCTTGCTCCTTTCGGAGGGCGACCAGCGCCTGGTGCTGGCTCTGTTGGGCCGTGGCGAGGGTGTGGATCGGGTCTGTGAAGGGGGAAGACTCCATGGGGCTGTTCTCCTCTGTGCTCCGGATCCCGGGTTTCGGCACCACTGTAACACTTTGCGCGGGTGGGTGGAGCGCAGAAGTACGGCAGGCCAGAACTGAGTTTCCAAAACTCTTTATTGTATCACTTTTCAGCATACACACTCTCCCAGACACTCAGACATGCACACACACATCAGTCGTCTGGTTGGGGAGAGAGCTCCCTTCCTCCACTCTCTCCCTCCTTATATAGGGCGCGGTCACTGGGGAAGACACACAAACACAGGTTAATTGACATCAGGTGCAGTGATTCTGCCACTTACCTTCCCTGACTCCGCCCTCTGGTCACAGACCGATGCTTGACCACGCCCCCGCTGCCACACCATAGGCAAACCAGAGGAGCTGAATCGTTGGAGTTGGGTGATGAGTTCTCTCATGCTTTCAACAATCTGCATCAACTGTTTTTGCTACTCACCTTGCTGCTGCGTAAGAGTCTGGATTGACTGAGTCATGGAGTTGAAATGCTGGTGATGTTGTCCAAGCATCTGTCCTTGGTTGCTAAGCGCTACCTGTAGTTCCGTGTAATCCACCATCTACGGTACATGATGGCACAGTGTTCTGTAACGTGGCTGTAACAAACCAGACGCTTGCGGATTATGAATGAACTCAAGGTTTTAATGAGCACAATGGAAAAAGACAATGTACAACAGCCAGGCCAGGTCAATACCAAGAGATCCAAAACAGTAACGAGGGCTAGACAAATCATGGTTGGAAAACAGGTGAGGACCGAGAAACCAGGAAGCAAGAGAAATGCGCAAACAAACATAAGGGCTAGCCAAAACGGGAGAAAACCGGAAGGCAAAAAGGGTCATACACAGGAATACAATCAGAATAGTAACGCTCAGTAGGCTCATGAAATGTGGAGGCAATACTGTGCGAGGAACAAAACAAACAAAGGGGTATAAATACAAACGGAAACAAAAAGGTACAAGTGATGGTAATTAGAACTCGGGGGAGCCACTCCTAGGAAGTGGCTCCGGGTTGGCTGACAGAGTGCACGTGGTAGTGACTGGTGTGTGAAGGGGATTGTGGGAAGTGGAGTCCTGAGTGTTAGGTGAGCCCGGGAGCGTGACACCTTTCCTGGATACTGATTTTGTGCCAAATCATGATTACAATCACCTGTTGGCATCAACTGCCCATTTCAAATCATATTATTATTTCATAGTTTTATGTCATTACTCACCTTTAATTGCCCCAGTCCAAGCTTTTTTGGAATGTGTTGCAGGCCTGAAATGTAGGAATGGATGAATATTTAGAAATGAATTGATGTTGAGCAGACAAAACATGAAATATTTTGGATTCATACTGTCTGTAATGAAATACAAGTCAAGGCTTTCTTTTCTTTTTTTTTAATTTTCATTTTCCATCCCATCCCAGTGTTTTCTGATTTGGTGTTGTAGAAAATGAAATGGAGAAAGTGCACAGCGGAAATAATGTTTTGTTTTGTTTTTTGCCATATGCTATAAGGATGAAATCTGTGTCAGTGAAATCACTGTACTATGTGCTTTGTGGACTAGTTATGAGAAAGCTATAAACTGAAAATATTTTGGCATGATGCTGATTATTTGATTCAAACTTGATTTATAGAGTAGTTTTAATTTCTGTAGGTCCCAAAAGTTTTCTTATCATAGCCATTCTGAGAGAGAGAGAGAGAGAGAGAGAGAGAGAGAGAACGTAATTTATGAATATGTATTTCCAGTGTATTTGTAATTAACTCATGCAAGTGAATCCTTCAGCCTTAGCCTAGGGCGTGTTGCCATATCAAGTGCTAGTATTTGATACTACTGCTTTGACATTGCATGTGTGGATGAGTTGTTGTCGAGGTTGGAACCGCCAAGCATTTTGTGGATTTGTGAATTGTAAAAATTAAGCCCTGAAGTATTTGAACATACATTGATTTAAGATCAGTACTATCATGCTTTCACTTTATTGGAATACTGGTGGGCCTTTTTCTCATTTATTCAAACAATTTTACAAAGGAGGATCTAGCTGAGCTGATTGCCTTTGGGATGGTTCCCTGCTATTTGCATTGCTAAGAATCTTTGCATTTCTGGTCTCGTCCAACTTCTTTGTTAGCATGAGAGCCAAGCGTCAAGCTTTGCTGCAGCTGGTGCACTGTCTCTTCCCAAAAGCTGCACATCTTTGGCAATTACTTTGCCTATTTTCTAGCCTGCTATTGATGCAGTCAATTAGCATTCAGTTAGCAGGTCTCGTTAACCCCTTTAGGATTGGGAAGACTGAAAATCTTAGTAACAATTTAAAGTGTTGAATGCTGGAGCATCTAGAGGCAGGCACAGTAAATACCGACAGCAAAGAATGCTGCCAAATTGAGCACCCAGCATGAAACAAGGAATATATGCAGAAATTGTGATTAACCTGATGCAGGAATCTGCATTAATGTACTGCTACTAAATGTGGCAGTTCTCTTTTTATTTCCCTAAAATGCTGTTCACTTTTTATTTCCCTAGAATGCTTTTCATTTCACCAGTGAACAGAATAAAGAGTCAACTGAAATGTAGCCTGTGAAAATAAGCGTTAGGTAATTTATTTTTATTTTGTTCCATCCAGGGACATGAAAAAGGCTGAGAAGCCGTGTACATCAGTGAACATATACACTCACGGGCCACTTTAATAGGAGTTTGTTCTTGATTCTAAGATCCCTGTTCTTGGTTGGCAGGAGTAGAACCCAGTGTGGTCTTCTGCTGTTGCGTGCTGCGATCCTTTTCTGCTCACCACGATTGTAAAGAGTGATTATATGAGTTACTATATCCTTCCTGGCAGCTCGAACCAGTCTGGCCATTTTTCTCTGATCTTTCTTATGAACTTGACGTTTCCACCCACAGAACTGTCGCTCACTCAGTGTTTTTTGTTTCTCACACCATTCTGTGTAAACTCTAGAGACTGTTGTGTGAGAAAATCCCAGGAGATCAGCAGTTTCTGAAATACTCAAACCAGTCCATCTGGCACCAACACCCATGCCACAGTGAAAGTCACAGAGATCACAGTTTTTCCCATTCCGGTGTTTGAAGTGAACATTAACTGAAGCCCTTGATTTGTATCTGCATGATCTTATACATTGTGCTGCTGTCAAGGGACTGGCTGATTAGATAATTGTGTAAAACAGCAGGTGTATGGGTGTACCTAATAAAGTGGCTGGTCAGTGTACTTTATTCACTTTCATTTTCTTGGTGTAACATAATTACATATAACAATAATATGATTATACATATCAGTTCTTGTGTTTTATTGCTTTACTCCTCTTGTATAGCTTCAGTTAAACATTTAAGGATTAATTGGTCTCTCATTACATTAAATCCCCTCGTTAGCATTCAGCAAGGCTTGCCTGATTCCATGTGAACCATTGAGCTGCAACAGTCATATGTATTTATGTATTTTTTAAATGCCTATTTCTCTCCATAAAGTAGCAGAAATATATGATGACTGTCGACTTACAGCAGCAGCCTGTCAAGCAAAAGAAGAATCACAAATCAACATGCCAAATTCATTACATGTTTTGGATACTGGAAAACACATAAATAAATACGTGTTATATTGCAAGTATGTGTGTTTATTGTTTGTGTGTATATATATATATATATATATATATATATATATATATATATATATAGTGTGTGTGTGTGTGTGTGTGTATTGCAAAGCCACGTGTTATATTGCAATGGCAAGCATTTCTGAGTTAATGGAGAAGTACAAATGAATGATGCAAAAACAAATACACATTGACATACATTAACTCTGTAGTAAGCAGAGTATGTTTTACTAATTGATTGGCATTTGGCACTAAAAGCTGTTGCGCTGAGATGGTACACCCAAGGTGCAAATTGAGCATCGTAGCTGTTGTTATATTAACCATTTTTATGTCCCATGATTTATGAGTCATTTATAGCAGTCATATACTATATACTTCCTGCTTATTTATAGCAGTCATATACTATATACTGCTTATACACTCTAAAGCGTCAGTGTCATTGAGGCTGCTCTTCAGTGCATTTTCTGTCCTGGAGATAAACAAGTGTGATTACTCATGATACTCTGGAGCTGCTAGCATGATCTTGTTTTCATTACACAATAAAACATTGTTTAAAAAAACCCTACAGAGTTACACCCATAGAGTTAAAATGGATTTAGATTATTTACGAATGCTTATTCATCAATACCTATGCCAGGAACATGTAGAAACATTGAACTTGTTCTTTATTTGATGTGGACCAGTTTTTTGGGTGTACACTGCATCAGAAGATGTTCTGTAATCTCATAAGTGAGGATTGCACTTCCTTATCCAGTTTAAATCATGTTTTTTTCCTTATAACTTTCCAACACATAATTTCACCTTGTTCAGTTTATCTCATATGTGTTTAAATTTCATCAGCACAGCTCCTATAGTACAGAGTCTAACCATATTATTTGTATCGTAATGCAATACAAAGCTAACATGGATGGTTTAAACTGATTATGTGAGCCTTTCTGGTCAAACGTAGAAACCACACTCCCAGTTCAGGACTATTATAGCAGTGCACATTCATGCATTACGTGATCAAAAGTACACTTCTATATTCTTTGCCATTGTCCATTTAAGACAAAAGTTTGCTTCATCCAAGTATATAAAGCTAGACACACCTTTTCGATCACTTGCTTAAGCATTGTTAATGTGTTCTCCCATGTATATGAGCCCATGGATGCACATTATTGGCCAGTGTATCACTGAACTACAAAGGAGAGAGGATGTTCATCATTCCCGCCAATTTTGTTGGGCTCCTTTAAATGCTTTACTGCTGTGCCACTCAGGAGCCTGTGGTCAGAAGTTAATAAGCAATAAATTAAAGTAAATAGGTTAGGTCTTGTCAATGACAACAGGGCGCTAATGGAAGCAGCACTTAATGCAAATTTGAAATGATACTTAATTAACTTTATTCATGGTTCTTGAAGATTCCGAGACTATAATAAGTTTGATGAGCCACTTAGTCCTTGCCAAAATGGTAAGCTAAACATGCATGCTTCTTTCAGGAAATTCACTGAAATAGTGAGTCAGTGGCTTTCACCCAGAGACCTTGCTTTCATCCAAATGTTGTTCAACTTTCTAAACAGGGGTGTTTTAGTAAACAAGCAAAATAAGAATATATAAAATGCTATTTGGGGATTAGTCCCAGAGATAAACCACTGTCTCAGACTGTACATATGCTAGAGATATAGTAACCACAATAATGAGGAATGACTTAGTTGAGATTAGCATGAAAGCAGGTACAGTGCAGTACAGAACCAGAGTGGTAACCAGTATCAAAATTTTAGTCAGGTTCACAATCTATTTTATCTAGTTATTGTAATCTACAGAATTGAAATGTTCATCATTTTGCATATTATAGTGAGCTATTGTTCTCACTGAACAAACATACACAAAAGTCTATTCAAGGAAAAAGATGATTTCACAAACAAAAAAATACAACCCCAATTTCAAAACATTTGGGACACTGTGGAAAATCTAAATAAAAACAGAATACAATGATTTGAAAATCATTTTCAACTGATATTCAATTGAATACAATACAAAGACAATCTTCAAACTGTTAAACTTTATTGTATTCTGTAGATATACACTCATTCTGAATCTGATGTCTGCAACATGTTCCAAAAAAGTTGGGAGCGAGGCAACAAAAGACTGGGAAAGTTGTGGAATGCTCCAAAAGGCTCAATCATTCACAAGCAAGGATGGGGCGAGGTTCACCACTTTGTGAAAAACTGCATGAGTAAATAGTCCAATAATTTAAGATCAACATTTCTCAATGTACAGTTCAGTGAATTTAGGGATTTCACCATCGATAATCCATAATATCATCAAAAGACTCAGAGAATCCAGAGAAATCGGGGTTGTACATGAGCTAGCGTGTATAGGAAAAATGTGAACAAGGTAACATACAATACAACCACATTTTACAAAGTATGGAAAAAAGGTTTAAACTCTTTTTCATAGTATATTCAGGTTTTCTTGATCAATACAGCCTATCATGAAAAATAAATTCTGCTAACACCAGGATGCATTATTTTAAGCATATTAAAGTATATTAAACTTTGGGAGTATGTCATTGGTGAAGCTCTCTCAAAAGAAGAGCCGATTCAGTAATCTTTCCTGTCACAATATATTTCAATTAGACAAAAAAAAAAAAAACCTTCTATTGAACACAGGGAAATACTCACCTGACTCAACTGTTCACTTTCCTCATCAAAACTTAAAAAAATATATCATGTCAGTATTTAAGACTACACCATCATCTGGGAAAGCTTAATAGATTCACAACTTGCTAAACCTGATGTGTGTATCATAAGTAGTTGTCATCAAATAAGCGAATAATTAAGGGTGGAAAATAATTGAGTAACTGTAATTATTACTGTATGGGGCGGCACGATGGTGTAGTGGTTAGCACTGTTGCTTCACAACAAGAATGTTCTGGGTTCAAGCCCAGTGGCCAACGGGGCCTTTCTGTGTGGAGTTTGTATGTTCTCCCCGTGTCTACATGGGTTTCCTCTGGGTGCTCCGGTTTCCCCCACAGTCCAAAGACATGCAGGTTAGGCAAATTGGTGGCTCTATAGTAACTGTGAGTGTGAATGCTTGTGTGTCTCTACAGTGCCTTACAAAAGTATTTTTTGCCCTTGGTGTTTGTCCTGTTTTGTCGCATTACAAGCTGGAATTAAAATGGATTTTTGGGGGGTTAGCACCATGCCTATCACTTTAAAGGTGCAAATTGTTTTTTTTTTATTGTGACACAAACAATAATTAAGATGAAAAAACAGAAATCTGCAGTGTGCAGAAGTATTCACTCCCTTTCGTATGAAACCCCTAAATAAGAGCTGGTCCAACCAAGTCACTTCATAAGTCACATAATTAGTTGATTAAAATCCACCTGTGTGCAATCAACGTGTCACATGATCTGTCACATGATGTCTGTATAAATCAACCTGTTCTGGAAGGACCCTGATTCTGTTACACTACTAAGCAAGCAACATGAAAACCAAGGAGCCTCCAAACAGGTCAGAGAAAAAGTTCTGGAGAAGTACAGATCAGGGTTGGGTCATAAAAAATATCCCAAACTTTGAATATCCCAGGGAGCACCATTAAATCCATTATAGGGAAATGGAAAGAATATGGCGCCGCTACAAACCTGACAAGAGAAGGCCGCCCACCAAAACTCACAGACCGGGCAAGGAGGACATTAATCAGAGATGCAAAAAAGACACCAACAATAATGCTGAGGGAGCTGCAGAGATCCACAGTGGAGATGGGATTATCTGTCCATAGGACCACTTTAAGCCATACACTCCACAGAGTGGGGCTTTATGGAAGAGTGCCCAGAAAAAAATCTTTGCTTAAAAAATCACGTTTGGAGTTTGCCCAACAGCATGTGGCAGACTCCCCAGACAGATGAAAGAAGATTCTCTGGTCAAATGAGACAAAAATTTAACTTTTTGGCCATCATGGGAAATGCCATGTGTGGCGCAAACCCAACACCCAAAGAACACCATTCCTACAATGAAGCATGGTGGTGGCTACATCATGCTGTGGGGATGTTTTTCATCTGCAGGGACAGGAAAGCTGGTCAGGACTGAAGGAAAGATGGATGGCACTAAATAGAGGGCAATTCTGGAGGAAAACCTGTTTGAGTCAGCCAGATGTTTGAGACTGGGACAAAGGTTCATGTTCCAGCAGGACAATGGCTTAATCATACTGCTAAAGCTATGCTGCAGTGGTTTAAAGAGAAATAGTTAAATGTCTTGGAATGGTCTAGTCAAAGCCCAGACCTCAATCCAATTGAGAATCTGTGGCATAACTTGAAGATTGCTGTACACCAATGCAACCCATCTAACTGGAAGGAGTTGGAGTAGTTTTGTCTTGAGGAATGGGCAAAAATTCCAGTGGCTAGATGTGCTAAGCTAATAGAGACATGCCCCAAGAGACTTACAACTGTAATTGCAGCAAAAGGTGGCTCTATAGACTACTGACTTTTGGGGGGGGGGGGGATACTTATGCACACTCCAGATTTCTGTTTTTTTTTTCATCTTAATCATTGTTTGTGTCACAATAAAAAAAAACAATGCGCACCTTTAAAGTGGTCAGCATGTTGTGTAAATCAAATAGTGCTAAACACCCCCCCCCCCAAAAAAAAAATCAATTTTAATTCCAGCTTGTAATGCAACAAAACAGGACAAACACTAAGGGGGATGAATACTTTTGCAAGGCACTGTATGTGTCAGCCCTGTGATGATCTGGTGACTTGTCCAGGGTGTACCCCGCCTCTTGCCCATAGTCAGCTGGGATAGGCTCCAGCTTGCCTGTGATCCTGAACAGGATAAGCGGTTACGGATGATGGATGGATGGATGGATGGATAATCATTACTGTACTTGTATTTATTCTTTAATTGAGTGTTATCAGAATTAAATACTTGTATTCTTACTAAATAACTTTTACAGGAAAAAAATCCTTCCAGTTTTATTTAGGCCTTCAAAATCTAAAAGGTCTGTTATCTCATCCAGCCAACAAGTGTACGGTGCACATACTGTGTATTTCAGTTGAATGGAGGACTGAACTGAATCAACTGAAGAGTGTTAAAGTAGTTCATGTTGGCCCTACCTCATTAAAATGTTTCAGTCTGCGGGAGTATGATGTGTCTCCTTTGTATCCCAAAAAGGCATGTACTCCATTTAATTTCAATCAAAAACACATTGAGGTAAGTTTGTACTAATGGCAACTCAATGTCCCTCCTGTGGCAGGACCTGGTCTTCCCAGGCAGTCTTCTTTCCCAATACTAACCAGGCCGTTAAGATGCAGTGGGCAACACCAATCTCCACTTCTATAGCCCTCAGCCTCTCATCTATACAGCTAGGGTTACAGTGGGGGGCCAGTCCTCTGGTAACCATGAGAGGTTGACTCCCCACTCACATCTGGATTGCAGCACACCTTGACAGACAGCAGTAGGTACCATTTTTATGATGATCTTTGGTATGACCCGACCGCAAATAGAACACGCAATCTCCCAACCAAGAGGCGGACACGCTAACCACTAGGCCAGCTCACAGTATACTAATGGAGCCTGGCTTTATTTAATTATGTTTTCTGGCCAGGGGTTTCATTTTTGTTGTTGTCATTGTTGTTTTGATAATGTCGGGTTAGACTAGCATTCATTTCACTAGCTAGCATAATTGGCGATGCAGCAAGTCAAATTCTATGGTAAATATTGGTGATTTACAGGATAATTTACACCTGATTAATTCATTAACAAACTACAACATGTAGCATTAGCCAGTTCACATGAGTGACTGCAAGTTTTGTTAGTCACCAGCAAACTTACACAGAGACTGAATGAAATTTCAGGCAAAACAATGTTGTCATTTAAAACATAACCTTCTAATAGTTTTAGATAAGTAACAGAGAAGTTTCTTTTAATATGAAAGCATACGGTGGTGCTTGAAAGTTTGTGAACCCTTTAGAATTTTCTATATTTCTGCATAAATATGACCTAAAACATCATCAGATTTTCACACAAGTCCTAAAAGTAGATAAAGAGAACCCAGTTAAACAAATGAGACAAAAATATTATACTTGGTCATTTATTTATTGAGGAAAATGATCCAATATTACATATCTGTGAGTGGCAAAAGTATGTGAACCTTTGCTTTCAGTATCTGGTGTAACCCCCTTGTGCAGCAATAACTGCAACTAAACGTTTGTGTCTCCGTACAGAACAGCTTCAACTCTGGGATGTTGGTGGGTTTCCTCATATGAACTGCTCACTTCAGGTCCTTCCACAACATTTCAATTGGATTAAGGTCAGGACTTTGACTTGGCCATTCCAAAATATTAACTTTATTCTTCTTTAACCATTCTTTGGTAGAATGATTTGTGTGCTTTTGTTGTCTTGCTGCATGACCCACCTTCTCTTGAGATTCAGTTCATGGACAGATCTCATTCATCATCTCATTATCTCTAGCCGCTTTATCCTTCTACAGGGTCGCAGGCAAGCTGGAGCCTATCCCAGCTGACTACGGGCAAAAGGCGGGGTACACCCTGGACAAGACACCAGGTCATCACAGGGCTGACACATAGACACAGACAACCATTCACACTCACTTTAGAGTCACCAGTTAACCTAACCTGCATGTCTTTGGACTGTGGGGGAAACCGGAGCACCCGGAGAACATGCAAACTCTGCACAGAAAGGCCCTCGCCGGCCATGGGGCTCGAACCCGGACCTTCTTGCTGTGAGGCGACAGCACTAACCACTACACCACCGTGCCGCTTCATGGACAGATGTCCTGACATTTTCCTTTAGAATTTAGACGTAGACTTACCTTATTGTCATTCAGATTTGCATCAAACAATACACATCAGAATGAGATTTCCTTGCTTTAGCTCAGTGTAGTGCAGAAACGAAACAGCAGCAAGTACATTTCCTCAAAAAATGCAAAAAAAAATTATACATATATATATTTTTTTTTTTTCTTTTTATATATTTATAAAAGAAAACTTTGTATAAAATCCTATATACAATATAAAGTGTATTGCCTAGGTGGTGGTGGTGGGGATTAATTCGGTTCAACAGTCTTATGGCATGTGGGAGAAAGCTGCTGTAGTCAAGTCAAGTCATTTTATTTATATAGCACATTTAAATCCAACAAAGTTGGCCCCAAAGTGCTTCACAACATAACACAAGATTTGGAACAACATTTACAGGGAAACAGAGAAAATAGAAAAATTGGACTAGATTAAAACCCAAGCTAGCAAGAAAGTATAGAAAAATGGCATAAATATGTAAAATATAAAGATAAATAAACAAAACAATTTATAAAAGTAATTAAAATAATTAAAAAGGGTAGACTTTACATCACCAATTAAAATTTAAAGTAAAATCAAAATTAAAAAATGAAAATAGAAATTACTACCTCAGATTGTGCCAAAAGCAAGGGAGAAAAAAATGCATCTTTAAATTGGATTTAAAACAATCAATGGTGGGAGAGGATCTGACATATATAGGAAGACTGTTCCAGAGCTTAGGGGCAGCAACAGAGAAGGCTCTGTCACCTTTGTTTTTTAGGCGTGTGCAGGGCACTGAAAAAAGAAGTTGTGATGAAGACCTGAGGGATATGGGAGCAGAACAAGGTGTGAGGAGATCAGAAATATACTGAGGGGCCAGACCATTTAAGGCTTTAAAAACAAACAACAATACTTTAAAATCAATTCCGTACCTCACAGGTAACCAGTGTAGCTGTGCTAGGATGGGAGTGATGTGTTGTCTTTTCTTTGTACCAGTAAGGAGCCTAGCTGCAGCGTTTTGGACCATCTGAAAGCATGTGAGGGTGGAATGAGGCAAGCCCAGATAAAGTGCATTGCAGTAGTCTAACCTAGAAGTAATAAAAGCATGAATAACTATTTCTTGGTCTTTTGGATCTAATATTGGTTTTAGCTTTGCAATGTTTCTCAAATGATAAAAACTACCTCTCACCACATTTGCCACCTGCTTGTTAAAACTCAAAGTATTGTCCATAAAAACACCAAGGTTTTTAACCTCACTGTGCAAATATGCATACAAGGGACCAAGGGTGGGGGTGATACTGGCGGCTGAATTGGAGGGGCCAAAGATGACCACCTCGGTCTTACTGTCATTCAGCTGAAGGAAGTTTCCTGCCATCCAGTGTTTAATGTCATTCAGGCAGCTAATGAGGTTGTTTGTGGAGTGGGGATCAGGTGAAGCTGGCAGGTAAAACTGAGTATCATCTGCATAGCAGTGATAGGAAATATTGTGTCTCTTAAAAATTGACCCAAGCGGAAGCATGTATAAAGAAAACAGAAGGGGACCCAGGATGGAGCCTTGAGGGATACCACATTTGATAGGGGTGGAGGAGGATGAGCAGTTTCCAGTCCTGACAGAGAAGTGTTTGTTTGTTAGGTAGGAGTGGAACCATTTTAGTACCTGCCCCTTCAAACCAACATATTCCTCTAGTCTTTTAAAAGGATGTTGTGGTCAATTGTGTCAAAAGCTGCACTTAGATCAAGCAGTACTAAAATAGCAAAAGACCCAGAGTCAATAGTGAGAAGGATGTCACTGTGTACTTTTAAAAGAGCAGATTCTGTGCTGTGCACAGATCTAAAGCCAGACTGAAATTTATCATAAATATTGAATGTTTTCAAATAAGAGGAAATCTGGCTAAAAACAACTTTTTCTAGAATCTTTGACATGAAAGGCAGCTTAGAGATGGGTTGATAATTTTTGAGGTTGTCAGAGTCAAGTGAGGGTTTCTTGAGGAGTGGCTGTACAATGGCATGTTTAAAGCTCAAAAGGACACTGCCACTCATTAGGGAGCTGTTGATGAGGGCCAAAACAATGGGACAAAGGATAGAGAAAACCTCCTTAAAGAGATGTGATGGCAGGATGTCCAGAGGGCAGTAAGTAGGCTTCATGTTTTGAACCACTTCTGTTAGCTGTGAGCATGATACTGGCTGAAAGTGTTGGAAATGGGAGGTGATGGCACGAGAATCTGAAGGGTCTGATAGTGGGGGAATGATACTGGCTCTTATCTGATCAGTTTTGTTGGTGAAGAAAGTTGAGAAGCGCTCACAAGATTCATTAGATGGGGTAACTGTGCCAGCAGTGGTAACAGGATTTAAAATTGAATTTATGGTGTTGAACAGCACTTTAGGTCGGTGGGCATTTGTAGAAATTAAGTCTGAGTAATACTGTTCTTTGGCCTTCCTAATAGTACATTGACACATTTTTAAATTATCCCTGAACAATTCATAAGACACTTGTAGCTTGTCTTTTTTCCACTTTCACTCCGGCCTCCTACAGGCTTGTCTTGAGGAACGGGTGGAGTCATTTAGCCAAGGGGTGTGTACAAAAGTAAGGTTGGGCCGTCTAGGTTTTAAGGGCGCTACGGAGTCTAGAGTGACAGAGCAGGAGGCATTAAACAGGGAGAGTAGCTCCTCTGTATCATTACAGGAAGAGAGGACAGAAGAAATGTGCTGAGCTTGTGAGACCATGAAAGTGTTAGAGAAATGTAAGGCTGTGGCAGAGTTTATGTGCCTGTTCAGTGAGGGGGGCAGTGGAGGGCTTGGACTAAGCTGGGGTAAAGAGGAATCAAACACAATCAAGGAGTGGTCAGAGACTCCCATGTCAACCATTTCAAGACCAGACACAGAAAGGCCAGAGGATAGGACAAGATCTAAAGTGTGGCCCTTATAATGTGTTGGACCAGAGACAGATTGACAGAGACCGAAAGAGTCAATTAAGTTTACAAATTCTTTAACCATGGGTTTGGTTGGGCAACAAACATGTATATTAAAATCAGGGCTTTGAACCGGTTCAAGGAACGAAAACGAAAACCGGGAACTTTTTCTATTTCACATGGAACAGAAACGAAACCAGAAACTTTATTATTTTTTATGCTCTGGAACAGAAACGCTTATTAAAAATAATGGTAACCGGTTAATACCGTTTTTTATTTTGTTCCTCAAAGTTTCCGTAGCCTACAAATAAAAAAGTCATTCTTCTCCTGCGCAAGTTTCTATGACCCGCTGGGGTTCACTTCCTGTGTGACGTTCGCTGACTGAATGGAGAGAGCGGGAGGGTGGATTACTATCACGTCTCCACATCTTAAATAAGAGGTAAATATTGCAGTCTATCGTTATTCAAAAATGTCAATTTCAAACACGATATCAATATATTTGTCCACGTTAATGAGAGGCTTGCGAACATTAAATGACGTTAACCTCTGTTAGCCTACCAATGCATAGGGCCTGACTAGCCTTTGGTAACACACTAAACGAATTATCTTTCATTTTTGGCACTTTTTCTGTTTGTGTAGATGGGAAGACATACTGAGAATCCAAATCGCCAACATTTGAAATAATAATTGTTTTGAATTATTTCTTATTTTATTTAATGAAGGTTGTAATAGAATTAGCCTACATTTGGCTTAAGCTGGATGAGACAGAGACATAATTTTATAGCCATTTGTTAAACAGCTGACAGTAATTAACCGTTCCGGGAATTAAATTTTTTTTGTTCTAACCGGTTCGGGAACGTCTATTTAATGGTGGAACCAGTGGCGGTTCTAGACCAAAATTACTAGGGGGGCCGAGGTGGGGCCAGTGTTTTTTCAGGGGGGCACATATGGGCAAAACATGGCAACATTTAAGCGGTCAAAATGTTTTGTTTAGTTTATTTAAAACCAAAACAAAATGCATTGAGCATAAATACAATGAGATAAACATTCTGTCTCAATAGCCTAAACATAAAATAAATTGTGCTCAGTAAATCTTAAAACCATGTTTCTCTTTTTTGTAAAATAAGATTTCTATTTTTGCATACAATGAACCTTTTCTTCAGACGTGGCTGCACTGGAGTGTTGTCCAAGCACTTGCTGATATCTGGAGAAAGATGAATACAGTAAATATGAGAGTGCGACTGAGAACAACATTTATTTATCATTATTTATTATATCTATTATTTGTATTTTATATTTATTAATTGGCGGCACGGTGGTGTAGTGGTTAGCGCTGTCGCCTCACAGCAAGAAGGTCCTGGGTTCGAGCCCCGGGGCCGGCGAGGGCCTTTCTGTGTGGAGTTTGCATGTTCTCCCCGTGTCCGCGTGGGTTTCCTCCGGGTGCTCCGGTTTCCCCCACAGTCCAAAGACATGCAGGTTAGGTTAACTGGTGACTCTAAATTGACCGTAGGTGTGAATGTGAGTGTGAATGGTTGTCTGCGTCTATGTGTCAGCCCTGTGATGACCTGGCGACTTGTCCAGGGTGAACCCCGCCTTTCGCCCGTAGTCAGCTGGGATAGGCTCCAGCTTGCCTGCGACCCTGTAGAAGGATAAAGCGGCTAGAGACGATGAGATTTATTAATTATTATTCAGACTTCACACTTTCAGGGTAGGCTATATGAATTGTAGGTCGACACTGCTCTCACACATACATTTGTTCAACATCACAAACCTGATGGTGCTGTACTTGATATGCATGGTGAATCTGGTTGTCCCAATGACTTGTTGGGTTGTCCCTCATTCTGTCCCTCAATCTGATCCTGAATGTCTTCATCCTCACTCTCAGATTGCCTTTCAGATGCCTCACTTTCCACCTCTCCAACCACCACCTCTGGCTCTCTCTCCACCTCTGGCTCTCTCTCCTCTTTCATAATCTTCATCTTCCTTACTCTCTCTATGTTGCTTTTTGCCAACAGGGACAAAAAAGGACATAATGTCCTTCTTGCTCCTTTCCATGATGATAGCCTACAGTAGGTCTATACTAAAAAGTAAACGGAGAGGAATGTAGCCTCTACATATCACAAGGCCATTCAAGTTTTACAAGAAGGTTAAACACTGTCGGTTATTTTACCCATTTCCCAAAAATATTAAGTTAGGCTACTTATTGCTGTGCAACACACTTTTAAGAAAGCGCAATAAAACAGATTTATTATTGTAGTGAACAACAACAGTAAAACACGGATATGTGCAAACACTGATGTTACGAAATTGAATAATTTTCCTTACCTTCGCCTCTTTGCAGTAGCCTAGTCCTTGCAGGGCTGCAATCTCTCACGTCCGAAGTTTACACACTGTAAAAAAATATTTGTTGTTTTAACTTAAAGTTAGTGCAAGGGTTGCCTTAAGGGCTGCCTTAAAATTTTGAGTTCACTGAAAATGAATATAGTAAGTTCACAACAATTTAACTTACTATGTGAATTCCAGTGAACTCAAAATTTTAAGGCAGCCCTTGCACTAACTTTTTTAAGTTAAAACAACAAATATTTTTTTTACAGTGCAATTCGCGCTGCTACGGGTCTTTCTGCTGCAGGTAACAGTGTGCGTGTAGCGCTTTAAGGAGTCCGTGTAGAACAATTCGTCATGTCAGTTCCGATCTTCGAGCCAGCGCACGTCAAAATTAATCAATCTTGTTACCTGTTCAGCACAGGGGCCACAACAGGGGCCAGGAGCAATTTTACAGGGGCACTGGCCCCCCCTGGCCCCCGTTTAAAACCGCCTATGGGTGGAACCCAAAACCGGAAACGTTAAAATTCTGTTTCTGTTCGGAACGAACCAATAGGAAAAAAATTCTGGTTCAAAGCCCTGATTAAAATCACCTAATATTAAGAGTTTATCAGATTGGGAGGCCAGAGTCGATAAGAGGTCGGAGAACTCTTGAATAAATAGGCTGTTGGTTTTAGGAGGTCTGTAGACAAGAGCGCATAATATAGGAACTGAGACATGGATTTTGAGAACTTGAACTTCAAAAGAGGAGTATCAGTGGGCACAGATTTACAATTAAGGCAGGTTTTAAAAACGGTGGCTATGCCACCCCCACGGCCAGTCAGTCTAGGTGAGTTCAGGAAGCTGCAGTGGGAGGGGCAGAGGTCTCCAAAAGGAGAGGTGTCACCAGCGGCTAGCCAAGTCTCTGTTAAAAATAAAAAGTCCAGCATATGAGACAACATAATGTCATTTAAAATAAATGTCTTATTTGATAGAGACCTGGCATTGAACAGAGCGAATTTGGCATTAAATGAGTCCGATCGTTGTGTAGTTGCTGCCTGTGAAATCCTGTGGAACGTCAGGGAACGCAAGGTTTTAGTGTTGGCTCCACCATGGGATGCTCTGTTTACAGGGAGGGAGCGTGGCACCCAGTGGACAGGGATATAGTTAGTGGGAGGCAGAGGAGCAGGGAAGTGGCTCGACGGTAATGTTGTAAGGTTTCCATAATTTATGCCTCCCTTTCTGAATGCTGCAGATGAAGGACAAGTTGATGTTGTTGATATTCAGGTGGGGATGATGCCTGAGGATTCTGTATAACAACCTGTACTCGAGTTGAGGGGGGATGGGGGGATGCCATCCCCCCGGAATAAAAAATGGTCAAAATCATCCCCCCTCTAAAATGGGCATCCCCCCTCCCTTCCCTTGAGCAATTTTATCAATAAATGTGGACATTACTTCTATTTAACATTGGAATTAGAAATGCCATTCCACGAAGCTTTGCTGAAACTGAGCATAAAATAAGCTACACTCTAAAAAATAATGGGGCCAGTACCGGTTCTTCAGGGCGATGCCATAGAAGAACCTTTTTCAGGGCTTCAAAGAACCGTTCATGCAACAGTTCTTTAAAGAACCATTTAAACCATTTGTTTGAGCAGTGAAGACAGATTTGTGTAAACATAGCTGTAAATGTTCGCTGGATGTGGGTGGAGCACAGAGGACGGCAGGACAAAGACTGAGTTCGCAAAACAGTTTTATTCTCACTTTTCAGCGGAAGCGGTTTTCTCTCTCAGACACACACACACACACACATTCCGGTGCTCGGGTTGTAGAGCTCCTCTGCTCTCGCTCTCCCTCCTTAAATAGCCCGGTTTACTGGGGAGAACACACACAAAACATAGATTAATCACACTCAGGTGAAGCGATTCTGCCACTTACCTTCCCCAACTCCGCCCTCCTGTCACAGACCGGTGCTTGACCACGCCCCCGCTGCCACATACCCCCACCGCCCGACTCAGGCCGGGCGCCCGTCCGGCCCGCAGCCGACTCCCCCCCCCCTTGACGGGAGAGGAAGTCCGCAACGACCATCTGCGCCCCCGGCCTGTGGACCACCTTGAAGTTGAAAGGTTGGAGCGCTAGATACCAACGGGTGATCCGCGCGTTGGCATCCTTCATGCGGTGGAGCCACTGGAGGGGCGCGTGGTCCGAACAGAGGGTGAAAGAGCGCCCCAGCAGGTAGTAACGGAGGGCGAGGACCGCCCACTTGATCGCCAGACACTCTTTTTCGATAGTGCTGTAGCGCCCCTCACGCACCGACAGCTTCCGGCTGATGTATAACACTGGGCGATCCTCTCCCCCCACCTGCTGGGACAAAACGGCCCCCAGCCCTCTGTCCGACGCATCCGTCTGTAACAAAAAAGGGAGAGAGAAGTCAGGGGAGTGTAACAGTGGCCCCCCACACAGTGCAGCCTTTACCTCAGAGAAAGCCCGCTGGCACTGCTCCGTCCACTGGACCGGATCTGGCGCCCCCTTTTTAGTGAGGTCAGTCAGCGGGCTGGTGACGTCCGAATAATTAGGTATAAACCTACGATAATAGCCAGCCAGCCCCAGGAACTGTCTCACCCCCTTTTTGGTCTTGGGCCTCGGGCAGGCCGCAATTGCTGCGGTCTTATTAATTTGGGGACGCACCTGCCCGTTACCCAAGTGGAAGCCCAGATACCGTACTTCCACCCGCCCAATCGCACACTTCTTCGGGTTGGCAGTGAGCCCCGCCCGCCTCAGCGACCTAAGGACGGCCCTCAGGTGTTGCAGGTGCCGCTGCCAGTCATTACTATAAATGATGATGTCATCCAAGTAAGCGGCCGCATAGGTGGCGTGGGGCCGGAGGACCCGGTCCATCAGCCGCTGAAACGTAGCGGGCGCCCCAAACAGCCCAAATGGAAGTGTGACGAACTGGTGTAAGCCGAACGGTGTGGAAAAGGCCGTTTTTTCCCGGGATAATGGAGTCAAGGGGATCTGCCAATATCCCTTCGTCAAATCCAGTGTCGAGTAAAAGCGAGCCGTGCCTAGTCGATCGAGCAGCTCATCAATACGAGGCATTGGGTACGCGTCAAATTTAGACACCGCGTTGACTTTTCTATAGTCCACACAGAACCGGACCGAGCCGTCGGCCTTGGGAACCAAGACCACCGGGCTGCTCCAGTCACTGTGGGACTCCTCGACAATGCCCATTTCGAGCATGGCCTGAAGTTCTTCCCGAACCACCTTTTTTTTGTGTTCGGGTAATCTATAAGGACGGCTACGCACTACCACCCCCGGGGGCGTCTCTATGTGGTGTTCTATGAGATTGGTGCGACCGGGCAGGGGCGAGAACACATCCGAAAACTCGGCCTGCAACTGGGCGACCTCCGTGAGTTGGGTCGGGGAGAGGTGGTCTCCACAGGGGACCGGAGAGGTGCGAGATGCCAATGACCTTTTTTGGACCTCCGGCCCCAGCTCCGCCTTCTCCGGAACTACCGACACCAACGCCACGGGGACCTCCTCGTTCCAGAGCTTCAGCAGATTGAGGTGGTAGATCTGTAGCGCCCCCTCCCTGTCCGTTCGCCTAACCTCATAGTCGACGTCCCCGACTCGCCGTGTGACCTCGAAGGGCCCTTGCCACTTGGCGATTAATTTGGAGCTCGACGTGGGCAGCAGGACGAGTACCTTATCTCCCGGAGTGAACTCTCTAAGGCGCGTGCCCTTGTTGTACAGGCGGGTTTGCCGTTCCTGGGCCCGCCGCAAATTCTCCTGAGTTAAGTGGGTGAGTGTGTGGAGTTTTGCGCGCAGATCCATAACGTATTGAATTTCATTTTTGCTCTGCGAAGGTCCCTCCTCCCAATTTTCCCGCAGTACATCTAAGATGCCGCGCGGCTTACGCCCATATAATAATTCAAACGGGGAGAACCCCGTGGAGGCTTGGGGGACCTCTCGCACTGCAAACAACAAGGGTTCGAGCCACTTATCCCAGTTACGTGCGTCCTCACTTACGAATTTTTTGATAATATTCTTGAGGGTGCGGTTGAACCGTTCGACTAAACCGTCCGTCTGTGGGTGATACACGCTGGTGCGGATCGGCTTAATACCCAGTAGCCCATACAGTTCGGCCAGTGTTCGTGACATAAACGAGGTGCCTTGATCAGTCAGAATCTCTTTCGGGATTCCGACCCGGGAGATGACGTGGAAGAGGGCCTCTGCAATACTACGTGCGGAGATATTGCGAAGAGGCACCGCTTCCGGGTATCGCGTTGCATAGTCCACCAGAACCAATATAAAGCGGTACCCTCGTGTTGACCGATCTAATGGCCCGACGAGATCCATCCCAATTCTTTCAAACGGGGTCTCGATTAATGGTAGGGGGCGCAAAGGCGCTTTTGGAATGGCCGCGGGATTAACTAACTGGCATTCGCGGCACGCCGTACACCACTTACGGACGTCGCCGCGAATCCCCGGCCAATAGAACCGGGCCATTATCCGGGCGAGTGTTTTATCCTGCCCGAGGTGTCCCGCCATGGGATTAAAGTGAGCCGCCTGGAATACCAATTCCCGGCGGCTCCTTGGAATTAACAACTGGGTGACACGCTCCTTCGTCTGAGTGTCCTGCGTCACTCGGTACAACCTATCCTTTAAAATGGAAAAATAGGGGAAGGTCGGGGTGGCGTTCGGCTGGAGCGTTTGACCATCGATTACTCTCACTTGGTCAAACGCGTGTCGCAGAGTTTCGTCTCGCGATTGTTCCAGTGGGAAATCCGCGAGGGATTCCCCAATAGAAAGAGGAGGGGCCGGGGGCTCCTCACTCTGTCGCGGAGATGACGTAGACGGCTCTGCGACCGCAGCTCCAGCCAAAACGACACCGGGACCCCCACCCGCTAACCGGCAGGACCCACTCTTTACTAGGTGTGCCATCAACCCCCGGAATCCCGGCCAATCAGTCCCCAAGATCAAAGAGTGGGTAAGGCGAGGATTAACCGCCGCCTTTACTATGGATTTGTCCCCTCTGAAATATATGTGGACCGACACCAACGGGTAGCAGTGAACATCCCCGTGCACACACAACACCTTCACCCCTTGTGCTCCCCCCAATGCCTCGTCTTGCACCAGGCTTTGGCGGATCGAGGTCTGGTTGCAACCCGAATCCACCAACGCCTGATATGTCGCCCCTTGTACACTTACCGGTATGCGATATGCTCCGGCCTGATCGAGGGCAGCCTCTGGCGCGTCGGGGATCCGCACCACCGCCCCCACCTCCATCGCGACACACTGTTGCTGCAGGTGGCCCGGTTCCCCGCAGCGCCAGCAAACCGGCCCGGGCCTCCCCTCTGCAGCTGTGGTTTGAGGGTCACTCACCTGAGGGGGGGGAGAGACAGACACAGAAGGGAGAAACGGGAGGGCACCACGGGTGCGGTGGGCCGGCTGGGGTGGAGCCGGCCCCCGCCTCCGTGGTGGGGGAATGGGGCGAGGACGGGACACGGGAGGAGGGGGAAGAGAGAGAGAGAGAGAAGAGGAGAGAGAAGATGACAGCCGTTGTCCTGCCGCCGGGACAGCCGCCAGATGATCCTCCGCCAGTCCTACGGCCTGATCCAGCGACGCCGGGCGGTGGCACTGGACCCACTCCGCGGTTCCGGCGGGTAGGCGGGCGATGAATTGTTCCAGCGCCACCTGGTCGATGATCCCCTCGGCGTCGCGATCTTCGGCCCTCAGCCACCGCCAGCAGGCGTCCCGGAGCTGCTGGCCGAACGCGAATGGGCTGCCGACTTCCTCCATTCGCAGCGCGCGGAAGCGCTGGCGCTGCTGCTCCGGCGTGCGCCCCACGCGCTGGAGGACAGCCCGGCGAAGGTCGGCGTAGGCCAGCCGGTGGTCGGCGGGGAGCTGTAGTGCGGCTAACTGCGCCTCTCCCGTCAGGAGGGGGAGGAGGCGCGCCGCGCGCTGCTCCACCGGCCACCCCGAGGCTTCGGCGACCTGTTCGAACAACGCGATGAATGCCTCGGGGTCGTCCTGCGGGCCCATCTTAGTCAAGGTGATGGGAGACGGGCCCGCGGCCGGTGCGCTGGTGGACCCCGCCGACGCGAGGAGGCGCCGGAACGCCTCTCGGTCTTCCTGTTGAGCCAGCACCAGGGCTTCGAAGCGCTGCTCCTGCTCCTTCCGGAGCGTGACGAGAGCCTGGTGCTGGCTCTGCTGAGCCGTGGCGAGGGCGTGGATCAAGTCCGCGAACGGGGAGGATTCCATGGGGCTGCAGGACAGGTGCTCCACGATCCCGGGTTTCGGCACCACTGTAAATGTTCGCTGGATGTGGGTGGAGCACAGAGGACGGCAGGACAAAGACTGAGTTCGCAAAACAGTTTTATTCTCACTTTTCAGCGGAAGCGGTTTTCTCTCTCAGACACACACACACACACACATTCCGGTGCTCGGGTTGTAGAGCTCCTCTGCTCTCGCTCTCCCTCCTTAAATAGCCCGGTTTACTGGGGAGAACACACACAAAACATAGATTAATCACACTCAGGTGAAGCGATTCTGCCACTTACCTTCCCCAACTCCGCCCTCCTGTCACAGACCGGTGCTTGACCACGCCCCCGCTGCCACAATAGCCTATGTGCATTGACCAGCAAATGGTAAGAGAATGCCAGGCTCTGAAGAACCATTTCCAATGTGAAGAACCTTTTGCATAATGTAATGGTTCATCACAGAGTTTTGACTATCCATGGAACCATCCAGAGATTTGAAGAACCACTGAAGCACCTTTATTTTTTAGAGTGTACCGCAAGAGAGGGCACGCGCAAGCGAAGCGTTTGAGGAGGTGACATTCAGTTGGGGTTCCGTTATTTTTTATTTCATTCGGCGTCAGTGACAGCAGCGGATTGCAGCATCATGGCCAAGCGGAGTGGACAGCAAGACCTAAGCAAGTTCGGATTTAAGATAACGTGACCAGACGTCCCGGTTTGACCGGGACAGTCCCGATTTTGAGTCGCATGTCCCCAGTCCCAACAAAGGTCCGTCGGGACGCTGAAATGTCCCGGTTTACACCAAACACTAACAAACTGTCCCGGTTACAGCAATCATATATAGCTAACGAGATGTCAATAAAGCTTCTAGCAATTCAGCATCAATGTGCGTGTGTGCGCAGTCAACCTTACAATGTATCTATTTGTACAATGTTGCAATATAGAGGCCGCGTTATAACGTTTTTTTTCGCTAGCGGCTGTCAACTACTGCGCGACAATGCCGAACGGATGAGCGCTGGGCGGAGATGTTCGCGCACTTCAAGAGTAGGGGGATTCCTTACAGCAATGTCAGCCAGCTTTGCCAGGTGCCTACCTGGCACCAATGCTCCAGTTGAGCGAATATTTTCACTCATGAGCAACACCTGACTGATGAGAGGAATCGCAAGACCATGCCTACTCTCAAAGTCTTGCTCATTACCTGGGCCAATTTCGCCGATACTTACTCGTAGTTTCACAGCAGGCTCTCAGGCAATAAAGCGCTACTGGAGCAAATTCACTCATCAAGTAAATATATGCAATAAAATGGCATCTTCTTTAGGGTGGGTGGGTTGGGTGACTGTGTTTCTGAAGCATTTTTTGTTGTCTTTCATCTGTCTTTAATCTGTATCACTGATTGTCTTGACTTGTTTGATGCTGTTGTCAACTCAGGGTTCACGTTTTCAAAATAGTTAATAGCCGACACTGGTTAAGATTAAACAGAGGCATTTTGGGTAAAGGTTCGGAGGTGACAATGATCAGGCTCATGCGCTCATTGCTGTTACAATGCATAGCCTATTGTTTAAAAAAAAAGTTCGTCACATGAAATGTTGATGTTAATATGCAAGCAATGCATTTTCTTGGCGTTTTCACAAAGGTGAAATAAATCAGTTGAAATTTAGGCTATTGGCCTATTCCCTATCATCACATCTGTTGTCTGATTTTCTTACTTTAACTGAATTGTGATAGAAGTACATGTAGATAACAAGAAAATACTTGATTATTCTCTGAAATGTTGATAAAAGTGAGCTTCTACAAAATGATAAAAGCACCTGTCTGAGCCATGGTTTGAGCCAGCGCATGTTTACATCAAAACGCATGTGCGTGCACGAATATCACGGTCACGTGCAAAGTGTCCCTGTTTTAGACTCAAGAAATCTGGTCACCCTAATTTAAGATCGCAAGAAAAAACATTTCAGGAGGTAAGTCAAGAGTTACGAATATCAGTCACACTTTCTGTGAGCCCACTATCATGCTGTAAAGTTACCGATATGTAGCCTAATTTGTGGGGGGCGGATAACAACACAGCTATCATAATGAATGTTAGTTTGGAGTCTAGCCAGCTATTGATAGCTTACTCAGGTTCATGTTAGCTTTGATTTCTTGTATAAGGCCATTAATTTAATCAGCCTGGATGTTTGTTTGTTATTCTTCAGGCAACAAAAATTGTTATTCAAGACAGGAAGGCTAAAATAAACGACACTAGCAGTTTTGAAGGCTTCATCACCCTCTGCAGGGACTTCCAGTCAGAGGCCCTGCAGGCTCCTGACCAGACAGAGATGCAGCAAGTCAGTATGCTCTCTATAGTGCCTCGGTAGGTAGGTAGGTAGGTAGGTAGGTAGGTAGGTAGATAGATAGATAGATAGATAGATAGATAGATAGATAGATAGATAGATAGATAGATCTTTATTGATCCCTTTGGGAGGGCTCCCTCAGGGAAATAAAATTCCAGCAGCATCATTACAGGATAAACAGAGAATAGAAAGTAAAGAAAACTTCTAGATAAATTAAGTATTAACATATGCAAATATAAAAAATTAAATATAAAAAAGTCCATCAGGAGAGGTATTGCACATTATATTGCACATTTATATTGCACATAGTCCAGTATTGCTTTTTGTCAGGCTAGGCTACTGCTCCTTCCCATCCTCTGTTGTCCTGTTACCCCTCCTCCCCCCCAGAGAGGAGTTGTACAGTCTGATGGCGTGAGGGACAAAGGAGTTTTTAAGTCTGTTAGTCCTGCACTTGGGAAGGAGCATTCTGTCACTGAACAGACTCCTCTGGTTGTTGATGACAGTGTGCAGAGAGTGACTGGCATCGTCCATGATATTCAGTAGTTTGTCCATAGTCCTCTTCTCTGCCACCGTCACCAGAGAGTCCAGCTGCACGCCAACCACAGAGCCGGCCCTCCTGATCAATTTGTCCAGCCTGGATGTGTCCTTCTTGGATGTGCTGCCCCCCAGCACACCACAGTGTAAAACAGGACACTGGCGACCACAGACTGATAGAATATCCACAGGAGCTTCCTGCACATGTTAAAGGACTGCAGTCTCCTCAGGAAGTACAGCCTGCTCTGTACCTTCCTGTACAGGTGGTTGGTGTTACAAGTCCAGTCCAGCTTTCTGTCCAGCCACAACCCAAGGTACTTGTAGGAATCCACAGCCTCCACCTTGACTCCCTCGATCAGAACTGGTTGTGACCTTGGTCTGTACCTCCCAAAGTCAATGACCAGCTCCTTGGTCTTCAAGGTATTGAGCTGTAGATGGTTTCTATTGCACCAAATGGCAAAGTCCCTCACCAGGCTCCTATACTCCTCCTCTCTGTCATCCCTGATACACCCCACTATGGCTGTGTCATCGGCGAACTTCTGAATGTGACACAGCTCCAAGTTGTAGCAGAAGTCCGTGGTGTACAGGGTGAAGAGAAGAGGGGCCAGCACCGTGCCCTGGGATGCTCCGGTGTTGTTAATCACAGTGTCAGACATGGTGTCCTTCAGCCTGACATACTGTGGCCTGTCGGTGAGGTAGCTGGAGATCCAGGTGATCAGGCAGGGGTCCACTCGGACCCTGTTCAGTTTGTCCTGAAGCATAAGGGGCTGGATAGTATTGAAGGCACTCGAGAAGTTCAAAAAGAGGATCCTCACTGTGCCATTTCCTTTATCCAGATGCAAGTGGGCTTGGTGTAGCAGGTTTAGGATTGCGTCTTCCACACCGACACCTGCCCGGTACGCAAACTGCAGACAGTCCTGGGCATGTTGCACCTGGGATCTGAGGAGGCTGAGGAAGAGCCGCTCCAACGTCTTCATCAGATGTGAAGTGAGTGCCACCGGTCAGAAGTCATTCAGCTCTCTGGGCCGGTTCTTCTTAGGAACTGGAATGATGCATGATGTCTTCCAGAGGGTGGGCACTCTCCCCAGCTGCAGGCTGAGGTTGAAGATACGTTGGAGTGGTTCACCCAGTTCAGCAGGGCAGGTCTTCAGTAGTCAGGGACACACCTTGTACAGGCCTGCTGCTTTCCTGGGGTGAAGCTTCCTCAGTTGACCTCTGACCTGGTCTGCAGTGATGCATGGAGGAGTCTGTGTTGAAGTAGGGGAGGAGGAGGAGGGGGATGTTGCAATGACTGGAGGGAGGAGTGTTGAGGGAAGAAGGAGAGATGGCTGCAGTGAGGGGGAGGGTGGGTGGGACGTGGACTGGTTGAACCAGTTGAAAAAGTCATTCAGTTCGTTCGCCCTCTCCACTGTCCCCCCTACAACTCTGGTCTTTGTGTTGTGGCCTGTGATGGTTTTCACACCTTCCCAGACCTCCCTCATGCTGTTCTCCTTCAGCTTCTTCTCCACCTTTCTCCTGTAGCTGTCCTTAACTTCCTTCATGCAGCGTTTCACCTCCTGCTGTGCTGCTTTCATCGCCTCCCTATCCCCTGAAGGCGGCCTTCTTCCTGTTGAGGACAGCTTTGACTTCCTGTGTTACCCATGGCTTGTTATTAGGGTAACACTGTACAGTCTTAGCAGGGGAGATCACATCTGCACAGAAGTTGAGGTAATCTGTCAGACAGTGTGTCAGCCCCTCTATGTCCTCAAAGTGTGGGCTAAGCAGCACATCCCAGTCCGTGGTGTCATAATAGTCTCTGAGGGCATCTTCCATTTCAGGGAACCACCTCCTGATGGAGCTAGTTGTTGCAGGCTGCCTTTGGACCAGAGGGGTGTACTTCTCCCTGAGTGTCATCTCCCTGAGCACCGGCTCTCCTCAGGGCTGTGTCCTGAGCCCGCTGCTGTTCACCCTGATGACCCATGACTGCTGTCCCAGGTCCACTACTAACCATATCGTGAAGTTTGAAGATGACAACAGTAGTGGGCCTTATCCAGGGTGACAACGACGTGGCCTACAGAGAGGAGGTGATACACCTAGTGGAAGGTGGTGAGAATTGGAGGGGGGAGATGTGCCTTCTTCATCCAGCACAGAAAGTGCATGCACTTCTGAGCCCTCTTTACAAGGTGTGATGGGACCAGGTCAGAGTGTCCCTTATCTGCACACCCAGGAACTTTGTGCTGCTGAGTCTCTCCACTGCTGTGCCATTGATGATGTAGTATGTGAGTGGGCCAGCTCCTCCTGAAGTCGACGATGATCTCCTTGGTTTTGGCAACATTCAGGACCAGGTTGTTTGTTTTGCACCAGTCCACTATGTGTCTCACCTCCTCTCTGTAGGCCACATCATTGTCACCCTAGATAAGGCCCACTACTGTTGTATCATCTGCAAACTTCATGATATGGTTAGTAGTGGACCTGGGACAGCAGTCATGGGTCATCAGGGTGAACAGCAGCAGGCTCAGGACACAGCCCTGAGGGGAGCCGGTGCTCAGGGAGATGACACTGGAGGTGTTGTTGCCCACCTGCACAGACTGACATCTGTTGGTGAGAAAGTCAAGCAGCCAGTTACACAGGGGGGAGCTGAAACCAAGAGGGGCCAATTTGCTCACCAGGTGCTGTGGGATGATGGTATTGAATGCCGAGCTGAAGTCCAAAAACAACATCCGCACGTGTGTCCTTCCCTTTCAGATGTTCTAAGCTCAGATGGAGTACAGAGGAGATGGCGTCCCCTGTGGGGTAATTAGGGTGATAAGCAAACTGGTACGGGTCGAATGTGAGGGGGGAGTCTGGAGACAATGTGGTCCTTTACCAGGCTCTTGAAGCACTTCATCATTATGGGGGTGAATGCTACGGGGCGGTAATCGTTGAGGGAGGAGATTATGGGAGGTTTAGGCACCAGGATGATTGTAGTAGTCTTTAGACATGTTTGTACCACAGCCTGGATCAGTGAGGTGTTGAAGATGTCCGTGAGAACCCCAGCCAGCTGATCAGCACATTCTTTGAGCACCCATCCTGGTATGCCATCAGGACCGGCTGCTTTCCGTGTGTTCACTCTCCTCAGGGTTCTGCGGACATTAGCTGTGTCCAGACTGATTGGCTGCTCATCAGGGCGAGGAATAAATTTCTTCACAGGAGTGGTGTTGAATGCCTCACACCTCCCAAAGAAGTTATTGAGTTCATTGAGAAAGTTAATGTTGTCATCGCAGGGGGGAGGAGTAGCTTTGTAGTCTGTGATGACTTGGATACCCTGCCACATTCATCAGGTGTTTGTGGGGTCATGGAAGAAGTCCTGCACTTTCTGGCCATGGGCACGCTTTGCAGCTCTTATGGCATGGTTCAGGTTGGCTCTAGCTGTTCTGAGTGCCACCATGTTGCCAGATTTAAAAGCGTCATTCCGTGCTTTCAATATTGCTCGTACCTCTCTGGTCATCCAGGGTTTCTCGTTGGCCCGTGTGGAGATGTTTCTGATCACACTAACATCCTCCATGCACTTCTGAATGAATGCAGAGACAGTCTCAGCATACTCCTCCACCTGCATGTGATCATTGTCTGTAGCAGCTGCCTTGAACATGTCCCAGTCTGTGTGCTCGAAGCAGTCCTGTAATGCTTCCATAGCTCCCTCAGGCCAAACCCTCACCTGCTTCACTGTGGGTTTTTTCCTGATCAGCAGGGATTTGTATGCAGGTATTAGCATCACAGAGAGATGGTCTGAGGAGCCAAGGTGGGGGTGGGGCGCAGCCCTGAATGCCTCTTTGATGTTGCTGTATGCTAGGTCCAGCGTGTTCTCTCCCCTGGTTGCAAAATCCACATACTGGTGGAAGTGAGGAAACACAGTTTTCATATTGGCCTGATTAAAATCCCCTGCCACAATGAAAATTCCCTCAGGATGTGTAGATTGCAGTTCACTGATGGAACAGTATAGGACATTCAGGGCCTCTGCTGTTTGAGCTGGGCAGAATGTATACTGCTGTGATGATAATAATAGTGAATTCCCAGGGTAAATAAAAGGGCCTGCATTTAACAGTCAGTAGTTCTACATCAGTAGAGCAGTGACTTGAGACTATCTCCCCGCTGTTGCAAACACTGCCACCCCGGGATTTACCCGTAAGAGAGCTGCATCGGTCCAACCAGAATGTTGTTAGCCCCTCTATGCTAATGGTGGCATCTGGGATGGATGGTTTTAATCATGTCTCTGTGAGAATTATGGCGCAGCAGTCTCTCACCTCCCCTTTTTGTTGTTAATTCCAGCTTCAGGTAGTCCAGTTTGTTCTCTAAGGAGCGGATGTTAGACAGCAGGATGGAAGGAAGTGGCATTCTACACGGGTTAGACTTTAGCTTAGCTGTTAGCCCTGCACGGCATCTCTGCTTTCTGTCACACCATCTCATCTCCTCCGCTGGCGGACTCCTCTGGTACGAGGTTCTGCTGCTCCATAGGCCACTGGATGTAGCCGATGTAGCAGTCCAAGGCTACGGAGAAGATCCAGCGTGGTCATCTCTATGAGTACTCTGCTGGTATAATTCAGAATTCACTGTTCCATCAATGATGGCAAGCCGTCCTGGCCCAGATGCAGCAAAACAGGCCCAAACCATGATACTACCACCACCACCATGTTTCACAGATGGGATAAGGTTCTTATGCTGGAATGCAGTGTTTTCCTTTCTCCAAACATAACACTTCTCATTTAAACCAAAAAGTTCTATTTTGGTCTCATCCATCCATGAAACATTTTTCCAATAGCCTTCTGGCTTGTCCACGTGATCTTTAGCAAACTGCAGATGAGCAGCAATGTTCTTTTTGGAGAGCAGTGGCCTTCTCCTTGCAACCCTGCCATGCATACCGTTGTTGTTCAGTGTTCTCCTGATGGTGGACTCATGAACATTAACATTAGCCAATGTGAGAGAGGCCTTCAGTTGCTTAGAAGTGACCCTGGGGTTCTTTGTGACCTCGCCAACTATTACACGCCTTGCTCTTGGAGTGATCTTTGTTGGTTGACCACTCCTGGGGAGGGTAACAATGGTCTTGAATTTCCTCCATTTGTACACAATCTGTCTGACTGTGGATTGGTGGAGTCCAAACTCTTTAGAGATGGTTTTGTAACCTTTTCCAGCCTGATGAGCATCAACAACACTTTTTCTGAGGTCCTCAGAAATCTCCTTTGTTCATGCCATGATACACTTCCACAAACATGTGTTGTGAAGATCAGACTTTGATAGATCCCTGTTCTTTAAATAAAACAGAGTGCCCACTCACACCTGATTGTCATCCCATTGATTGAAAACACCTGACTCTAATTTCACTTTCAAATTAACTGCTAATCCTAGAGGTTCACATAATTTTGCCACTCACAGATATGTAATATTGGATCATTTTCCTCAATAAATAAATGACCAAGTATAATATTTTTGTGTCATTTGTTTAACTGGGTTCTCTTTATCTACTTTTAGGACTTGTGTGAAAACCTGATGATGTTTTAGGTCATATTTATTCAGAAATATAGAAAATTCTAAAGGGTTCACAAACGTTTAAGCACCAGTGTAACTTAAATGTTTTTAATCAGTTAAAAACATTTATTTTTTACTCTTTAATACTTGAGTACATTTAAATGTAGCTCTTTGGCTTTCACTTGAGTAACTTTTTGGCTGGATGCATCCACTCTTTTTTTTTAGATTTTGACACATTATTTATGATATGATCTGTTATTGCTCTGAAATAAATTTGTTTTGACACTTTCACGTAAGAATAATTTCTCAGTAATGTTTCCATCCATGCAAATATTGTTCTTTTATGTAGATCAAACCAAGATGTCATTTTGGTCAAATGACTGATTTATAGTTCTCAAGAAGAACATAAATATAAATATGACACAGATCACAAAGATATCTAGATCAAAGTGGCTGTTAAAACACTGTCAAACACATCACCAGGCATAGTACAAAGCACTTCTCATAATGATGAAGTTGTGTTCCAGGCCTTGCCAAGTTTTAGCAGCACAGAGCCCCGGATAACAAATATTAAATAATGATTGTGCACTGTTTGTCTAGATCTAGCAGGTATGGGCATGATTAAACACTGGGAGGGAGGTATTTGGGGATGAACTAGAGGGATAATGACGGTATCGCATACATTTCTCTCTCTTTCTCACCATCTCCTTCCCTCTGTTAGCAGAGCAAAGCACGACTGAACTGTGCACATACAGCACTCATGATGCATACAAGTGATAAAGTATAACTACAAACACGGAAGAGACACATTGCTGTGAAAGTCGACACTAAAATTGATTTAACCCTGTATGCAATAGTTCATACTGTGTGTATAATCTTTAATAACATGGTTAGTGAGATGACATGAATCAGGATTATTTTTAGTCATGGATAGTGTTTGCTCAGTTTAGGAGACCTCAGATGTTAGGAAAGATCAAGACATTCCACAGACATTAAATTCAGTAACACATGAAGCAAAAATCCTTTAACCTGTGTTATATATCTGTCATACCACTCATATGAATTTGTTCTGCATTTTCCAAATAGAAAGGTAAGACAAATAATAAAGGGCCCCAGGGCAGGATGAGCAACAGATTATGAATTTGTTTCAGCTGAACAAATGAAAGAGCAGAACAATCTTATTACCCAGCACAATCAGATTAGAGATGTGGAATGACATTTGCTGCTAAACTGAATTATGGCTATATATGAGTGTATGCCTGGAAAAAAAAACCAACAACAACCTAAATCCTCCTGTGCTTTTTAAAGACAACATGGGAACAGGTCAGGATTTCAAATAATTTCATTCTGACTTGCATTTTAAAGTTATTTGGTTTTAATAAACTCCAGAGTGTACATGTATCATTTGATTTCTTTGCAGCTCCCTGTTCAAACCAAAGATGAAAAAAAAACAGATATGTCTAGACTCCTTGTAAATCTTGGTGTTTGCATGTACTAAAACTAGGTTTACATAGGTTTTCAGCCCAGTTTTACTCTCACAGCCAAAACACACATTGTGAAACATGATAATGGGGGGGGGGAGCATCTTGTCCTTGTTGATTGATGACCTAAGCAGAACATAGTCATCTTCTCTAATTGTACATCTATCATTAGAAGAGCTTCACCATATAATATGACTTACAGAACGTTATCGCACATCTGTTATAGAATTTGGCCAAGATATTATTGCAAGCATCCCAGACAATATGACAAGTAATAATCTTAAAAGAGCAGTGTAATCCCAGAGCCTAAAACTGAAACAGTAATTGCACAGTCTAAGATTCTAAATTGAAGTGTAATCTTTTAATGCTTAAATCAACACTACTGTTTATTTTCACACAGTTACACTGAAACACATGTAAAGCCACAGTGTGGTCTGAAGTGTTGGACCATTCTCTTCATGCCATTCTTTTCATACTAATTATTTCACCACCGGGCAGCACGGTGCTGTAAGTGGTTAGCACGGTCGCCTCACAGCAAGAAGGTTCTGGGTTCAAGCCCAGCGGCCAGCAGGGGCCTTTCTGTGTGGAGTTTGCATGTTCTCCCCGTGTCTGCATGGGTCTCCTCCGGGTGCTCCGGTTTCCCCCACAGTCCAAAGACATGCCCTTAATATAGGTTAATATGGGACAGCCTTGGGCTGAGGTGCCCTTGAGCGAGGCACCTAACTCCCAACTGCTCCCTGGGCACTGTTAGCATGGCTGCCCACTGCTCTGGGTATGTGTGTGTGCTCATTGCTTGCATGTGTGTGTTCACTGCTTCAGATGGGTTAAATGCAGAGAGGAATTTCCCAAGTGTGTGATGAATAAAGTTGTGCTTTCTTTCTTTCTTTCTTTCTTTCTTTCTTTCTTTCTTTCTTTCTTTCTTTCTTTCTTGATAAAGGGATTTGAGGTTACCAATGGAAATTGGGGTAAGAAATGAAAAATCTTAGTTTATAGTAGCTTCCATGAACAACTTTCACTATCCTACCTACTCACACACACTCCAGTGCAGACACAGAGGACTATTCGTCAGTAAAGTGATTATGTGCAGTGCTGGATCCCCACACAAAGTGCTCATTCATCCTCTTCTCTGCCATTATACCTCAGTAACAATCCTTCTCTCAGCCCTAAAGCAGTGTCCCATCTGTCCTCTGTCCCTACCTCTGAGCACTAGTGATTCATGGCTAATTGATCGACGATGCCACAGAGTTGTTGAGGGTCTTACAAAGCTGCGACAGAACCACTGAAAGTGTTTTGTATCTCTCTCTCTCTCTCTCTCTCTCTCTCTCTCTTTTCAGCTTACATACTCTCCTCGTCTCTTCAGCAGCTCAGCATGCTTTGGCACATTTATGCAGTGATGGCTTTTGTCTCCCAAGCTAGCAAAATGCAGACAGACAGTGCATAGATCAGTCCAATCTTTACTTGTCACACCAGGCTGCCCATGACAGGCTACACTCCATCTGCTGTACATCCACAGCCCCAGAGAGATAATGCTAAATTAGGACGCTGCCTCACCATGCTGTCTATGGCGCATATCACTCCAGAGGTCTGATGCCTTCACTCTGTGGCCTCGGTGGATTTGGATGACACATGCTGGAATGTAGTCCTCAGCATGGCACATTTACTGTCTACGACTATAATAATGGCTATTGCACCTGCATTGCATTGACAATAACTGGATTTGTGATCATCATATTTGGTGAAATGTCACACATTTAAATTGACCCACTTAGTCCATGTATTGGTTGCATAATGAAAATGCAAAAGGACTCGATAAGAAAAGAGATAGCGTTCTTGCTTAATGGATCTGTTTTTTAAAAGATAGGGCCATCAGCAGATAATGTTTAGTCATTAGATTTTATTGACAGTGGGTGGATGATGGTAGGTGTTTCATGCATAGAGAGAACACAATTAAAGCGATTATATCTGATACCGATCCCAATCCAGCACTCTTTTAATGGGTCCATATTAACTGAAGGGTTACAGTCCACAATGTTTTCATGAGAGAAAAAAAAAGTCTTATGAGAAAAGTCTCACATTCTGATTTTTACTTGTGTGTGTGTGTGTGTGTGTGTGTGTGTGTGTGTGTGTGTGTGTGTGTGTGTGTGAAAGCTAAGGTCACAGTCATGCTCCTGCTAATGTATCTGTCTTTCTCCTCAGTGCCCTTTCCCTTCCTTTCTTCCATCATGCTTCCTCCAGGAGCCTTCCTTTATTTCCTCTCCTTGTCACTTGCTCATCCTTTTCTCCTGCTGTCAAACTCACTTTGTCTTCCTCTCCCTCTTTTCTTAGCATCTTGCTATTAATCTCTGTCCTTCCCTTTTGTCCTCTTTCCCTGTGCATTTTCCTCATCACCTTCATCTTCCTCCTTCTTTCTCTCCTTGTAATTTTTGAGATGTTTTTTTAAGCACATTAAATAATCTTATACCAGTAACTTAAATACACAATACAAGTTACATGTATTAATCTAAATGCAGGTAAACAACGAGTGTTGTTGTTTTTGTTGTTTTGTATCCAAATGAGAGTCGCAGCTTACCCGTCTGTGTTCTCGCTTCTTGAAGGCCAATCTTGTGGCCGATTGTTTTGAAACAACTTTCAGTTGTTTATTCAGTTCTCCATTCATTCGCTTTTTCCACATAAGGGAGAGATATTGCTGCTGAGGCAAGCGTATCCAGCAGAGAAATCAGACGGCTGGTCCACTCATTCTCCATTTTCTCCATGCTGAGTACTCCGCCATTACTGCTTGGCTCAGGCAATTACTAAAACCCGGGATGGGATGGGACGTCACCGGTTTTAGCAACAACCGCAGGGAGGTCACTACCCAAGCGATAATATGTCACATCCCATCCTGTTCCATCGCGGGTTTTACCAACAACCCTCGGCTCACACTCCGGGAGAACTGGTGCAACTGAACTTACTTTCCTTTTTAAAAAAAAATAAATTAAATAAATACTTTCCTTTTCTTGTAGTTTTCTTTTCCTTTAATTGTTGATACTGCACCCTCTTTCAACACAGGCTAAAAGCCAACGCTCTTGAACAGATCAGAGGTCTTGTATGAATCTTCAGTAAAATGTGCAGAGCAGAGGAGAGACCAATTCGTAGCCGCCCAATGTGCCCGTGAACAACTCACAAAACGCGTCCAAATCTTTGCAGTTTGAACATTCTTGGGACATGAATGCAACGTAAACCCACCTTCTGCTGCACTGGCCAGCAACACATCTCCATGGCATGGTGATAAATTAGCTCAAAATGGAGGATCAGAGTTGCAGTCAGCTCTGTGTTTTAGTATAGTGGAAATGGCGATGAGACTGATAGACTTCCTGCGGTGACGTCACAGATGTCAAGGTCATTCACTCAGACCGCTACCTATATGAATCATTTTAATTGTAAAAATTACTATATTAGATTTATTGTTAACGCTTAAAACTATTCCTGTGCCATTATTGAGGTCTCAAGGCATTTATAAACAAAAAGTGAGGCCATGGTTCTACGTATCTCCTTTAAGGATGGACAGCAGTTTCAAATTCCACCCTGCTTTCAACCTCAAAACAGATGTTTGTCAACTTCTGTTTCACTTAATTTAAAAATGTAGTGTATAATACGCATCTAGTTCCCAGATAAAAAGCCACAGGTGCGCTAGAAAGAGGAGAAAATCAAGCCGGCAAAAACAAGGAAAATGGGCTCATCCTGCTGTTGTCAGAACAAAGCTTCTAAAACCAGGCACTCATGTAGACTGTTTGCAGTTAAAAAGACTTTGTTTTGATGGGTGAAAACATGCCAAAAAAAATCACCTGATACACCCAGAGGTGGAAAGTAACGAATTGCATTACTCGCGTTACTGTACTTGAGTAGCTTTTTTGTGTACTTATACTTTTTTAAGTAATTTTTAAAGAGTGTACTTTTGCTTAAGTATGTTTTCTTTTAAGTAGTGTACTTCGGTACATTTTACATCACAACCGTTACTGAGTAAAATAAATAAATAAAAAAATAAAAAATAAAAAAAAGGCTAAAACGGAGAAGGGGAAATGCGTTCTGGAAATGAATCACGGGAAGGACAGTTGTCGCGCGCGCGAGTCTCACACAGACGATGGTGGACATGCACTGGCGCTTTGGGGGGGGGCTCAAGCCCCTGGGCCACAGCCAATCAGGGGCCTTGTAATATTAATAAAATAATAAACTGTCGGAATCGTGGGCCTACATTAATGTACGGATAGAAATAAGGTTAGAAATAAATGAGCGCACAGTAGCCTGCTGTAAGAGACATGGTGGATGTGGTTCGCGAAACAAACACCCACAACTGTACCAGAATAAAATGTAACAAAATGTAACGTCACGCACGAAAGCGCGCCAAAGACTGCAGACTACAGAGACACAAATTTAGAGGCTTTGAAAGATGAAGCGTTCACATCATGTTAGCAGGGCGCATAAAAGGAAAAAAAAGAGAGAGATGCAGGTAATGATAGAATCATTGCCTAAAGTCACAGACTTTTTTAAGGTAAGGATCACCAATCTGTTCAGAATATCAGCTACTTATCAGTTATCAGCCATACCAGCAGCTAGGCTATGTGCAGCTAGGCTAGATATGCTATGATCTGTCCAACAGTAAAATAAATCAGTTGTGATTTGAATACGTGTCGTGTGATTTGAGTTATAATCCTGTTAGTATAATAGCATATTTCGATGGGGATAATAAAATGTCTAAAACGGCATCTACTGAAGAAATTGATGAAAAGATTGTAGGCTATAATGTTCACAGTTCAGGCAGCAGACAGAGTAAGCATACTGAGGGGAATAGCAATACAAAGCTAGCGCAGATCCACATTTCTCGCTAGCTGTGTTGGGTGTGTTGTTAACCTGTGTGGATTTAAGTGAAATACTTGAGAAGTTCTGTGGTCAAGACAACGTTTTAAGGTAAGGACACTTGATTATTAATGTTTGCCCGCTGTGGCTTGTTGTTGACGAAAGGCCCACATGATTTTGCCTTATGCAGCTACTGCTAGCGTCATGCTTTGAACTAGGTTAAGCTCATTTGCGCTAAAGGATGGGTTTATTGAAGGACTTTGATGTAGCTAGTTTCTTTTTAAAAAATCGTATGCTCAAAACAGTATGCCCGTGTTCATCATGTTTAACTTTTTTCTTGATGGAGTGCGTGAAATATTGTTGCAAGTGGTATTTCTATGCAGTCATGTCAAAAAGGCAGTTGAATGCACGGTCTTATTCAAGGAGAAGGAAGACTTGCATGATGCTTGAACATAGATCGGTAAAATAGACCCTAGTAGGACTTGGTTTTGTGTATTTCGGTCTGTAGAGTTATGAGTTTGGCCGCTGTCCATGGTGTTTACGTTTCATGTGGCCGCCGAGCCAAGTACCTTCATCATCATCATCATGTTCCCCTGTCAAAAGTTAAACTCTCTAGGGGTGCTTCTACTGTAGCAGTTGCAGCAGTTGCTCAAAGTTTGATTTGTCCATCATCATACATCTTATCTGTTGGGTGTCTATGCCCAGCAGATTTTCCCATTTCGTCCATTTGTAACCATTTTTGTCAAACAGGAGCTGCTTTTGCACTTGGTTATTGCCCATCTGGCAAACGTGAGCAATATATTTTAGTTGTTGTACGTAGCAGGATAGTTTTATATCCTGGGTTCCTGTCAGTTTCCGGAGGTCAGCATTGGACATCTTGTAGCTCCAGTCTATATCTTCATTTGTAGTGTTCTTTTGGTCAGGGGCATTCTTTCGTTTATATCCACCTTTAATCATTTTCCTTAGGAAGCCGTGCCACACTACCTCAATTTTGTGAATTTCACTGGATGATAGTTGCCATGCCTGTGTGCTGTACAGGAGACGAGATCGAACGCATGCCACTAGGAACTTTATACGAGTTTTTAGTAGTATTCGGTGGTCAGTTATAACGTGTTTCAGTTCATTCCATTTCATGAATGCAGCATTTATCCTAGCATGCAGGAAATGTGAGGATTCATCACAGTTGCTGACATTATAACCAAGATATTTAAAGGTGCGGACGTTTTTAATATTAGTGCCGCCAAGGGAAATGATACTTAGTTTACATTTGATATCCTCATTGACGTTAAAAGCCATTGTTTCTGTTTTGACATATGATATTTGTAAACCAAAGCGGGTGTAGGTCTTATCATACAACTGAAGAATATTCTGAAGCTCCTCGATGGATCCAGCGAGTATGGCCTGATCATCTGCGTATAGAATCTCTGTTATGCAACCCTCTCCTGATGCTTGTGCTTTCGTACGCATTTCTCTTGTGGATACCTCATTTGGAATGCAATATCTGAACTTGAAGCCTGTATCTGGGTACAGTTTTGATATCTCATGCTGTGCAATCCTGACAACAAAGTCCATATAGATATTAAAAACTGATGGCGATTCTAGGGCACCTTGTCTTGCAGTGAATGTTTGTTTTCATGCTGCCAAGCTATTTTTATGTATTTTATTTTTTAAAAGGACTTGTCTGTAGGTGTGTGTGTTTTATGTTTACAACACGTAGGTCTACATTAGCGCACACGCGCTTGTGTGGTTATCTCTGTCCACGCCCCTGCGTGAAAGTTACGCAGTATCACTGTCCTGTCCGTGGTAATAATCAGAACCGGCTCTGTAATGATAATGCGCGCGTTCTTCTCTCCCTCTGTGGTCGGATGTGTTGAGCGATGTGAGCGTGGGCCTTGCGCAGCTACGCTGAGCCAAACGTAACCTATCGTAGGCTTCTAGGCTAATTACGCGCTTACACTGTAAATGCTTGACACGTATTGCAAATAAAATAAGAGTGTTTTCCCGGCCAACGGTAAGGGTAGGGTTGACAAGTAGCCTATGAGGGGCCTAGCCCCTGGGCCACGGGTGTTGATAAAGCGCCCCTGCGGACATGGAGGAGACCGAGGAACCTGTGGTGGACGACCCTGCAGAAAATGCAATTTCTTCCAGTAATGAAGTGCACCCCTGGCCCTACATACGTGATCACTTCAGCTTCGTAGAGAAAAGGGGTGACAGTTTCATTATGCAATGCAGATTATGTGTGCCCAAGAAGACAACCATTGCGGCATACAAAAATTCAACGTCTAATCTGCGCAAGCATGTTGAGGTAAGTATTGTCATTGGCATCATAATCACGGGCTCAGATAGAGGGTGGGACAGGTGGAATTTGTCCCACCCAGATTTAAATTCACCTCGTTCGGTCCCCCCCACTTATAGGGAGGAAAAAACGTCTATGCTGTCTTTCTTTACATAAGGCAAACCTCACGGAAAAATCAAAAGACTAATTACCATTCGGTTTATTGAGGTGCACAGCAGTACATACATAGTTGCAACAACTCACATAAAACAAAACAAAGACTGATATTCGGTTGGTTGAGCTGCACAGACTGCACAGGTTGTGAGCTCGAGCTTGGTTGCTATGGTTACCCACAACAAGTTTGACAGTCATATCGGGGTTGGGGTTGGTTTGCTGGCAGCTTTGTCCCCCCCAGTTTTTTGTCCCCCCCAGTTCAAAAAACGTATCTGCGCCCCTGATCATAATGTTTCCTTTCCATAGTAAAACCAACAATAGGCTGGTTATATTCCAAAAATAGTGGATGGCATTGCTAATGTTGAAGTAGCAACCTGTTGGTACTGTAACATAATGGTAACTAGTCTGTTATTCGGTTGGCTAATCATGCAAGCAAGTTAGCTCGCCAACCTGACGTGATCAGTCCTCCTACCATTCTACATCCAACAGGCCAGAAAGGAATACTAAGCAAAACAAATAATGTTTGAATTGAATTGTTCAATAACACACAGTGCACACAGGCAAGCTACGAGATTTCGGTGCAACATTTCACTTTCATATTTCGTGTACAATGCTTTGTGTGTGGTCAGGGCGATGTAAACAACATGACTGTGTGTATTGACCTTTTTTGTTTGTCTCAGTTTTAATGCAGCATTATCCTAAGCATTCAATTTGACACACTTCCTTTAAATAAAACATCTGGGTTGAGATGTACATATATCCTTGTTTCCTCTTCTTTTTCATTTTTGCACAACACAATGGAGGCAGAAAACACCCATTGTTAAAAGTAACGTTTTACTTTTACTCAAAGTACATTTTAAATGATCTACTTTTTACTTTTACTTGAGTAGATTTTTTGTCTGGTAACTTTACTTGTACTTAAGTAAAATTTCATCAGAGTAACAGTACTTGTACTTGAGTATAATATTTTAGTACTCTTTCCACCTCTGGATACACCAACATATATCAGCTTCAGCAAGCCTTCCTTTATATTTAATTTAGTCAAATGGTGAGAACAAAAATCAACCAGATTTTTGTTATTCATGTAAAGTAGCCAACACTTTGGTGATTTAGTAAGTGTTTATATATATATATATGCCTTTTTCCAACTTTTTTTTTGGGCTCTAAATCCTAAATTGTACTGTTCTTCCTTAAACGCTTAAATTATACTATTTTGAAACACTGACATGTTTTAGGATGTTAAATATTTCTATATTCCAAACCTGTAAGTCCAACATTACTATTTCTTCTTTATTGCACTCTGAATGATCAAAGTCTCCACCATATGAAACATAAAAGCTTGTTTCTGTCCAAATAATCATATTCAGCTAGGTATGAAAAATAAAATCAGATCATTAACTAACACTCATAAGTACTTAATTATAAGCATCTAGCTGTGAAAAATCAAGTGGAGGAAATAAAGACTAAAAAATTCTCTATGTAATCACAAACACTTGGCATTACACCAATATTCAATTTGTCAATTCATGCCACTGCTGAGTGCACTTTCTGGACAAACAGTACAATAATGACCTAGCTTGTGTAAGTTCAGTTTTAGCCTCGTCACCCAACTGGTAATGTCTCCTTATATTTAATGCCCTTTATGTCTCCTTTCACCAGCAGGGGGTATAAAATCAAATTAAACTTTTCTATACACTACAATTTACAAAAAAAAAAATTATTATTATTATCTCATCTCATCTCATTATCTCTAGCCGCTTTATCCTTCTACAGGGTCGCAGGCAAGCTGGAGCCTATCCCAGCTGACTATGGGCGAAAGGCGGGGTACACCCTGGACAAGTCGCCAGGTCATCACAGGGCTGACACATAGACACAGACAACCATTCACACTCACATTCACACTTACGGTCAATTTAGAGTCACCAGTTAACCTAACCTGCATGTCTTTGGACTGTGGGGGAAACCGGAGCACCCGGAGGAAACCCACGCGGACACGGGGAGAACATGCAAACTCCGCACAGAAAGGCCCTTGCCGGCCCCGGAGCTCGAACCCAGGACCTTCTTGCTGTGAGGCGACAGCGCTAACCACTACACCACCGTATTATTATTATTACAAAATTTAAAAAAGGAGAAAGAAAAATATATTAAGGACAGCGAAAGGGAGCTTGGAAAAGTAGTTCAGGCAGTAATCCACTTCACAATCACCTTTTCTATTCTTTGTGACAGTTTCAAAAGCTAAACTGAGAAACAGCCTGTTTTCCTTTGCAGGGCTAAATGACATCTGGTCCATTTTCAGTCTGTTTTGCTCTTGCAGCTAGTCTATCTGAAATCAAACAGTAAAGGTTAGAATAGCAATAACCAGGCTTGTAGTACTCAAGTTCAGGACTTGGACTCGAGTCCAACTCATGCCCTAATTTTAAGGACTCGTGACTTGACTTAAACTTGAGCACTGATGACTTGGACTTGGAGTCATGCATTAACTGCATTAAGACTTGTAAATTGGAGACGAGGACTCAGATTTTTTCTTTATTTTTTGTAACATGCCATAATAATTTGGCATAAGATATTTATATCTACATTCATTTTTGTACTAATTTCGTGCAAGAGTGTTACATCTGCACACCTTGGTGCATGCATTAGATAGACTCTCGGGTGTGCTCCGGACAGCGCGTGCGCCAAGCAAACTCTCGTGTGCGCGCCATAAACGACTTGCACCTGCACAGGATTAAGGCACAATCAGTGCGCCTATATAAAAACTGTGAAAACACACTTACTTTGCGAAGTATTGAGTTGCGTTGCTGACATATTACCGAGCCTTATTTCCTCGTTTGATTTCCTGTTTCTCGTCTTTGATTTTGCAGAGTCTACGATAGCCTGTTTGTGCCTCGCTCGACCTATTGCCTGTTTTATGATTTTGCCTGCCATTCTGGATTGTTTATCTGTCTTCACTTGTATTAATAAACACACCTTCTGCACTTTCATCCGTCTCCCAACCATGTCTGACAGAATACTTCGCATTCCCTGATAAAGAGAATGCACATTCACCTGTTCATACGCCATGTTCAGGAACAAACTAATGTTAATGGCGCTAAAACAGCCACCGTCAAATGGTGCAGTTGGAGTGTTGGACTTGACTCAGACTCGACTCGGATCAATAGTGGACTTGACTTGAAATTTTCTTTAATGACTTGGACTTGACTCGGACTTGAACATCGGGGACTCAAGACTGGACTCAGACTCGAGGTTTAGTGACTTGATTACAACACTGGTAATAACAAATCAAATCAAAATTGATTAACTAAAAGTGGGTGGAAATCAGACATTTTAAAAGGAGTGAATGGATTACAGAGTGTAGAAATGGTGTTCTGGTAAACTTTTAGTGTGGTCTAAATACACCGATTCACTAATACACTAATTACTGTACTATGTCTACTACTTAACTGATAATACTCCACCTCATCACTTACAGTAAGTATTGTGTAACTATTCAGTTCCTGAAAATTTTTTTGAATTGCTGGCTTCCTGGAATAATATGAAGCTTCTTAGATCATCCAAACAAGGGCACCTTATGATCCCAAGGACAAAGTAAAAGCAAAAAGGAGTCAGCATTTTCTGTACAGTACCCTACAAATTGATTTGGTTATCAGCAACCTCTTTAAAAAAAAACACTTTTATAATGTTAGTAGTAATTTTGTGTAGGGTAACCATACCTGTATACTTCCATTGTTTTATGGGGAAGCTATGGCCTAATGGCTAGAGAAGCAGCTTTGGGCCCAAATGGTTGCTGGTTCGAGTCCCTGGACTAGCAGGAATGGCTGAAGTGCCCTTGAGCAAGGCACCTAACTTCCAACTGCTCCCCAGACTGCTCTGGGTATGTTGTATGTCAATCTGGAAAAGAGTGTCTGCTAAATGCCAGTAATGTAATATGTATCCTTTGATATTGTGGTCTATGGCATATTGTGAACCACAATAAATATAAAAGTTCAGAAAAATGCTACACAAATAAAAAAAAAATATTAATATAAAAATTACAAAGATTGACCATCATATAAAGCATTCACCTTCAGATTTCTTTAGAAATAAACTAAATATGATATTTGATTACAGTTTTTCTGAATTGCTAAAACACTAATTCCTGTTGTGTGAATCAATTACTCAGTTGTCTAAACTCATTCACTGAATTGAGCATCATTTTGACAAAACCATAAACTATCTTCACCGAGTAAAACACTATTTGCAGATCTCAGTCCTTCCTTTTGCAAAACTCTAAACACATTCTCATGCAATAAAATACAGTTGTCACTGTGATGCACTTGTGATGCATAATGGTAACAACAAGTGGCAAAATATGAACACAAATGAAACACGTGTCATCCATTGAACACAACGATTCAAAATTGATCACACTTGTTTCTCATCATGTCATGACAACATGACAACCAATATAAGGCAGTTCAGAGTGCAAGCAGGTTGGTCCTGCAAGCTCATGACAACAATGGATCAGAGACACGGAGGACGAGTGCGTGTAAGAGGAGGTAGAGGCGGAGGGCAAGAAGGAGGCAGAGGAAGAGGAGGGAGAGGAAGACAAAGAGTGGCAATTTCTGATGAAATTCTGGCTACCATCATAGACCATGTACTGGTGCATGGCATGACTATGAGGGAGGCAGGCTAAAGAGTCCAGCCAAACATCAGTCGATTCTCTGTGTCCACCATAATCCGGAGATTCAGACATGAGAACAGGTACAGTCTCCTTTACTGTACTGTTTTATCATTGAAAGTTTAAAGTACTACTGTATGCTGTATATATATTTCAGAACATTACATTACATATATTTTGCACATTCTCTTTTTACAGAATTGCAAGACTGCCATACGAGGGTGGGAGGACACCCATGTTCACACCCGAGCAGGAGGCCATTGTAGTCGACATTGTCCCTCAAAACAATGCCATTACACTACGGGAAATACGGCAACAAATTATTGAAAACCACACAGACTTCGAAGGAATCAATAGTGTGAGCCTTTCCACCATAGACCGTATCCTCCATCGCAACAGGATATGAATGAAACAAGTGTATAGAGTGCCCTTTGAACGTAACTCTGAAAGGGTGAAGGAGCTGCGATTTCAGTATGTACAGGTAAGTGTACAGTTACGTAGTTATGGTACTGTACTATATACATATTACAGTTTTTCTCAATTGCTAAAACACTAAACCCTATTGTCTGAACCAAATGCTCAGTTGCCTGAACCCACTGATTGAATCAATCACTCTTTTGGCAAAACCATAAGCACTTTTCACCTGTTTAGACACAACTTGCCAACACATTTTCATTGTGATGCACCTGTGCTGCATAATGGTGAGCACAGGTGACAAAAGTCAAACACAATTAAAGCACAGGTGTCACCACTTGAACACAACAACTTAAAATTGATTACACATTTGGCTAATGATGTGAGGGAACATATAAGCCCGTTCAGAGAGCACTGGTTTGTGAGGCCCTACAATGGATAGAAATCTGAGAAGAAGAGTTCGTGTGAGAGGAGGTCGAGGTAGTCAGCGAAGACAAAGAACAGTAATATCTGATGAAATCAGAGCTACTGTGATTGACCATGTTCTTGTCCATGGTATGAGCATAAGGGAGGCTGGAGAAAAGGTACAACCAAACATCAGTAGATTCACTGTGTCCACCATAATCCGAAGATTTAGAGAAGAGAACAGGTAATTACCTTTTTTGACATTATAGTACAGTATGTAATTGTTGACAGCAATTACTGTATGACATACTATATACTGTACCACAGTATACTTTAAGTAAATATATGTTTCAGTACATCACTGTACCAATGTACTGTAGTATTGTAATGGAGGGTTGGTCTAACTGTTTGTAGGCCTAGTATTCCATGTATATTTTTTGTAACTGCATGTTCTCTTTTTGTAGAATTGAAAGACTGCCACATGGGGGTGGGAGGACAGGTACAACCCCAATTCTAAAAAAGTTGGGACAAAAGTACAAATTGTAAATAAAAACGGAATGCAATGATGTGGAAGTTTCAAAATTCCATATTTTATTCAGAATAGAACATAGATGACATATCAAATGTTTAAACTGAGAAAATGTATCATTTAAAGAGAAAAATTAGGTGATTTTAAATTTCATGACAACAACACATCTCAAAAAAATTGGGACAAGGCCATGTTTACCACTGTGAGACATCCCCTTTTCTCTTTACAACAGTCTGTAAATGTCTGGGGACTGAGGAGACAAGTTGCTCAAGTTTAGGGATAGGAATGTTAACCCATTCTTGTCTAATGTAGGATTCTAGTTGTTCAACTGTCTTAGGTCTTTTTTGTAGTATCTTCTGTTTTATGATGCACCAAATGTTTTCTATGGGTGAAAGATCTGGAGTGCAGGCTGGCCAGTTCAGTACCCGGACCCTTCTTTTACATAGCCATGATACTGTAATAGATGCAGTATGTGGTTTGGCATTATCATGTTGGAAAATACAAGGTCTTCCCTGAAAGAGACGTCGTCTGGATGGGAGCATATGTTGCTCTAGAACCTGGATATACCTTTCAGCATTGATGGTGTCTTTCCAGATGTGTAAACAACCCCATGCCACATGCACTAATGCAACCCCATACCATCAGAGATGCAGGCTTCTGAACTGAGCGCTGATAACAACTTGGGTCGTCCTTCTCCTCTTTAGTCCGAATGACACGACGTCCCTGATTTCCATAAAGAACTTCAAATTTTGATTCGTCTGACCACAGAACAGTTTTCCACTTTGCCACAGTCCATTTTAAACGAGCCTTGGCCCAGAGAAGACGTCTGCGCTTCTGGATCATGTTTAGATACGGCTTCTTCTTTGAACTATAGAGTTTTAGCTGGCAACGGAGGATGGCACGGTGAATTGTGTTCACAGATAATGTTCTCTGGAAATATTCCTGAGCCCATTTTGTGATTTCCAATACAGAAGCATGCCTGTATGCGATGCAGTGCCGTCTAAGGGCCCGAAGATCACGGGCACCCAGTATGGTTTTCCGGCCTTGACCCTTACGCACAGAGATTCTTCCAGATTCTCTGAATCTTTTGATGATATTATGCACTGTAGATGATGATATGTTCAAACTCTTTGCAATTTTACACTGTCGAACTCCTTTCTGATATTGCTCCACTATTTGTCAGTGCAGAATTAGGGGGATTGGTGATCCTCTTCCCATCTTTACTTAGCTGCTGCCACTCCAAGATGCTCTTTTTATACCCAGTCATGTTAATGACCTATTGCCAATTGACCTAATGAGTTGCAATTTGGTCCTCCAGCTGTTCCTTTAACTTTTCCAGCCTCTTATTGCCCCTGTCCCAACTTTTTTGAGATGTATTGCTGTCATGAAATTTCAAATGAGCCAATATTTGGCATGAAATTTCAAAATGTCTCACTTTCGACATTTGATATGTTGTCTATGTTCTATTGTGAATACAATATCAGTTTTTGAGATTTGTAAATTATTGCATTCCGTTTTTATTTACAATTTGTACTTTGTCCCAACTTTTTTGGAATCGGGGTTGTATGTTCTCCCCACACCAAGAGACCCTAATTGTTGATATGGTCTGTAAGAACAATGCCGTTAAACTGAGTGAAATTGAGCAGAAGATCATTGAGGACCATGTAAATTTTGAGGGTATCAACAGTGTCAGCCTCTCTGCTGTTGATCGTGTCCTCAAGCGCAACAGACTACGCATGAAACAGCTGTACAGACTGCCCTTTGATCGCAACTCAGACAGAGTCAAAGAGCAAAGATTCCAGTATGTACAGGTTGGTATATATCCAGACACATTCAATGTTGATTACTCTAAGTAGTGATTTACTGTAGTGGCCTAAATCACTTTTTCTGTATCACTTATAAAACTATATTTCTACAGAGGGTTTTTCAACTGGATGCAATGGAAAGACCCCACGAATACATCTACATGGATGAAGCTGGGTTTAATCTCACCAAAAGGAGAAGGAGAGGCCATAATGTGATTGGCCATTGGGCCATTATTGGTGTCCCTGGGCAGCGTGGTGGCAATGTCACATTATGTGCTGCCATCAGCAATCATGGGGTTGTCCACTATCATGCCAACCTGGGGCCCTACAACACTCACCAGCTCCTCATTTTCCTCAATCACATGCGAGATGCTCTGTTAGGGCAGCAGGATGAGCATCCCATCTATGTTGTTGTTTGGGGCAATGTGAGTTTTCACAGAGCCCTCCAGGTTAGAGAGTGGTTCAATATGAACCAAGGTTTTATCACTCTTTGCCTTCCACCGTACTCCCCTTTCCTAAACCCCATTGAGGAATTCTTCTCCTCATGGCAGTGGAAGGTATATGAACGCCAACCTTACACCAGGGTAAATCTCCTGCAAGCCGTGGAACTTGCCTGTGGTGACATAGGTGTGGAGGCATGCCAAGCCTGGATACGGCATGCCAGGGTTTTCCCCCGTTGCCTGGCCAGACAAAATGTGGCCTGTGATGTGGATGAAGTCCTGTGGCCTGACCCAGTACGGAGACATGATGCTGTGGCTGAGTAATGCACTTATTTGTATATTTTTGTACTTTATTTTTACATGGGCTTACTGTACACAAGATTTCTGCTTGTGCATTTACATGTAGCACTTGTAAAAACAAGATTTCTGTTTTTTGTCTTTTTGTACAAGTGCTAAATGCACAGTTTTTTTGTTTTGCAACATGCATTTAGCCTACAGTGAACAATAAACATTTATTTCTCCACCTTCATGTCCTGAGCATTGTGTTTTCTATTTTTCTATGTAGTGTTTAGTGACTGCTCAGTAGTGTTTTTAATTTTGATTGACTCGGGGCACGATTTGACAACATAGTTCAGTTTTGAGCACAGATTGAACTGTTTTGAGGTGAAAGTTTGGTTTTGCAAGAAGAGTCTGAGGTTTTGTGAATTGGGTTTTGTGTTCATAGTTTAGAGAAAAGGAGAGCAGCTTTCAAGAAATGTGTCTTAGCAATCAAGAAAAACTGTATTGTCAAGTTCAATAGCATCACATTACATATACAATGTATGTTAGTGAAGAATGCATACATTGTACTCCACAGCATAGGCCTGTCTCTTTGAAGCACTTACAAAACTATATCCGTCTAATTGCAGAGAATGTTTGAACTGGATGCCATGGAGAGACCCCATGAATTCATTTTTGTTGAAGCTGGCTTCAATCTCACCAAGAGAAGGAGAGGCAGGAACATAATTGGCCAGCGAGCCATTGTTGAAGTCTCTGGCCAGCGTGGTGATAATATAACACTGTGTGTTGCTGTAAGCAACCGGGGTGTTCTTCACCATTATGCCACTCTGGGGCCATATAACACCAGCACCTTCTCACCTGTCTTGGTGGTCTTAGAGATGTGTTGTCTGCAAATGAACAACAGGAACATGAGATGATTGAGCGGCCTATTTATGTTATAATTTGGGACAATGTTAGTTTTCACTGTGCTGTCCAAGTCAGAGAATGGTTCAATATGAATCAGAATTTCATTAAATCAAATCATTAGTTTTCTTTTATTTCAGACATGTAAAAGTTTTTTCCTTTACCTGACATGTTTCATCATGTCATGTAACATCAGCTGATTATAAAGGCACGTCACACACCAACATCCGGGTGACCCTCTGATGAAGACGGAAGTTACACCGTCGAAACATGTCAGATAAAGGAAAAAACTTTTACATGTCTGAAACAAAAGAAAACTAATGATTTGATTTAATAAGAAGACATAATGAACGTAGCATATCTACAGAATTTAATTAACCTATACTTGCCACCGTACTCTCCCTTCCTCAATGCAATAGAAGAGTTTTTTTCCACTTGGAGATGGAAGGTATACGAGTGACAGCCCTACACCAGGCTTAATCTTCTTGAGGCCATGGAACTAGCCTGTGATGACATTGGCGAGGAGATGTGTCAGGGCTGGGTACGGCACACTAGGGTTTTTTTCCCCCCGTTGCCTGGCAAGGGCAAATATAGCATGTGATGTGGATGAAGTGTGCGGCCTGACCCAGCCCAAAGACAGGATGATGCTCAATGATCAACTGTGTAAAGTCGTTTGAGTTTTTTTTTTACCTTTTACAGTACATTGTAGGCTGTACACTTTCATTTGTATTTGTCAATTTCAGGATGATTTTTTTTTTCACAGTACCTATTAGTATAGTTTGTTTGAATGCAGAGTAAATGCTAAATCCACTGAGTTGTGAAATCTTTTTTTCTTTACTTTTGGAGATGCAAATTGCATATGCTATACAGTGAAACCTCATGTTACGACCACTTCAAAATTACGACCACCTCAAAATTATGAACAGTTTTTCACGGTCCCGATTGCTTGCTGATATATTTCATTGGCCGCGGCCTTCAATAACGCGGCCACCTCAATATTGCATATTACGACCATTAATTTCGGTCCCACACGCTGAAAATCAATGTAATTAAACCTCAAAAATACAGCCCCCCCCCGGCATGTCAAAACACAGGGCACAAGAGCTTTCACGACATCCGGTTTACGTCATGCCGCAAAATTTTTTACATCATGCCACAAAATTAAGATCGGCTTGTACGACAATGAGTAGAAAACATAATGAGTTGTCTTTGAAAGAAAAAATTGATCTGATTAATGAAAGTGCGGGTAAAAGTCAGCGTCAGCTAGCAGAAAAGTTTGGAATTGGCAAAACGCAGGTAATCTATGCAACGAGGTGTGAAGTGAGCTTTAGTAGATCGATTTAAATAGAAAAAGTTCAAGTTGTTAAAAGTGTCATAAGGCCACACCAATTTAATTAGTTGGTTCTCTGATTTTTTCAGGAAAAATATGACTCGAGCGGGCGAAATAAAAATAAAATTAAAAAATTGCTCTGATGGTAAAATTAGTGGTGGAAATAGACCAAACAATACAGGCAAACCAGTAAACAGAATTTCAACATACCTGTCAAAGATTTTACGCTTCTGTTCGCCGAATATCCTAACAATCACAAACACAGGCTTTGTAGGATTCCCCTCCACAGGCATGTTTCTTCCACAAGTCTTTATCTAAAGTGAAAAGGGCGATTTGATTGGTTTTCGGCGTCACATGACCTCACGTCACGTGACCTTTTCTGTTGGCAGGAGTTTGATTTAGATTTTTTTTTTCATTTTGCATTTTTTTCAAGTGGCGATTCCGAGAACCAACTAATTAAATTGGTGTGGCCTAATTATGAAAGAGTATTCAGAACGAGATTTCAATTTCTTATTTCAATGACTTGTGTAAGTTTGCTGTATGGTTTACATTTAAAAATGGTATGGTTTTAATTATGATTAATTCTATTACAAGTTTATTAAAAGTTTAAATGAAAACTTAAAGTTCTATTGTTTTTTTACATGTTGTATTACATATACATTTGTACTTGCTAGACACACAAACCACACACATGCTATACTTTTGTTTAAATTTAGCTTGTTGATTTAATCATTTATCAATGAAATACAATAAACTAGTTCATAAATTTATTACAGGTAATACAACAGTATTAAGAACATCATGCATGCACGTTGCTATGCAACAGCTCAGCAACTGTCAGTATATCTTGCCAACTCAATATTAAGACCACCTCACTATTAAGACCACTTCGACCTGGTCCCAATGGTGGTCTTAATATCAAGATTTCACTGTACTTTATTGTGACCAATAAACATTTCTCCATGAGCAACATGCCTTGACCACTGTGTTTTCAATTTTTTGGTGTAGTGTTTAATAGCTACTCAGCAGTTTTTCTATTTTGACCGATTCGTGCAAGATCTGACAACATTGTTTGGTTTTGAGCACATGTAAAGCTATTTTGAGGCGATGGTATGGTTTTGCAAAAAGAATCAGAGGTTTTGTGAATGTAGTTTGAGAAAAGAGTTTTGTGTTTAGAATTCTGAGAAAAGGACAGGAGGATTCAAAAAATGTGTTTTAACAATTGTGAAAAACTGTAATATTGGTAGTAAATATGGTTTAAAAAACGTGTACAGAATAAAGTACACAAAATATTGCATTTTGCCACCATAAGTCAAAAAAAAGAGCATGTTTGATGTTTGATGACATGCTGTCTGTTAGTGAGGCACGACAGGTGCAATGACTCTCAAAAGGCATTCAGTTTGGCCCAATTAAGCAGCAGTAATTTCGCTGGCAGTATTTTGGTGCTCCTGTTCTGTGGATCTGCTCTACTGAGACTGTTCACTGAAGCCCTGTTTTCTTCTTGCAACCGCATTTGGTCCAGCTTCAGATTTCTCTCAGCACAATTCTCACAATAGCATCTGATTTTGCATGCATAGAATTGAGACACTGGAGGTGATGGAGCTACAGGAAGGCCAGTGAGAAGACATAGCTGGGAGAATTTGATTATGCTGCCATACGACCCTGAGACTGAGCACGCGCGCACACACACGCACTCTCTCTCTCACTCTCACACACACAGAGATGTGCTCTCTCTCTCTCACACACACACACACACACACACACACACACTTTTTCTGCTATTTTCCCCCCATTCCCGAGGCATGTGAAGCCAGCTAACTGAATCTTTTCTAACTGTTGCTCATGCTGTATGACAGGGCAGTGTTACACACTTGGTGTTCCCTGCCCTTTTTTCTCCTCCAATTGGCAAGTGTTACTGTGATTGACGAGGGAGACAGCATATACTGTTCCTCTCACCCAGAAATCGCTGCCAAGTTTGCTCTCTTGCTTTCACGCATGGCTGTGACATCATGACAGTTTAAACTCACAATCTCTGAATGAATGAATCTGGCCCGCATACCACCATAAAAATGACAGAAATGAACTCTGAATCTGAAATTGGCTGCCAGAACAAAGCTGTAACTCTACAACAGTATTTCTGTCAATATATTTTGGGACTAACAGTTATGAGTCCTAAGTTATCACTTGTGGACTTTTCTATTCATCTTAACACACAATTTATCAATTGTTTAACTCAAAAGACTGGGATGGTCATATATTGAAGCTTGATTCTGTGGCTATTGGACCATTTTTGTGTAGATTTAAACACATTTTTTGCACCATTAGAAGATCGAACCATGACCCAGTTGTAACTTCTTGGCAGGAGTAACCAGATTTTCATTTAAAATCTGGTATTTCATGCAGTCCATAATGGTATGTATACTAACAAAGTTCTCAAGGCATTTGAAGGAAAAACAGCTATGCATCACATTTCCTCCACTGTATGTAACTGAGGGGGTTAGGTCCTTTTCTGCTTAAACATCCTTGTTTTTGATACCAGAAAATGCTTTTTTTTTTTTTTTCATTTGACCACTGAACCCTGTTCAAGTCATGTTCTAGTAATTCCTTGTGAACACAATTGAGCTTACATTTGTGGCTAGGAGGAAAAAAAATTATTTTGGCATGGCTTCAGAATAGTTTTCTCCAGCTGTGATGCTTGGATACATTTTTGCCTCTCTAACCATCCTCCTTACCATTCATGGGGACAAAATACACTTGTATCCTCTTCCAGGAAGGTTAATCACAACTTAAACTTCTAAAGTATTGCCCTTGCAGTTGATATGGACATTTTCAGGCATGTAAATATTTTTATAGTCATTGCCTGATTTGTGAAGGTCACCATACTTTTGCCTTATTTGTGTATATTCTCTAATCTTCCCCATATTGATGAATAGGAATCTGGCCAATGTGCCGTCTCATATTTATACCCAAGTGACACAGGAAGTCATGGATCTAAACACTCAGTTAACTTAAAGTAGTAGCACACAAATGGGAACATGCTTCAGGTTTTTATTTTATTTTGCTTTATTTCATCAGAATATATTTACTTCAGTTAAAGTTTTGAATTCTTTCATATTTTCAGTGTGTGAGAAATTAAGTCTTATATAGCATCTGCTCAACCCATTTTACCAAGAGTACTAGTCATTCAACTGTGAGCTGGCCTAGTGGATAGCGTGTCTACTTCTTAATCAGAAGATTGTGAGTTCTACTTGTGGTGGGGTCATACCAAAGACCATCAGAAAAATAGTACCTACTCTGCCATCTGGCAAGGTGCTGCTGTAGTGTAGAAAATACTAGCCAGGTTAAAGCTGTTATTTATGGGTTTTTTTTAATTTTATGTTCATTAGTCCAGGGGCACCAGGCAATCAATACTGCTGATTTTTAAATCCACTACAGCAGTTCAAACTCCTCAAGGAAAACAGCAACACTAGTTTTAAATGGAAAAGTTCATATATTGGAGATGTAGAATGATGTCAATAATTATTATAAACTAAGATTTGCACATGATTTCATACAAAGGGAAGGCCATGGCTTGGTGATGCCGATACCATTTCAAACACGTGAGCACCCCAGTTATGTAATTGGGGAGAAGCCGAGGGCTACTGAAATGCAGATCTGTGCTGCCCGATGTGCCTCAAGGACCTGGTTAGTACTGGGACAGGAAGGAACTTTGAACCAATCATTTTGGAATTGACTAGAGATAAAGCAACTCAATGGATATCTTAGATATAGTAAATGCATTTTCCAATAGGTATGGTGGCAGATGGCTACTCCATACACAAAATCTATATATGCTGTTAGTAAAGATAATAAAGTTAATAAGAACTAATAACTTGCAAGGTATGAATCAGAGATTACAGATACAACAGTTTCATTCACATACTGTATTAACATCATCTCATGACTTCTTCATTAAGCCTCAAATCAGAGGTGGACAAAGTACCCAACTTCATTACTTAAGTCAAAGTACAGATCCCACTGGTCAAATGTTACTCCGATACAAGTGAAAGTTGTACAGTCAATTTTTTACTTAAAGCATATATGCAGAACCATGGCTTCACTTTCATTTATAAATGTCTTGAGACCTCAAGAATGGCACAGGAATAGTTTTAAGCGTTAACAATAAATCTAATATAGTAATTTTTATGATTAAAGTGACTCATATAGGTAGCGGTCTGAGTGAATGATCTTGACGTCTGTAATGTCACAGCAGGAAGGCTATCGGTTTCATCGCCATTTCAGCTATACTAAAACACAGAGCTGACTGCAACTCCGATCCTCCATTTTGAGCTAATTTATCGCCATGCCACGTAGATGTGTTGCTGGCGGGTGCAGAAACACGACAGAAGGTGGATTTATGTTGCATTTATGGCCCAAGAATGTTCAAACTGCAAAGATTTGGACGCATTTTGTGAGAAATTCACGGGCACATTGGGCGGCTACGAAGTGGTCTCTCCTCTGCTCTGCACATTTTACTGAAGACTCGTATGAGACCTCTGATCTGTTCAGGAGCGTTGGCTATAAGCCCGTATTGAAAGAGGGTGCAGTACCCAACAATGAAATAAAACTACAAGAAAAGGAATGTATTTATTCATCTCATCTCATTATCTCTAGCCGCTTTATCCTGTTCTACAGGGTCGCAGGCAAGCTGGAGCCTATCCCAGCTGACTACGGGCGAAAGGCGGGGTACACCCTGGACAAGTCGCCAGGTCATCACAGGGCTGACACATAGACACAGACAACCATTCATACTCACATTCACACCTACGGTCAATTTAGAGTCACCAGTTAACCTAACCTGCATGTCTTTGGACTGTGGGGGAAACCGGAGCACCCGGAGGAAACCCACGCGGACACGGGGAGAACATGCAAACTCTGCACAGAAAGGCCCTCGCCGGCCCCGGGGCTCGAACCCAGGACCTTCTTGCTGTGAGGCGACAGCGCTAACCACTACACCACCGTGCCGCCGAATGTATTTATTGTTTTATTTTTTTTTATTTTTAAAAAAGGAAAGTGAGCTCAGTTGCACCAGTTCTTCCAGAGTGTGAGCCGAGGGTTGTTGGTAAAACCCAGGATGGAATGGGACGTGACATATCACTCGGGCAGTGACCTCCCCGCGGTTGTTGCTAAAACTGGTGACGTCCCGTCCCAGGTTTTATTAATTGCCTGGGCCGAGCAGTAATGGCAGAGTACTCAGTATGGAGAAGATAGAGAATGAGTGAACCAGCCGTCTGATTCCTCTGCTGGATATGCTTGCCTCAGCAGCAATATCTCGCCCTTATGTGGAAGAAGCAAATGAACGGAGAACTGTATGAACAACTGAAAGTCAGATTGTTTCAAAACAATCAACCACAAGATCGGCCTTCAAGAAGCGAGAATACAGACGGGTAAGCTGCGACTCTTATTTGGATACAAAACAACAAAAACAACAACACTCGTTGTTTACCTGCATTTAGATTAATACATGTAACTTGTATTGTGTATTTAAGTTACTGATATAAGATTATTTAATGTGCTTAAAAAAAATCACAAAAATTACAAGGAGAGAAAGAAGGAGAAAGATGAAGGTGATGAGGAAAATGCACAGGGAAAGAGGACAAAAGGAAGGACAGAGATTAATAGCAAGACGCTAAGAAAAGAGGGAGAGGAAGACAAAGTGAGTTTGACAGCAGGAGAACCTGAATTTAGATTAATACATGTAACTTGCATTGTGTATTTAAGTTACTGGTATGAGATTATTTAATTTGCTTCAGAATGTGATTGTCTCAGTTCATCTTATTATTTAATTAGCCTTTTACGTTTTATCAGTGAAAATGCATACATGTACATGTATGTTGCATAAGTTATAACACCTATCCCGTTTTAATGAGAGTCAATCCTGTCATGAGCTGTTTTCCTGCCACTCTCAGTGAGTAACCTTCCTACATTCTCTTCACCGGCCACACCCACTGCCATAATTCAGTCACTACCCCAACCTATCCATGCTCACAGGCAATGAGCCAATCAGTGCCTTCACCTGCAGCCACTTGCAATCAGTGCCTCTGCTGTATTTTAACCCCAGTTCTCCAGTAGCTCTCTGTCAGATCGTCTGCAACACTCAGTATGATAACCTGCTCTGTGGTCCTGCTACTCTGACTCCTGAAGATATTCAGTTCTGTCTGACTCTGTCTACTCTCCAGCCCCGGTAACCTGATCTGCCTTCTGTCCTGCCGACTCTGCCTCTCCTGTTCCTTCGCCTGATCTCCAGCTTGCCCAGCCCTGCTGTTTGCTTGCCTCTCCATCAGCCCGGTGTGAACAGCCCTTCCTGGAGCCCAACTCTGCGGTGAGCTGCCAGCCTCCTGCCTGCTACCTGCCACCACTAACTCCCCTGTTCCCTTCCCTTTAATTTAATAAACTGTGGTTTGAGTGCATTTGGTCTCCTCTCCTGTCTGGTCCTTGACACAATCCACAATCAATGAAGTCAAATCAGTCCTAGTTGAGCAAGTCGGTAACGGTATTTCTTACGTTCACCATAAATTTTTATTTATATGACTTTGGTCTATAGCTGTCAAATGCCTCAGCCTTAAAATCTGTTACCGCTGTGATGTCACACACTCAGGGCTGGCTGGCTCAGTGGGGCAGCTTGAATGCCAACTTTGCGGTCGATTTTAACTCTCAAAAAAAAAATTGCATTTATGCAGCATACAAGAATCAAGGATGGAGATACTATCCACTCAGAAATGTATTTAAAAGTAAAGGTTCTGCGTGTCTCCTTTAAGTTAAAGTACTGAAGTACTCTCATCTCATTATCTCTAGCCGCTTTATCCTTCTACAGGGTCGCAGGCAAGCTGGAGCCTATCCCAGCTGACTATGGGCGAGAGGCGGGGTACACCCTGGACAAGTCGCCAGGTCATCACAGGGCTGACACATAGACACAGACAACCATTCACATTCACACCTACGGTCAATTTAGAGTCACCAGTTAACCTAACCTGCATGTCTTTGGACTGTGGGGGAAACCGGAGCACCCGGAGGAAACCCACGCGGACACGGGGAGAACATGCAAACTCCGCACAGAAAGGCCCTCGCCGGCCACGGGGCTCGAATCCAGGACCTTCTTGCTGTGAGGCGACAGCGCTAACCACTACACCACCGCGCCGCCCACTGAAGTACTCACTTTTTTAAAAATAAGTATTAAAAGTATATTTTCTTTCAACGCATCGTGTTATTCCCACAACGCTTACAATGCTTAATGCCATTACCAAAGACAGAAATGTGAGTTCAGAAAATGAATGCATGCTGTGCCATCATGGTGGTTTAACGTTAAGCTAGCTAGTCAGTGAAACTCCACCTGACATGGTAGCAAACTCTTCAAACTTGAAATCATATTGGATAGCTAATGCTACTAGAAAAAGATTTCTACATTATTTATTTGGCAAGATTATGCAAAAACATATTTCTGAAAGGACTTCAGCTAAGTTAACATTATTCATGTTAGTGTAACTGTTTTTACATGCTAACAGTGTCCAAGTTAACTCGCTATGTCAGGGGTGTCAAACCTGATCCATAAAGGGCCGTGTGGCTGCAGGTTTTCATTCCAGCCATGCAGCAGCACACCTGACTTGGCTCATTCAATCAACTGAACTGTCTTCACACAGTCAAATACTTGCAGCCACACCCACCCTTGATTAAAGGGTGGGTGTGTCAGTTGATTGAATAAGCCAAATCAGGGTGCTGCTGCATGGCTGGAATGAAAACCTGCAGCCACACGGCCCTTTATGGATCAGGTTTGACACCCCTGCGCTATGTGTAAACGTTACCCATGGACAAGGCTGTGGCAACTTGGCAGGCAAATCCATAGAAAGTAATTTGACTAACCAGACTGCATAGCTATTGCAACATTATCGCTAGCTCTAAAAGCACCAACAACTTCATTGCAAGCTTTCTCTTGGAATAAAACATTTACATACCTCAATATGCTTCCGCAGGTTGGATGGCGAGTTTTTGGTAGGCTGTGATGTGATTCATTTTAGGCAGACAAAGCAAACATTTAAAACGAATCATGGGCCATGGATGTGTGTGTGTTTCCCCAGAAGAACTGCCTCCTTCCATTCTGCCATCAACTGCTCATGTTCAAATAATGCTGTGGAGAAATAATTAAACTTGATTTTATACGATCTATGGATGTGACGTGACCCTAGTGATTACTGATCAGCTGTCTCAGTGTCACCTGCAAAAAAACAATCACGTTTTAGAAAAAAAAAGAAAACAACATCCACTTTCAAAGTCGCTTCATAGTAACAAGTAACGAGGACCTTGATAGAAATGTAGTGGAGTAAAAAGTACAATATTTGCCTTTCAAATGTGAAGTTAAAGTCAGAAGTTTCCAAAAAAATTAATACTCAAAAGTACAGATACTCAAGAAGTGTACTTAAAGGAACAGTCCACCATACTTCCATAATGAAATATGCTCTTATCTGAATTGAGACGAGCTGCTCCGTACCTGCCCGAGCTTTGCGCGACCTCCCAGTCAGTCAGACGCAGTCAGACGCGCTGTCACTCCTGTTAGCAATGTAGCTAGACTCAGTATGGCCAATGGTATTTTTTGGGGCTGTAGTTAGATGCGACCAAACTCTTCCGCGTTTCTCCTGTTTACATAGGTTTATATGACCAGTGATATGAAACAAGTTCAGTTACACAAATTGAAACGTAGCGATTTTCTATGCTATGGAAAGTCCGCACTATAATGACAGGAGTACTAACACCTTCTGCGCGCTTCGGCAGCGCATTGATATCTGAGCTCCGTATCAATGTGCTGCCGAAGCGCGCAGAAGGTGTTAGTACGCCTTTCATTATAGTGCGGACTTTCCATAGCATAGAAAATCGCTACATTTCAATTTGTGTAACTGAACTTGTTTCATATCACTGGTCATATAAACCTATGTAAACAGGAAAAACGCGGAAGAGTTTGGTCGCATCTAACTACAGCCCCAAAAAATACCATTGGCCATACTGAGCCTAGCTACATTGCTAACAGGAGTGACAGCGCGTCTGACTGACTGGGAGGTCACGCAAAGCTCGGAGAGGTACGGATCAGCTCGTCTCAATTCAGATAAGAGCATATTTCATTATGGAAGTACGGTGGACTGTTCCTTTAAGTACAGTACTCAAGTAAATGTACTTCATTACTGTCCACCTCTGCCTCAAATAAATCTTCCTCCAAAAGATGCAATATTTTTGAATGTGTTATGAAGGCCCAGTATAGATATCCATTAAATGAGTGTTACATGAATGCTACTGAAGGCTCCTTCATTTAACACAAGCATTAGTACACCCATATATCATGTTTCCCCATAGTATTAAATGACTTTGCTTTATGTGAGATTTAATCGAGCTTTATCCCTAGGATCATTGGTTCTCTCTGTTCCATGTTTTAGTGTCAGTTTGCGTGTCCCTGTTTGATTATTATGGATTTGCCCTTGATAACCCTGCCTGTGTGTTTTTGTCTGTTCTGCTCATTCTGACTTTGAATCTTGGAAAATGCCAAATAAAACAACTCTGCACATGTATCCCACTGTCTTCCATTACAATAACTCAAATGTGGAAGTTTGCAGTCTCTCTTGATATCTCTGTGCTGTTGCCTTCAAAGTGAGAAAAAATGGGGTGAAACATAGGCAGTAGTTCCAGCTGAGTGAATTGTTTATTTTCAAGCATTTCAAAAAAAACTCCCCCTTTGTGAACATTGTTTATGTTTGTCAGCTCCAGATGGTGGATCTCCTGCCTCAAGCCTCCTCTCTGAACTCAAACCACAGGAAGGGTCTATCACCCTCAGATATGGGATAATATATTAATCTTTTGAACATGAATACTTCTGAACATCATGCTGCTGATCAACATTTTCATTTGTGGTCTGCATATTTGGTATTTGTGCAACAAAACTTTTTTAAATGAGGCAGGAATTCAGTGGCACATTTTGCATTTATGCTGACTCAACATGGACTATAAAATCCTTTTATATGTACCCGCAGGATAAGTTGCATATATAGAATGTTTTATGTATCCATTGATTTAAGGATTATAATCTAACTCTTTGAGAAAGGACCTTACTTTTGTATGCATATAATAAAATATGTATTAGGATGACACTGAGCACAGGAGTGAGTTATTTATCCACAAATGATGCATATATAACCCAAAGCACATTTTACTGAAAATGTGAATATAGATCTGAAATCCCAGTGTATGAAGATATGTATACATACAGTGGTGCTTGAAAGTTTGTGAACCCTTTAGAATTTTCTATATTTCTGCATAAATATGACCTAAAACAACATCAGATTTTCACACAAGTTCTAAAAGTAGATAAAGAGAACCCAGTTAAACAAATGAGACAAAAATATTATACTTGGTCATTTATTTATTGAGGAAAATGATCCAATATTACATATCTGTGAGTGGCAAAAGTATGTGAACCTTTGCTTTCAGTATCTGGTGTGACCCCCTTGTGCAGCAATAACTGCAACTAAATGTTTCTGGTAACTGTTGATCAGTCCTGCACACCGGCTTGGAGGAATTTTAGCCCATTCCTCCGTACAGAACAGCTTCAACTCAGGGATGTTGGTGGGTTTCCTCACATTGTCCCTCATGCCATCAGACTGTACAACTCCTCTCTGGGGGGGGAGGAGAGGTAACAGGAGGACAGAGGATGTGAAGGAACAGTAGCCTGGCCTGACAATAAGCAATACTGGGCAATGTGCAATATAAATGTGCAATATAATGTGCAATACCTCTCCTGCTGGACTTTTTTTATATTTTATTTGTATATGTTAATACTTAATTTATCTAGAAGTTTTCTCTATTTTCTATTCTGTTTATTCTGTAATGATGCTGCTGGAATTTAAATTTCTCTGAGGGAACCCTCCCAAAGGGATCAATAAAGTTCTATCTATCTATCTATGAACTGCTCGCTTCAGGTCCTTCCACAACATTTCGATCGGATTAAGGTCAGGACTTTGACTTGGCCATTCCAAAACATTACTATGCAAATACATCTACTTATGCTTCTGGACATATCTTCAGTGATGTTCCTGGAATCATCGGGTGTTTCGGGTCTTTCAACATCATACACCCTCATCCAGGTGACCCAGCTGAGGCTGATCAGACCCCAACTTGTGTCCAGATGGCTAATCTAGCTATTCTGCCCCCAGGGATCTCCTCTCTTAAGCCACACCCATCTTGAGGCTTTCTCTGCCGCTTCGGTGGTGTTGCGGATGGCTCTTCTCTTCCTCACTCCATCGATGCCCAACAAACTGAAGGCTCTGGACAGGGATCAGGCTGCAAAGTCCCTGCATCCAACCTCTACTGGGAGACACCTTACTCTCCATCTGGCTTGACAACACCCGTTAACCAGTCCCTCGTACTTGGTGAGCTTCCTTTCAAAGGCCTCTTCCAAGCGGTCTTCCCAAGGGACTGTTAGCTCCAACAGAACCACTTGTTTGGTAGACTCAGACAGTAGAACAATATCTGGTCTTAAAGTGGTGGTCACAATGTGGTTGGGGAACTTCAGTTGCTGCTCAAGGTCAACCAACAACTGCCAGTCCCTCGCAGAGGACAGGATGCCTGCAGATGTTTTTGCAGCTGGTTTTGGCTGCTCTCCAGCTCTGATGAAGGTGATGGCTTGCTTGGAGGGGTGGGAACACTTGGCCCACTCAACTCCTGCGGCGATAGCTCCAGTGATGGCCTTCAAAACCTGGTCATGCCTCCACCTGTACCTTCCCTCTCCCAGTGCCTTTGAGCAGCTGCTCAGAATGTGCTCTAGGGTTCCACACTTGGAGCACATTGGACATGCTGGTGATTCCACTTTGCCCCAAATGTATAGATTTGATGGGCTGGGAAGCACATCATAAACCGCCTGGATGAGAAACTTGATCCTCTGTGGCTCAGCCTTCCACAACTCCGCACATGTCACCTTCCTCTCAAGCACATTCTCCCATCTTGTCCAGGCACCCTGTTGCCTCATTCCAACTGTCCTGCAAGATTTCTCCTCCTCGACTGCTGTTCTCACCTCCTCCTGGACTGGGCGGCGCCTTTTCTTCCCCTTCGTGGTGTCAATATGAGAAGTTGAAAAGAAGCCCAGTCCAGCCCTTCCTTTTGTCACCACTCCTACCAGTCTGTTGTGATGCAATCTAGACTCTGCTTGTTGAACAGCTTCCTCTGCCTTCCATTTCTGGCCAGTCCTCACTTCAGTTCCAGCTTTTGCCACCTTTGGATCGCTTGAGTCTCTGTATTGCAACACTTCCCTGGCTCTCATCACCTTGAACTCCTCTTCCAAGGACTTGAGTGGCAGTTGCAGTTTGTTACGGTGTCCATACATTGCAATGCTGCTTAGACTTCTTGGAAGTCCCAGCCATCTTCTAGGGTGGCTGCTGACCTTCCTCTCTAAGGTCTCCACCATTGAAATTGGCACGTCATAGACGAGGAGTGGCCACAGGATTCTGGGAAGAATACCATGCTGATCCAGCCAAGCTTTAAACTTCCCTGGCAGTCGAGACCGGTCCACTGATTTCAGCCATCCATCCAGCTCAGTGCAGGTTGACTGAACGGATGCTGCATCCTTCAGGGTACTGTCAAACACCTTGCCCAAGCTCTTAACAGGCTTCTCAGTGATGGTTGGGATGGTTGCACCTGTGATACTGAATCGGGTCTTCTCATCCACCTTTCCTCTTCTCAGCACCATTGATCTAGACTTGGCTGGTTTGAAAGACATCCGTGCCCACTCCATCATCTTTTTGAGACCCTTTAGAATCCACTGGCAGCCTGGGAGTGACTCTGTGGTGACTGTGAGGTCGTCCATAAACACCCTGATCAGTGGCTGGTGTTGAGCTGATTTTGTCTTGGGCCCTCTGCACTCTGGATCAGCAGACTTAATGAGCATGTTCATGGCCAGGGAAAACAGAATCACAGAGATAGTGCACCCTGTGATAATCCCAATCTCGATCTTGTGCCAGCCTGATGTCACTGCTCCTGAAGAGGTTCTCATCCTGAAGTTGCTGTAATAGTCAGCGATGAGGCCTCTGATTCTGCTGGGGACATGATGTTTTGCCAGAGTGAGCTGCACCAACTTGTGTGGTATTGAGCCATACACATTTGCCAGGTCGAGCCACAGCACTGACAGATTGCCCTTGTTCTCTCTGGCCTCTCTTATGAGCTGTGTTACCGCACCTGTGTGTTCCAAGCATCCAGGCATTCCTGTGATTCCACCCTTCTGGACTGATGTGTCAATCAAGCTGTTCTTTGAGAGGAAGGTGCACAGCCAGTTGGAGAATGCACTGAAGAAGATCTTGGCTTCAACACACAGCAGGGAGATGATGCGGAACTGGTCTACCTTCTTGGGGAATCTCCTTCGGAATCCAAACACCTTCAGCAACTCTCCACTGTTCAGGAATCCTACCCCTCCTCCAGATGGCACACAGGATCTTCCATAGGCTTAGCAGGACTTTAGGACAGTTCTTATACACTTTTTATGAAGTGCCGCTTGGTCCTGGGGCTGAGCTTGCTGCACTTTCCCGACAACCTCTCGAACCTCCTTCAGCTGCAGCTCTGACATGTTGAACTGCACATTTTGCTCAGGAGGATCTATCAGGGTGCTTGCTGCACTCCCCCAACTCCTGCTCTCTCGCTGGATCGCTGTAGGTTTGTTTCAGGTGGTGATCTATCTCCTCCTGTTAGCAGGCCAGCTAGCCACTACACTTCTGTCCTAGCAGTTCCTTGGTGAATTTGAAGGGGTTAGCAATGAATGCAGCACGTTTTCGGGCTCTTTCGTGATGGTGCCTCCTGTGCCACTCTGCCCGGCAGAGGATCCTGATCTTCTTATGTAGGATGCACATAAACTGAGCCAAGCCAATGCGTTCCTCCTCTCCTGCTTGCTTGTGCTGTTCCTTCAGGGTCTTCATCTCCTGCCTGATGTTGTGGATTCTCACTTCTCGTTGGTTCTTTGAGTAAGATCCTTTGGCTCCTTTCTTCTCCTCTTCTCCAAACCATTCAGACGCAATGCTGATGATGATCGTTGTCATGGCTTGCAGTTTCCTGTCAGCACCTCCTCTCATGGTGGCCTCCAGAATATGGTTGACATCGATGTCAAACTGGTTCCGCAGTGAGGTCATATTAGCTGCTGGCCACTTGATCTGCCTCCTCTTGGACTTGATGCTGGATGGAGTCATTTGCAACACTTGGAGGTTCTGGGCACTGTGGGGTGACTCCGGGCCTGCCTCCTCCTGCATCTCACCTGGTTGGATACCTGTGCATTGTGTTGGTCTTGTCCCCACCAGACACTTCATCCTCACTTGGTGGATCTTTAGGCCTCGCTCGTTCTTGCAGATCTTGCCACATGCGCACTGCTTGCTCGTAGTCATCTGTCCTTTGCCTTGGTCAAATGCCGTTGAATCCATCCAACTGGGGTGCTCATCCTCCCCCCCTCTCTGGCACCCCTCAGGGTATCTTTCCATTAGGTTCATCGTAGCTTGTTGTGGGAGTCCCCCTCACAGAAGACACAGATTGGGTTGCCAGCTCGTTCTGCCCCAGTTGCCATCTCTCCAAGCTGTCACTGACTCTCCAGTAGTCACCATGCTATTCATGGTTGTCACCCAGTCTTTCCTGGTCGTCACTGATTGAATCAGGTTCTAAACTATGCAAATACATCTACTGATGCTTTTGGACACATCTTCAGTGATGTTCCTGGAATCATCGGGTGTTTTGGGTCTTTCAACATCATACACCCTCATCCAGGCGACCCAGCTGAGGCTGATCAGACCCCAACTTGTGTCCAGATGGCTAATCTAGCTATTCTGCCCCCATGGATCTCCTTTCTTAAGCCACAGCCATCTTGAGTCTTTCTCTGCCACTTCGGTGGTGTCGCAGATGGCTCTTCTCTTCCTCACTCCATCGATTCCCAACAAACTGAAGGCTCTGGACAGGGATCAGGCTGCAAAGCCCCTGCATCCAACCTCTACTGGGAGAGACCTTACTCTCCATCCGGCTGGACGACACCCATTAACCAGTCCCTCGTACTTGGCGAGCTTCCTTTCAAAGGCCTCTTTCAAGCGGTCTTTGCAAAGGACTGCTAACTCCAACAGAACCACTTGTTTGGTAGACTCAGACAGTAGAACAATATCTGGTGTTAAAGTGCATATCACGGGTAAATTCAGGAGCAAGATCAATGTAACTCTCCTATTTTATCGTAAACTTTGGTCAAATATCTGTCACATTTTGCATTTTGTGCAATTTTTTACCTCGCGCAATACCAGAAAAATTCAGTTGAAATCAAGCCATTTGAGGTGAATTAGTCCACCTCTGAAAAAACTTGGCATTTGGATTTCCCGGGAAACATTGATTTTCGTGACGTCATGTGCGGGATGCCTCCTTCTGAATCCTACATCAGCGCTGGTTTGTTTGAGAAAATGACCTAGTGGTTTTCTGCAAATTTCATCAACGTTATCACGTAATTATTAAAATTGTTAACAGATGTATTGTAGGAGGGTGTAGCAACACCAATCTTGATGGGATTAGTACTCATCATTTCCCACACTGTGCTCAGGTGACAATTCCATATTTCAATGCAAAATCGCTAGCTGCTAAATTTGGTCTACACAGGCTATGCACTGAAACCATGCAAGCTCTTGCAGCCTGCTGGCGCTTCCGCAGGTGACATCACAAATCTGGCTCCAGACTCCCTGGGATTTTTCCAGACACATTTTGTTATTTTATTTTTTTTCTGCTGTAGACAGATGGCCTTGTGTAAAATTACCCTTCTGGATGAGTGTGTAAAGGGGCATTCTTTCATATAAAAAAAAACTAATTTGGTCCAGGATATGCAATTTAAGGTGGTGGTCACAATATGGTTGGAGAACTTCAGTTGACGCTCAAGGTCAACCAACAACTGCCAGTCCCTCGCAAAGAACTTTATTCTTCTTTAACCCTTCTTTGGTAGAATGACATGTGTGGTTAGGGTCATTGTCTTGCTGCATGACCCTAGTCTGGCTAACGCGACTTCAAAGCTCTGCGAGCATTTGGTCTGGCAAAGATATTAAGCCCAACCATTTCCCAAAGGCGTGGTTGACCCGCCTCCCTGAAATGCCTCAGTTTGCTACTGGTCAAAGCCAGAAAAGGCTGTGACGAAGCTTAAACCAATCACATCACTCTTTCCTCTGACGTATGTGACGCGATGGAAACTGCTTGAGTAACAGGAAGAAGATAAATACTTCCAGGGCTGCTCTTTGCTCCATTTTCAATGAGAACTTCCCATTGAATGCTTTCAATATAGCATCTACCGCTGTGTCAAAGGCTTGCCGCTGCTCCATGTTCGTAATGTTTCTAGTGAATGAAGCGCTTCCGGCATAGATTCTGTAAACAATCTATGGCTTCCAGTCGCAGTTCTACTATGTCACTGCCTTGAACACATCTCTACCCAGGGCCGTTGGAGATGCTCAAAGTTGATTGGCTCCCGATTTTTCGGGAGCTTGGAAGAGCTGGAGATAGCTTGCCTTGCCAGACTAAGCTCGCAACAGGCCCTCGTGTTGCATCACACTTAGGATGGGCGGGCCCAGGCTAGCATGACCCACCTTCTCTTGAGATTCAGTTCATGGACAGATGTCTTGACATTTGCAGGATGGAAGGAAGTGGCATTCTACATGGGTTAGCCTTTAGCTTAGCTGTTAGCCCTGCGTGGCATCCCTGCTTCTGCTTTCAGTCACACCATCTCTGGCTCCTCCACTGGTGGACTCCTCTGGTATGAGGTTCCGCTGCTCCATAGGCCACTGGATGTAGTCGACATAGCAGTCCAAGGCTACGGAGAAGATCCAGATTGGTCATCTGTACGAGTACTCCGCTGGTATAATTCAGAATTCATTGTTCCATCAATGATGGCAAGCCGTCTTGGCCCAGATGCAGCAAAACAGGCCCAAACCATGATATTACCACCACCATGTTTCACAGATAGGATAAGGTTCTTATGCTGGAATGCGGTGTTTTCCTTTCTCCAAACATAACGCTTCTCATTTAAATCAAAAAGTTCTATTTTGGTCTCATCCATCCACAAAAGATTTTTCCAAGAGCCTTCTGGCTTGTCCACATGATCTTTAACAAACTGCATTCAAGCAGCAATGTTCTTTTTGGAGAGCAGTGGCTTTCTCCTTGCAACTCTGCCATGCACACCATTGTTGTTCAGTATTCTCCTGATGGTAGACTCATGAACATTAACATTAGCCAATGTGAGAGAGGCCTTCAGTTGCTTAGAAGTTACCCTGGGGTTCTTTGTGACATCACCGACTATTACATGCCTTGCTCTTGGAGTGATCTTTGTTGGTCGACCACTCCTGGGGAGGGTAACAATGGTCTTGAATTTCCTCCATTTGTACACAATCTGTCTGACTGTGGATTGGTGGAGTCCAAACTCTTTAGAGATGGTTTTGTAACCTTTTCCAGCCTGATGAACATCAACAACACTTTTTCTGAGGTCCTCAGAAATCTCCTTTGTTCGTACCATGATACACTTCCACAAACATGTGTTGTGAAGATCAGACTTTGATAGATCTCTGTTCTTTAAATAAAACAGAGTGCCCACTCACACCTGATTGTCATCCCATTGATTGAAAACACCTGACACTAATTTCACCTTCAAATTAACTGCTAATCCTAGAGGTTCACATACTTTTGCCACTCACAGATATGTAATATTGGATCATTTTCCTCAATAAATAAATGACCAAGTATAATATTTTTGTCTTATTTGTTTAACTGGGTTCTCTTTATCTACTTTTAGGACTTGTGTGAAAATCTGATGTTGTTTTAGGTCATATTTATGCAGAAATATAGAAAATTCTAAAGGGTTCACAAACTTTCAAGCACCACTGTATGTTTATTTCAGTAATATCTCACAAAATATCAGGCCATTCTGTGGCTGGGAAGTTATTTAATTTGAGGGGATTCCTGAGCAAATAATGTGCATGAAATCATGTGTGTTGCACAGTCAAGCAGACAGAGGAAGTCCGTGTGCATATGCACAGGTTTTATGGTGCACTGACAGTTACATCATTCTGTCACTAAACAAACAGCTGATCACACCGACATGCTCCCTGACCGCTGATATTTATTAGTTTGGTCCTGCGTTTCCTTTCCTTCGCAACATAACGTCTTTTCTTCTTGCTTTCCGTTACTGTAGTCAATCTTCCACATTTCATTTGTACACTCAGGCCATCCTTAAAAAAAAATCCGTTTCCTGTCCACCAGGTGAGCAAAAAAATTTTCAGTAGGGAGGGAGGGATTTTTTTTTTTAAATGGATGGATAAGAAATCGCAATGCTGTGTTTGCTTTTTCTTTCAGTACTTTTTTATTACAAAAGCAGACACATTTAATAAAATGACAGTTTAATCAACTGAAACTTGTACAAAAACTTTAAGTTAGCATTTTAAATGCTGACTGCAACATTTGCGAAACTTTTACAAAGGTACTTAAAATGTCCGACACATGGACTTTTTGTAGTTAAATCGACCGTTAGGCCTAGTTCGGATGAAATTACACTATTAAAATGATCACTGAATGATTTGTTTTTCTGAATCTTTACTATTTTGTTGTTCGCTAGAATACCATTTTGCGATTTCACACTAAAGCAAATGTTTGAAAACTCCGGATCTCCTTCCTTCATGGTGGCTGCCATTTTTTTGTGCCGCACGGCGCATGCGCAGAGCTGATTCGACAGGGCTTTCCACAAGCGCCGGCTGCCGGCCATACAGCCAACTACACAATTAAGTCCAGCCGGCTACTTTAATGACTATTATTTTTGTAGCCCACAGGCTCTAAGTATTAATTTTCGATTTTAATAAAATTAAATGTTTATCTAACGGACTGACAATAATGTCAAACTGAACCGCACTCATTGAAGTTGTGATTCGCGCCGTTTGTACCGATAATAACCACAAATTCCCTGCCGACTTCGTTGATCAAGGGAGAGTAACTCATCCACGGCCCCGACATGCGGTGTGTGTGCGCGCACTCGGCGGAGGCAGTAGTGTGTTGGGGCCGTCGGAGGGAACAGAAGCAGAGATAATGCTTAATTTGTCTCCGGTAAACCAGTCTTCTCTCGTTCAATTACGTGCTGGCATCAAAAGACACCGTTGGTTGTAAATGAAACCAAACTGAATCGTTGGAGTGTATTTTCATACACAAATGGAGAAATGTTCGCTGAGTGTTTGTGTAGCCACCACTGCAGACCGTTGTCGTTGTTATTTCATAGCATGCTCAGTTGCGTGAATGTGTCATGCACCGAAAATAAGAGATTTACAAGCTGGGAACGCCTCATGATGCAATACGCAAGAAAAGAAAGAAGATTTACTGCCATTTTACTTTGTATTTGAGTAAAGTGAATAAATAAATGGTCTGTGGAAAATACATTTAATCCTGGGAACTGCGTGCACAGGAGTTTATTATTAGTGATGCAGTGCTATGCATTGCAAACTATTGACTCCCATATAGGGAGCAAAGCACAGCAAACTCTTGTTCTTCCATTTTTCATCTTCTGTACAAATTTCGATTTCGAATAACCCAATAACCGTACATCGCACACAGACAAACAATACAACAAAACGTGTGGCTCGATCAGACTCGCTATGCTATTACTTTGTTCAGCATTCTACGATTTTTTTCGCGACATAGTCGCGACAAAAATCACACAATTTCCCATTCATTTTCTATGGAATTAATTGAAAAAAATTGCACATTTTCAATGTTTTTCAAACATCCGCTGCTCTGGCATGCTTTCACCTAGAGACATGATTCAAACTTTAAAACGTAGACAAACTTCTCCTGTGTGGATCTGGCATTCAACTTTTTTGCTAGGTTCTATACTGTTTGATCAGTCTCAGATCAATCACCATGATCAATTCTGGAGAAATTCCGGCTTTATAATGGGTGTCTATGGCGTTACACTTCAGTGGAGCTCGTTAAGTTAGAGTGTAGAGAGCTTGAAAAAGTAGCTCAAACTTTCTCATTTAAACTGTGTTTTCAGCCACAAATTTCACTCTACATACATAATTTTCTCAAAAGTGGGAGTCACACTTGTCTTGATTCACACAATGTGTCTACCTGAGCGATAGGATTTACAGTTTTTGAATGAGAAGCCTGAAAGTGAGGAGAGGACAGGCGCGCTGCCCCATAGACTCCCATTATAAACCTGAAAGCGCTCTGACTGCAAAATCAGAAATGTCACTTGTTTTTAACTCACTCTATTGTCCACATTTTTTACACTAGGGACAAAAAAATTACATCAATGTGTTTATGGGAGCCTTGTAGCGCTCAATGTGCAAGAATTTTGTGAATAGCTCCTTCCGTTTCCATGTAAATTGCCGTTGTTCGAGGAGAGGGAACTCTGAGAAAAAGCGCTCTTTGCTTGTCATATTGTGTCTCTTCCCTGCACCTGAGCACTGTTACCAAGGCGATGAGCTGCACTCAGGGAGCAGAGAGGGGCAGGGCTGCTCTCTCTCACACACACACAGGCTCAGAGCATCGGAGCCTCATAGCCTGCGATACGCACCCTGCAGCACTCTCACCATTTCACACAGGGGGATTGTCGCCTCTAGTTTTGTGTTTACTCCCCCGGCTGGCTACTTATTTGTCATGGCTGGCTAGTATGAGCCTTAGTAGAAAGCCCTGGGAATGCGTAAATGTCAAGTTCGATTTTAGATTTATGAACCCGAAAAAAAATGTCGAAAAAACGGCATTAAAAAAAAAATGTCACCCGCACAAACGGCACTCACCCGGCCGGTGAACCGGAAACAGAACATTTTTTTAATAATGGCCTCACATTCTCCATTTTTCTCTCCTGTTTCAAATTTGTATCCCACAATGTCTTGCGTGAACGGGGAAAGCCCACCACATGATGCATGATGTAGTATCTTGAATTGGGTCATGATGAAGCAGGAAAAAATAGCGGAGAATTTAGGGCCATGTGGCCCTAAATTCATTAATTGTTCTATTAGAAAAAAAGCTAATAAAATTGCTCGTCTGTGATTCAAATTCAGTAGCTTTTGGTTGACTAAACAAAAATAATTGGGTGTCAGGGAAAATTCTTTTTATGACCTACACTTGAAAAATCTGAAAGGCAGTCTACCTTTAAAAAAAAGAAGAATGTGTCTGCTTTTGCAATACATAAATAGTTGAATTAGTTTCAGGTCTTTTGGATGGTTTGAATTTTTGAGATTTCATTGAGCTGGAAATTTTGCTGAAACCTAAGAAACCTATTAGCTCTACAGTGTGCACCTTGGTGATGGGAAACACACCTACTGTTCCAAAGGTGCAGCAGCAGTACCATGGAGTAAACCTTGGGCACCGATTTGATTCCTGGGACCAGCAAGAAAAATGTGAGGGGAGTTGAGTGAATGAATAGCACTTTCCCCTCCCTCTGTATCATGGCTGAAATGCCCTTGAGCAAGTCACCTAACCCCCAACTGCTCCCTGGGTGCTGTAGCATAGCTGCCCACTGTTCTGGGTATGTGTGTGTGTTCATTGCTCACTTGTGTGTGTGTGTGTGTGTGTGTGTGTGCATGTGTGTTCACTACTTCAGATGGGTTAAATGCAGAGGAGGAATTTCACTGTGCTTGAGTGTGTATGTGACAAATAAAGGCTTCTTCTTCTAAACACAGTTGAAAAGATGTTCATCTAAAGCCACTCAAATCAAGCTGCTAGACTGTATACTTGATGCCTTTTATGAGGTTATGCATGTTGTGGGTTCAGGAATCTTTCTGCATAGAGTTTGCATGCTCTACTTGTGCCTGTGTGAGGTTTCTTCTAAGCGCTCTGGTTTCCTCCCACAGTCCAAAGACATGCATATTAGGTCAACTGATGACTCTAAATTGTCTATAGTCTAAATTGTGTGAATTTCAGTGTAAATGAATTCTGTTGATAAATGGCTCATCCATGACCCACAATGGATAAGCGGTATAGAAAATGAATGAATAAATTTTGCTATTAATGTTGTCCTGCCATACTAAAATCCATGGCCAAAGTCACCGCGGATATTTACAATAGGCACATTTTACTTGTGGCTATTAAGCAATTTGCTATACATTCATTTCAGTATACTTAAAGGAATTAAAATCTGTGCACATGTGAAATAGTTTTGTATATACTGTAAAAATGTATAAATGTCAATAAACTGAGGCTTGATTATATTTTTTTATGTTGTTATGGGTGGTATACACTTTTAGATGAAGCCGGATTTCTGGCTTGAGTACATACATTGTGCCTGACCCTGGAATTTATTTGAAATATAAATAATGTCTACTCAAGAAAAGACTCTGTGCTGCCTCTGTAAACATCAGGAAGCATAGGTTTGAGCCATATACTGTAATATTATTTTAACAAATTGCCTCTTCTCAGTAAAATAATACCTTCGTTAGACTCAGTGATTTAAGATCTTTCAGGATTTATTTATCTTTGGGGATTCACCTAAAAGACTGAATTAAAGGACTTGATGAAAAATGAACTATTAATCACACTTATGAGTTCTAAATGGTGCAGCTTATCAGCTATTTAGTGTAATCTCTGCAACTGGCAATTTAGCCACTTTTATTTCCATTACATAAACAACTACCAAATTAATCAAGTGTTCTACAAAATTGTTAAAATTAGCTCTGAATTAAAATACATGATGCAAGCATATCTTTCAAATAATGTACGTTATAGCTCTATAAAATGCATTTTGTGCTCTGGAAGTGTAAATTGTGTGGCACAACCATGGGGTGGCACAGTGGTGTAGTGGTTAGCACTGTTGCCTCACAGCAAGAAGGTTCTGGGTTTGAGCCCAGTGGCCGATGGGGGCCTTGCTGTGTGGAGTTTGCATGTCTGTGTGGGTTTCCTCCGGGTGCTCCGGTTTCCCCCACAGTCCAAAGACATGCAGGTTAGGTTAATTGGTGGCTCTAAATTGACTGAGAGTGTGAATGGTTGTTTGTCTCTATGTGTCAGCCCTGCGATGACCTGGTGACTTGTCCAGGGTGTACTCCGCCTCTCGCCCATAGTCAGCTGGGATAGGCTCCAACTTGTCTGCAAGCCTGCACAGGATAAGCAGTTATGGATAAGGGATGGAACCGTAAATTGCAACATTGGTTGTGAATATAACATATACGTCCCCCTTTTTTTATACACTTTTTTCCACCTTACAAACAAATGTTTGTGTATGTGTGGCGTGTCCCATGAGGAAGTTGGTAAGTTGTGCTGTAGGTGTAAATGGTGAGATGAAAATCCAAAACTCCATGCAGGAAAGCCTTTAAAGACATTTGTTATGGCTTCTGACTCCACAATAAGTGATATGACAATATAAATGCCAATCTCACCCATGCCACTGCACTAGTGTTCCTGTCCATACCGTGTATTAAAATATCAGCATGTAAACTCATCATGTTTCTCATCTTTGCTGTCTTTCATGATGTTGAAATTTGACACAGGGTAGAAGACATTTAGTGGGTGACTGAGAGTGACACAGTTCTCTGTAATATGATATGTGATTGAGTGAAGCAATTAAAGCCTTTATAGGACAATAACATGGTGTGTGTGCATCCTGTTCTTTATATTTAATGTAGCTCCTCAGGCTTCATAAGACCTTCAGTCTCCAAGAGTTCCTTTACCCCCCTCCAACTCAGCATCTTAAATGGCTTCCCCCTTTAAAATGCCTGGGGCCTTGCTCTTTATTATTTAGGGTAATTTACTGACTGGTCTGGAGTTATGCCAACACTCCAAAACGTCTCTAATGGGAAGTTTCTGTGGGAGAGAAGTGGGGGAGAAGTGATGGAGCAGTAGGGAATATGGTTAAAAGCAGAGTCGAAAGGAAGAGAGTTTTTCTTGTCTTACTATTTGCTGCATCTAAACAGTTTTGAATGCACCTTAGCTTTTACTGCCATTTGAAGACAATAAAGTTCAAATCATTCCTAAACTTCCATCCATCCATTACCTGTAGCCACTTATCCTGTTCTACAGGGTCACAGGCAAGCTGGAGCCTATCCCAGCTGACTATGGGTGAGAGGCGGGGTACACCCTGGACAAGTCGCCAGGTTATCGCAGGGCTGACACAGAGACAAACAACCATTCACCCTCACACCTACAATCAATTTAGAGCCACCAATTAGCCTAACCTGCATGTCTTTTGACTGTGGGGGAAACCAGAACACCCAGAGGAAACCCATATAGACACGGGGATAACATGCAAACTCCACACAGAAAGGCCCTCGCCAGCTGCTGGGCTCGAACCCAGGACCTTCTTGCTTTGAGGTGACAGTGCTAACCACTACACCACCATGCCACCCATTCCTAAACTTGGTAATGTGAAAATCCTAATAATTAGCACATTCTTAGTGTGATAGACAAACATTAAAAGTGTTAAGGCTAATATTTGATAAGTTCTGCCATTCGGCACCCTTAGGCTCAGATGTCAGGATAAAGTGGCTACAGATAATGAGATGAGATATCTCATTATCTGTAGCCACTTTATCCTGTTCTACAGGGTCGCAGGCAAGCTGGAGCCTATCCCAGCTGACTATGGGCAAAAGGCGGGGTACACCCTGGACAAGTCGCCAGGTCATCACAGGGCTGACACATAGACACAGACAACCATTCACACTCACGGTCAATTTAGAGTCACCAGTTAACCTAACCTGTATGTCTTTGGACTGTGGGGGAAACCAGAGCACCTGGAGGAAACCCACGCGGACAACATGCAAACTCCGCACAGAAAGGCCCTCGCCTGCCACGGGGCTCAAACCCGGACCTTCTTGCTGTGAGGCGACAGCGCTAACCACTACACCACCGTGCTGCCCCAGGCTCAGATGTTTTACAGCTAATATCAGTGGCAAACCATTACTATTAGAGCTGGGACTTCAGCTCAGCCAAAACTTAGCCAGACACACCAAAAAAAGCAACAGGGCAAAAGGATTTTGCAAGGGATTAGTGTCAGAGTGTCAGGTTGTGTGTAGTTGTTGATGTTGATTTTAAAAGTAACTAAGTAAATTACACAGGGAAACGCATACTTAAGTCTGAGTGAAAAATACTGTGGCGAGTGTGTGTAACCAACTTGTAGAACTTTGCACGGGTGGGTGGAGCACAGAAGTGCGGCAGGCCAGAACTGAGTTTCCAAAAACTCTTTATTAACACTTTTCAGCGTTTTTCACTCTCTCAGATACACGCGCGCGCACACACATCAGCCGTCTGGTTGGGGAGAGAGCTCTCTTCCTCTGCTCTCTCTCTCTCCTTATATCAGGCGTGGTCGCTGGGAAGACACAAACACAGGTTAATTGACATCAGGTGTAGTGATTCTGCCACTTACCTTCCCTGACTCCACCCTCCGGTCACAGACCGACGCTTGACCACGCCCCCGCTGCCACACAACTATAACCAGTCAGCTACTCTAATAATAAAAGTCTCTGTGTGGCTAATAGATGATGCAGAGGAGGCAAAGAGTTGATTTGTCAGCACTTATTCTGGAAAACAATGAACAAGAGGGCTATCAACACACGGAGACAGTGGAAAGAATTCTGGCATCCCTTTTCCAGACATCCTAAACATGATAACAAAAATAAATAAATAAATAAATAAATAAATAATAAGGGCGGCACGGTGGTGTAGTGGTTAGCGCTGTCGCCTCACAGCAAGAAGGTCCTGGTTTGAGCCCCGTGGCCAGCGAGGGCCTTTCTGTGAGGAGTTTGCATGTTCTCCCCGTGTCCGCGTGGGTTTCCTCCAGGTGCTCCGGTTTCCCCCACAGTCCAAAGACATGCAGGTTAGGTTAACTGGTGGCTCTAAATTGACCGTAGGTGTGAATGTGAGTGTGAATGGTTGTCTGTGTCTATGTGTCAGCCCTGTGATGACCTGGCGACTTGTCCAGGGTGTACCCCGCCTTTCGCCCGTAGTCAGCTGGGATAGGCTCCAGCTTGCCTGCGACCCTGTAGAAGGATAAAGCGGCTAGAGATAATGAGATGAGATGAGATGAGATGAGATGAGATGAGATGAGATGAGATGAATAAATAATAAAAGTACATACTGTAGGCTACATACTGTTCAATAGGCTGGCTACATTACTCTGCGTGAGATAAAACAGACTATAATAGTCGTGCACTTAATATTGATTGTATAGTGTAGTTTACAATGTACAACAAATGAAGTAAACCATACAGTAATGAATAAGATATGACATATCTTAAGAGTTTTCTTAACATAGTCAGGCAGACATACCTGGAAAATAATGAATGAAAGGGCTATCAACACACGGAGACAGGGGAAAGAATTCTGGCATCCTTACAACATAATACACCAGTTAGCACCCAGCCAAATGGCTACTCAGATAAACACTCGACTTTTCACATGGAATTTTACAATGCTAACTTATATATTTGATCTGATACAAACAGCGGATGTGTGTCAAAACATTCTTACATCAAAAAATAAACATCATTGTAACAACTCTCTAGCTTTGGGAAACAGAGGAACAGGAAGAAGGCTTCAGAACAGGCGAGTTCATTTTATTGGACACACTTTTCAATGACTATTCATCATAAACACACAGACGCAACAGGGTGTCACAGCTATCTCTCTCATTCCTGACTGTCTGAAAGGCACACAGAGACACAGGTTAATAGACAGCCAGTAATTTGATACAGGTGCATCACATACAGGTCATCACATGTTACCTGCTGGTTTAACCCGCCTCCTCACCGTTCACAGCCGACACGTGACCATGCCCCCGCTGCCACAGTCATATCTTGGGAATATATATATATATATGTATGTATGTATGTATGTATGTATATGTGTGTGTTATTTACCAGCTGGGAGGTCCGTATCATGAAATACTGTGACCGAGGTCTTGAAAGTACTGATCGAGGCCCTCTGGGCCGAGGTCAGTATTCAAGGCCGAGGTCACGGTATTTCACCATACGGACCGACCTTAAGCTGGTAAATAATATTTTTTTTCTTTACCAAATTCTAACAGAAAACAAGACCACCCGAAAGGGAAAACCGAGCCGAGCCGCCATTTTGAATCCTCATTCACGGCTGTAATGCAAATGGCTTCCTGCTCGGTATACAAGTGCACTTCCATGGCAGGAAAAAAACTATATTTTGCTGCCTATGTAGTCCCCTATTTATACAAAATTGAGTCATTCAGGATTCAGCCATATTTTTGATCGGCGTTAGCAAGTTAGAGGTTTTTAGCTTTCTCCTGAAATGTTTTTTTTTATTTTGTCTTCCTCAGGGTAGTAAAACTCGCTTTCGCTGTGAACATTGTCGTTATTGCTATCCATGCTGTAAAATTAATGCTATTTTGAATCCTCATTCACGGCTGTAATGCAAATTGCTTCCTCCTCAGTATACAAGTGCACTTCCATGGCAGGAAAAAAACTACATTTTGCCGCCTATGTAGTCCCCTATTTATACAAATAGGAGTCATTCAGGATTCAGCCATGTTTTTGCTCGACGTTAGCAAGTTAGAGGTTTTTAGCTTTCTCCTGAAATGTTTTCTTTTATTTTGTCTTCCTCAGGGTAGTAAAACTCGCTTTTGCTGTGAACACTGTCGTTATCGCTATCAATGCTGTAAAATTAATGCTATTTTCCTGAGAAATGCTGACAAAAATTTATAAGATTTTTGATAATCTTATCAATAAATCTTATAAAAAAAAGATAAATGTTGACAAAAAATTCTACTATGTTTGTTGTTGTTGTGAACGAGCGAGTCTCTAGAGGTCCGTAACTGGGGTAGGATATGGACCCGCTCGCCAGCCAATCAGAGCGCAGGATTTGATGGAAACTGGACCGCGAAAAAAATAAACTGAATTAATGAATATTGTCCCTGCAGGATTCACGAAGCCAGCCTACCCCTTTCCAGATATCCCAAGCACGATAATGTCCACAGGTGTGTTACACTAATTAATACCCAATCAGAAACAATAGTGGAACCATTAAAGGAACCCAACAAATGAACATATTTTACAATAGAGGGATTTGGGGAAGTTCACAAAAAAAACCTTTATTCATATGAAATTATGGCATTGCATGGAAGAAGAGTCTGGAGACAGAAATCTTAGTTTCTCAGTCATTAGCCTGTGCTCCTTGCTTTTCGACTCACGGTAAGCTCGCGATGGCCTTCAAGAAGGCTGAAGGTGATACATTTTTGGTCCCTCCTACTATAAATCAAAATCAGATTGGTTTAATGATCTGTCACATCCTACATAAACATACACTGCCATGGCCTTTTGTCCTGGCAATGAACTCCTAAACAATGAGTGAGCCAGCTTTAAACTCTTCTCTGCCTAGAGACAACAAACAAAAAAATCTCATTGGATAAGTTGATTTTAATGTTTTCAGGACAGTAACCCATTCATTTCTGAAGCAAATTTGATAAAAAATGAGGCCAAATTATAATTAGAAGAGAATAATTATAATGAAATTATGAAAGCAATTAAAGAATGAAAGAAATTAATTATAACATTTGAAATGCTGATATGTTTGGGCCTTCTCTGAAGGCCTAGAAGGCCCTGATGGTTCCCCTCTGGCTAATATTCTGGGTTAAATTTGGGTCAATCGCTTATGGTTAGCTGCATGACAAGCTCCAGGGATATAATTTGATGAAAATGTAAAATATATCATGGCATAATAATAATAATAATAATAATTCAGTTTCACATTTCTTTCGATAAATCCTTTCAGTTGAAAATTATGAAATGTATTCCTTCAGTCAGGGCAACTGCTGCTGACTGCTGTGTTCACTTTGGTAGACTAAAGAATAAACTGAAAACATAAGGGCTGGCCATCAATCTGTTGTTAAATTAAGCCTCCAGGACAAAGACATATATACCGTAAATGTTTAAATCCCATTTAATCCATGTAACACTGTTCCCACATTGTTGGTATCTATAAAAGAAGTATAGCTCACCCTCCTCTTACTGAATCCCCACTTAACCTATGAAAATTTTGTTGCAAATTTAATGACTTGGGGGTCTAAGGCAAAGAGATGAAGGGGCCCTTCTCAACTGTAGTCTGCCCACTTCTCCTTCTAAGTCTAAAATATCAGGCCTACTTGTATTTAAAAAAATTCTCACTGCAGACTGGATCTACTGGGTAGAAGATCTGCTGCATAGCTATTTCATCTTTGATGAAAGGATTATATATTCAGTATAATTTAGAAAATAATGAGTTTAAGGGTCCAATCTACTAAAATTTATTCTTGCTCTTTGCTTCGGCTCATTAGACTGCAGTTTATATTTGTAGTTTAATTGCTGTTAGCTTCTATTTTACTTTTTCCATTGTACTTAAATGCATTTTCTTTCCCTGTATTAATTAAGCCTCTCTTCTCCTTTTTTTTTATTCTGTTATCAGCTTTAATAATGTTATTGTTTCTGGCAGCAACAGGAATACTGCAATCAGCCATATTTGAGGATGATCAAGGAGAGGATAAAATGATCTAACACCACTACATGGATGAACTAAATATTTATTTTGCCTATTAGTTGCTCCACTTCTGCTAGAATGAGCAGAATATTTAGTCCTTGAGAAGAAAATGGTACCTTTTAGAGTTTGCCAGCAAACTTTTTTTTCTCTCCTCTACACTTTGTAAACTTGGTTTCATTTACTCTAATTTTTCTATTTCCCAGTACATATGAATACACATCAATACTGTGCAGTGCAACTGCACATCAAGACTGAATATAATTGCTTTTACAGAAAGTATCTAGAAAAACATCGATACGTATAGCTAATTTGGAGATTCATGGGGCCTTAGGTAGTTGCCTAACTTTGCTAATAATTAAGTCCACCCTTGTTCTAGATGTACTTAATAATCCCAAGGTCTTATCACTGCTTAGAAAAGTTTAATAATAAGGATAAACAAGCTTTTACAAACAATGCATCAGAACATAATATTTGTATAGTTCCATAGTAAATATAATCTAAAACCCTCTATCTATAGTGAATTGATTAGTGTTTTGCAAACATTGAAATCATTTATTATTATTAAGTTAATAATTAATAGAGAGGATATAATTTGAAATCAGTTTCTCCCCAGTGCCTATAAAACCAGCTATTGCTTTTATTATGCACCTCCTTGAAGAGCTCAGTCTATTTGGTGTGAGTAATGGAGTAATTTGAAATTCAGGCCACTGTCAGCTTGTCTAATACAGGCGATTGGGAAAGCTGCAATTTACACATCTCCAGCCAGTTGTCTTGATAATGGCGGTGAGGCCTTAAGCAAAAATGGTGCTTAAAGTTACTGCCATACTGATTTGTAGCTGCCTGTTTCCACTCTGCTTAGTACCCATTTGGAATTAGCGCAGTTTTGGAACATTGCCATAGACAGTGTCAGTAAGCAGAGGCTTGCTTAAGGAGCCATTTGATGCAATCAATAACTGTTTCATCAGAAATGGTGCTCATCAGTCAGAATCTGAATGCACCATAATGTTCATCAAGAAAGTGAGTGGACTGAGACTGATCGCGTGCTCTGCAGCAGGAAAGAATCACGTTTATTATTCTGTAGTAGTGACATTATGTGATATTATTTGAATCATTATAAGATCATGTGTTTTAAATCTCTGTGTCTGTAATGTAATATGGAACTTAAGAGCACTCCTTCTCATGCAGTAGAATTTGTATGTCACAGTAGCATGAAATATCCTGCCAAAGGTGAGTGACCTGTGACCTACAGTAATGGAGACCTGTGTACCTGTAGACAGAAACTTTCCTGCATGTAAACTGCATGTTACAACCCACTTGCTTGTTGACAGGGAGGACACACACACACACACACACACACCATTTCTTTCAGCTGCAGAGGTGCAGGTGGAGGCTGGCATTGTGCTTGTGCAGCTCCTGTCAGGCTGATAGCTCTGATACCTCCAACTACAGCTCATGTGCCACAGCCTGACAGAAACCTAAAGAACTGGCGTGGGTAAGTTTGTTCTCCAGATTAGGACTTTAAAATCTATTTTCCGTCAATAGCTTGACAATGAATATATTAGTGTTATGCAATGCATTATATCACAGGGTATTGCATAACACTAACATTCATGCAGTGCATTATATCACAAGGTTCTTAACCAATGAAGACCCCCGACATATCCAACTCAACATCACCCCAGGTGTAAAACCACCACCAGGAGCAGATCTGCCCCACAGAGAGTGGGTCACACTGCACCGCTGTGGGGTGCGTCCATCCTCAGCATTTACCGTATGTGTGGCAACTCAGAGCAGACTGCTGAGCCTATTATACATGAGTGTCCCATAGCGCTGCAATAATTTGACTGCAGTGGCTGCACAACGTTGCAGAATGTCTCATACGAAAAAAGAAGAAGAAAAATATATCACACGTTCTCATCCATGGAATATGAAGAATAGTGCAAGACAAACTATTACACACACTTAAAGGTTGATGTGCTGGTTCAGGAATTATTTAATCCATTCCCCTTTCTGAATTGTTTGAGCTGATACCTAACCGGTATCCCCATAGAGAGTATGCATCATCTTGTTTCAATACATTTTGTTTCCTAACCACGTATTAGTCTGTTTACAAACCGCTCAGCAGCCAGGTCGGAAAAGTCATGTGATGTCATGCGCAGGTCAGAGGTTGCAACCATGGAGCCACAGCAAACATGGCGGATCACCCAGATCGAATGAAAACTCTTTGAAATATTCCAAACCTAAACGCACCTGTGAGCTTGAAGGCTCTCGAGTGCTCGCTTCTGTGTCGGAGACTGCTGGTTCCGCTCATTATAATATTATAATGAGGATAAACTTCGGCTGTTTCTGTACCCAAGTGTAAACATTAGCGCGTGGTGTTTTTCCAGCTCATTCTCCTTCAGAGGCATGCGGCAGCGAGCAATACAGCATGTGATTCAAGTACCTAGGGGTTATTCTAGCTCCACAGGGTAATATTCATCTTTTTAATACATCAACCTGTTCCACTTTAAAGGCAAATAGACAGTGGCATTTATGATTACATTCCATTACATTTTTAAGCATTTCAAGTCTGTAATACTTTCAAGGATTTAAAGTCTGTTTGACTTTACAGAGTTCATGCTGTGTTTCCTTTTGTTCAAAAAAAAATCCACTACAATTATAATTCTGTCATATGACAATGTGCCCTGTGATGACCTGGCGACTTGTCCAGGGTGTACCCCGCCTTTCGCCCGTAGTCAGCTGGGATAGGCTCCAGCTTGCCTGTGACCCTGTAGAAGGATAAAGCGGCTATAGATAATGAGATGAGATGAGATGAGATGAGATGAGATGAGATGAGATGAGATGAGATGAGATGAGATGAGATGAGATGACAATGTGTGCAGTCTACTTTTAGTTTCTCCTTCAAAAGCATTCTCATCTCATCTCATTATCTCTAGCCGCTTTATCCTTCTACAGGGTCGCAGGCAAGCCGGAGCCTATCCCAGCTGACTACGGGCGAAAGGCGGGGTACACCCTGGACAAGTCGCCAGGTCATCACAGGGCTGACACATAGACACAGACAACCATCTTCAAAAGCATTTTGAAGACTAAAAGATGATACAGTTAATAATGCATGTCACTCATGTTCACAACATACAACTGTATTCCACATGTGCCTTCTCAGTGACTACTGATAAAATGGTATGGGTCTTTCAGCAAAGCAGACTAAAAAATATCAGCACAAATGGAGAAATTGAGTGGGTTTTTGTTTTTGTTTTAATTGTGTGATCATTTGACACACTGTCACTGTGAGGCTCCATGAATCTACAGTCTGGGCTAAAAAGAAATCAGCCCCAGCATCAGTGTATTTTTCTAACAGTCACTAAAAGACAGAGGGGGTGGCGTATGAGGGGGTGGGGGTTGCTTAGCCCTGCTATCCCACTTACAGTGGTGCTTGAAGGTTTGTGAACCCTTTAGAATTTTCTATATTTCTGCATAAATATGACCTAAAACAACCTCAGATTTTCACACAAGTCCTAAAAGTAGATAAAGAGAACCCAGTTAAACAAATGAGACAAAAATATTATACTCGGTAATTTATTTATTGAGGAAAATGATCCAATATTACATATCTGTGAGTGGCAAAAGTATGGGAACCTTTGCTTTCAGTATCTGGTGTGACCCCCTTGTGCAGCAATAACTGCAACTAAACGTTTCCGGTAACTGTTGATCAGTCCTGCACACCGGCTTGGAGGAATTTTAGCCCATTCCTCTGTACAGAACAGCTTCAACTCTGGGATGTTGGTGGGTTTCCTCACATGAACTGCTCGCTTCAGGTCCTTCCACAACATTTCCATTGGATTAAGGTCAGGACTTTGACTTGGCCATTCCAAAACATTAACTTTATTCTTCTTTAACCATTCTTTGGTAGAACGACTTGTGTGCTTAGGGTCGTTGTCTTGCTGCATGACCCACCTTCTCTTGAGATTCAGTTCATTGACAGATGTCCTGACATTTTCCTTTAGAATTCGCTGGTATAATTCAGAATTCATTGTTCCATCAATGATGGCAAGCCGTCATGGCCCAGATGCAGCAAAACAGACCCAAACCATGATACTACCACCACCATGTTTCACAGATGGGATAAGGTTCTTATGCTGGAAGGCAGTGTTTTCCTTTCTACAAACATAATGCTTCTCATTTAAACCAAAAAGTTCTATTTTGGTCTTGTTCATCCACAAAACATTTTTCCAATAGCTTTCTGGCTTGTCCACGTGAGCTTTAGCAAACTGCAGACGAGCAGCAAGGTTCCCCTACTTTTGCCACTCACAGACATGTAATATTGGTTCATTTTCCTCAATAAATAAATGACCAAGTATAATATTTTTGTCTCACTTGTTTAACTGGCTTCTCTTTATCTACTTTTAGGACTTGTGTGAAAATCTGATGATGTTTTAGGTCATATTTATGCAGATATATAGAAAATTCTAAAGGGTTCACAAACTTTCAAGCACCACTGTATGTGGTGTGTTACTCTGTTGACACTCTCCGTGTGCATTATGCAGCCAAATTTGTATGGTGATTCAGTTTCTATAATCAAGTGTAACTGCTTTCAGAAACAAAACCACTTTGAAGATTAAGCATCATTGAAATTTTACTTATCTTTTCATTCATCCACGCTTTGATATTCTTAAAAGTATATACTTTGTTATTTTTTGCTCATTTCATTAAAAAAACAATAATATTATAGATCAATTACATCATTTTTCCTGCAATCCTAAACAAAAAGTTTTTGATGATAAAGCAAAAACAAATCAGAAATTAACTTCCTGATGTGTCGACTTCTCATGAAGCAGAGTTTGATTACTGCATGCCTCGAATTTACTCCTCAGTGATTTATTTCACCAGTTACTGTATACTGATGAATGTAGACAAAGACGCACTTGACCCAGGACCTGTTCAGTATCACAAGCCTCATGTTGATAACAGTGCACATTAACTCTGAGATAACAGATAAAGATTGGACATGAGGAGTTAACTGCAGAAGCAAATAAGAAGAAGCCAAGAAGCTTTTATTTGTCACATGTACACTCAAGCACAGACTTAAGCACACAGTGAAATTTATCCTCTGAAATTTAGCTTTTAAACAGAGGTGGACAGTAGCAAAGTACATTTACTTGAGTAATGTACAGTACTTAAGTACACTTTTTGAGTATCTATACTTGAGCTCTTTTTTTTTTTTTTGGAAACTTCTGACTTTAACTTCACTACATTTGAAAGACAAATATTGTACTTTTCACTCCACTACATTTCTGTCAAGGTCCTCGTTACTCGTTACTATGAAGCAGCTTTGAAAGTGGACATTTTTTTCTTTTCTTTTCTAAAACGTGATTGGTTTTTTCGCAGGTGACACTGAGACAGACTATCAGTAATCACTAGGGTCACCTCCATAGACTGTATAAAATCAAGTTCAGTGATTTCTCAGCAGTATTATTTAACTCGATCAGTTGATGGCAGAATGGAAGGAGGCAGTTCTTCTGGTGAATGCATGCACCCATGGCCCATGAACCCATGTTTCAGGTTTCTGAAAGGATTAAAGATTCATTTCGTTTTTAATGTTTGCTTTGTTTGCCTAAAATGAACCACATCACGGCCTACCAAAAACTCACCGTCCGACCTGCGGAAGCATATTGAGGGATATAAATGTTTTATTCCAAGAGAAAGCTTGCAATGAAGTTGTCTGTGCTTTTAGAGCTAGTAATAATGTTGCAATAGCTATGCGGTCTGGTTAGTCAAATGACTTTCTATGGATTTGCCCGCCAAGTTGCCATAGCCTTGTCCACATCTAACATTAACACATAGCTAGTTAACTTGGACACTGTTAGTTAGCATGTATGGTAAAAACGAAGTTATGCTAACATGAATAATGTTAACTTATCAGAAGTCCTTTCAGAAAAATGTTTCAGCATAATCTTGCGAAATAAACAATGTAGAAATCTTTCTTTTCTAGTAGCATTAGCTATCCAATATGATTTCAAGTTTGAAAAGAGTTTGCTAGCATGTCAGGTGGAGCTTCACTGACTAGCTAGCTTAACGTTAAACCACCATGATGACACAGCAGGTGTTCACTTTGTGAATTCACATTTCTGTCTTTGGTAACAGCATTCGGTTTTGTAAGCATTGTGGCAATAATACAACAATGCGTTGACAGAAAATGTACTTTTAATACTTAAGTATTTTTAAAAGCAAGTACTTCAGTACTTTAACTTGAGTACATTTTGATTGTACAACTTTCACTTGTATCAGAGTAACATTTGATCAGCGGTATCTGTACTTTGACTTAATTAATGAAGTTGGGTACTTTGTCCACCTCTGCTTTTAACCCATCTGAAGCAGTGAACACACATATGCACACACAAGTGAGCTCAAGGGCACTTCAGCCCAACCTCAGCCCAAGGCCACACCATGTTAACCAAACTGCATGTCTTTGGACTGTGGGGGAAACCGGAGCACCCAGAGGAAACCCATGCAGACACAGGGAGAACATGCAAACTCCACACAGAAAGACCCCAGTCGGCTGCTGAGCTTGAACCCAGAACTTTCTTGCTGTGAGGTGACAGTGCTAACCACAACCCCACCGTAACAAATTGAAGTAACAACACATGAATTCTGTACATTAAAAAACAAAGCATTAACATGTACATCCATTTTTAAAATTAAATGCAACACCAACATTATATGCAAAAAATGCATCACATTTAAATACTTTGCACTAATGTAAATGTTCAGCTTCCATGCTTTTTGAAGATGTGTATCATATTAATATCGCCATGTTGTGCTCTTTTAAATTAGAAATGACATCATTGACCAGTGAGCTGAATCCTTCTCTATTAATGTTTTCACCCTCCCTGAGGCTAATTGTGACTGATAGAGGTTAATTTCAGTTTTATTAATGTCATTTTACACTGTTTATATTTTGTGGCATATGCTGTATTTTTTTACTACCTCAGTGCTGGAGATGATTATTTTGTCTCACTGGTGAGACTTTTATTGGTGCCAAAGGAGACTCTGAAAATCTGTGGGCTGCAACTGAGGACCAGCCATGGAGCAGAATCACACATCACATCACACTGTCTCTCAACACTCCATGGGATTTATCTTTGACTTCGAACTTAGCAAGCTCATTCATGCATCAAGCACAATACAACCTTTAATTCTCACACACAGATGTAATACTGATTAGGGGAAGAAAAAAATGTAAAAAATAATAATAATAAAAACTAGACCTAAGCTCATTTCCTCATCATGATTAAATAATGAAATAACATTTCTGTCTGACTCCATAGCAATAGCATGAAATTCATTTGAGACAAACGAACAGATTTTCTGTGATTACTCACAGCTTCAATCATTCCATTACTCACTCTGAAAATGAATCACACAGGTATAACAGATTTGTTAATCTAATTCATACCTGAGTGATTAACATCCTAAAGAAATTGTGAAAGATTTGCAGCATTATTGGAACAACTTAATTTCATTATAACAGATGAGTACCACAGCTTCCACGAGCTGTAAGAACAAACCAACCATTTCATCAGTGTGTAAACAAAATTAGATAATCAATATGCTAATGCTGAAACAAAAAGCCATGGATGAGGACACAGACATATTGAAGATGACTCTTTACGTTGCTTAATGATTGTAGGGACCATTATGCTTGTCTCAGTCACTCCTCTGAACCTTGTAAATGTTACATGTTAATTGTAGTCATTAATCAGATTTTTTTTTTTTTGAACAACGCAGTTTGTGGAATCATATGTGTCTGTGTATCATGTGTATGGGGAGAAAGATTGGATAGTAGCTGCTGCTCAGTAATCAGGCATCCTGTGGACAACATGCTGACCTTCTTAAAGGCAATTTCCTGCTGACTTCTTCCTAGATTTGTCGGAAAACAAAACAAAACAAAACAAAAAACAGTAGGAAGAAGAAGGTGGCTAAATATCCCAGTGAATATGAATACTTACATTGTGTAAATATTCTATAGCCATTCTAGTCTAGTTAGAGTTTAGGCATGAATGTAATAATCCTCATTTATATGAGCAGGAAAGGTCAGAGTGAAGCGAGTAATCTGCACGCAAATTCACGTCCTCCATTCTCAGACTCATTATGAAGGCCGAGACTCAAATGATTATTTCTCGTCTGTTTGATGCATTGTTTTCTGATATAAGAAAAGCCTGCCAGACCAGCACTAACTTGTCCTCTTACCCCTGCCTAGAACAACCTGTTCATTTATTATTGTTGGATGTTATTGCGTGTGTGTGTGTGTGTGTGTGTGTGTGTTTTACTAAGTGAAAAAGAAAGCACATTCCACTGCTTGTTTCTCCACAGGCAGAATAGATTTTTTTTCCAGATTTTTTTTTGTCTTCCAGACAACAGAATCTTTTGCTTCTCTCCTTCTTTTCCCACATCCTAACAGGGCTATTAACTAACCTAACTCTTGCTGGCCACAGCAGGACTTTGGATAGTATTACACACAGCGAAACATTAAATCCAGCAGGGGGGTTCAGAGAGGATATGGATTTTATAATGGCTGGATAGTGAGAAAATTTATGCTTACGGGTCCAGAAATTAACAACGACCAACTGCATGATATAGTAAATTTATTGTGCTTTATTGAATTGTAGAAGAGTGCCGTAGGTGCTGGTTCCTGATACATAAGAGTAAAGTGAACAACACAGAATGAGAAATTATTGTGGATTCACAAATGCACATACATAGAGTAACGTTAAACTCATGTAAACTGCTGCACACAAAGGCACTAAGAATATACTTTCCCTGCCTTTTCTGACTTTTTCTCCCACTCAAAGTAGCAAACAAGGACAGTGATAATGAGTGACACTCAAGGCACTTTTTCAGACTGTGGTCTTGACATACAACCCCAAATCAGAAAAATTTGGGACAGTATGGAAAACGCAAATGCAAAAAGAAAGCAGTAATTTCGAAATTTACTTTGAATTGTATTTCATTGCAGACAGAATGAACCCAAGATATTTCCTGTTTTGTCTGGTCAACTTCATTTCATTTGCTAATATAGATCCATTCCTGCATGTCACACCTGCAACACATTCCAAAAAAGTTCAGACATGGGAATTTAGGGTTGGTAATCTCATCTCATTGGTTAAATAATACTGTAAGTAATGATGTGAAATGAAACATGTGATGTGAACGGGTAATGATTGGTGATTTGGTACAAAATCAGTATCCAGGAAAGGCCTAGTCTTTGAGAAGCAAAGATGGGCTGAGGATCTCCAGTTTGTCAACAAATGTGTGAGAAAATTATTGAACTGTTTAAAAACAATGTTCGTCAAAGAAAGATATGAAGGGATTTGGATATTTTACCTTCTACAGTACATAATATCATTAAACGATTTAAGGAATCTGGAGGAATTCCAGTGCTTAAAGGGCAAGGGCACAAGCCTAAGCTGAACACCTGTGATCTCTCATCCCTCAGACAGCACTGCATCAGGAACCATCATTCATGTATCGCTGATATAACCACATTGGCTTGGGATTACTTTGGCAAACCTTTGTCAAGCACTACAATACAGAGTTACATCCAGTCAGATGATTCAGTATTTCAGGCCTTTTGTGTAAGAAATGGACGACATGTGCTCCAGACCAAAGACGAAAAGGACCATCCAGACTGTTCCCAGCAACAAGTCCAAAAGCCAAGGTCTGTCATGATATGGGGTTGTGCCAGTGCCCTTGGGAAAGATAACTTACACTTCTGTGATGGCAGCATTAATGCAGAAAAGTAGATTGCAACATATGCTGCCTTCAAGACAACATCATTTCCAGGGATATTTCAACGAGACAATGCAAAACCACATTCTGCACACATTACAAAGGCAGGGCTGTGGAAGAAGAGGGTGCTTGTCCCCTCTGTCCCCAATAGCGAAAGTTTTTGAAACAAAAAATATGACAATGACAACCCCGTACTTTGCTCACCATAAAACCTGTTTGCAGGAAGAATGGGAAAAATAACATCTGAAACGCTTCATCACTTGGCTTTCTCAGTCCCAAACATATATTAAGTCTTGTGAAAAGGAATTGCAGCATTATAAAGTTTTAAATGCTTTATCATCCCAACTTTTTTTTAAGTGTGTTACAAGAATCAAAATTGAAATGTGTTTATTTTGACAAAACAATAAAGTTCACAATGTAAAACATCAAATAATATACTATTGTATTGTTTTGAGTGCAGTACAGGTCAAGGATTATTTACAAATCACTGTTTTCAGTTTCTGTATGCCATCCCAATTTTTTCTGATTTGGAGTTGTAAATTCCATAGCAATCAAATAGCACTATGGGTGGGTGATATAACAAAAATACCATATTGTTATTTTCTAAGATATTTCTATGATACACATTGCTCAAAACAGTGCCCAGTAACAGTAGTGTTGCAGACAAACCTGTTTAATGATTTATATACCGTCTTTCAAAAAAAAATTAAGTATAACTTGTTTGATTATTTCTCACCATTATTCTTCCTAATTTGTTCACCTGCCAATTCCCACTCACCAGCCAGCTTTCCCCTATCATACAACCACCATCAACTGAGGAGACTAAAAGTTAATACATGCATCCTCTGAGATATATGAAGCCGGCCAACTGCATCTTTTTGAATTGCTGCTCAGGCAGCATCCCGGGACAGTGTAACACACTTTGAAGAAAGTGCTATCTACCCTTTTCCACATACACGAGCTCACAAATGCCCACAATTGGCTATTGTTGTTGTGATTGACGGGGAGAGAGTATACCATCCCTCCCTCCCAACCAGAGAACTAATTTTGCTTTCTTGTGTAAAACAGATGGCTCGGTAAAAAGAAATACTGTATCATTTTTTTTATAATAATAATAATAATAATATTAATAGTGGCGGCACAGTGGTGTAGTGGTTAGCGTTGTCGCCTCACAGCAAGAAGGTCCGGGTTCGAGCCCCATGGCCGGTGAGGGCCTTTCTGTGTGGAGTTTGCATGTTGTCCGCGTGGGTTTCCTCTGGGTGCTCCGGTTTCCCCCACAGTCCAAAGACATGCAGGTTAGGTTAACTGGTGACTCTAAATTGACTGTAGGTGTGAATGTGAGTGTGAATGGTTGTCTGTGTGTCAGCCCTGTGATGACCTGGCGACTTGTCCAGGGTGTACCCCGCCTTTCACCTGTAGTCAGCCGGGATAGGCTCCAGCTTGCCTGCGACCCTGTAGAACAGGATAAAGCGGCTAGAGATAACGAGATGAGATAATAAGAGTTATTATTTATTATTATTATTATTATTATTATTATTATTAATGATGTACTTGACAACACAATATCAACAATATCAGTGATATCGATATTTTATTATCATATCACCCAGCCCTAGCACCCCATTGTTATGCAGCTCTAAGACACATTTATCACAGGCTGAAATTCTGCTGATATAATGTAGTGTTGCAGCACAATGAACAAAACAAGATGTCTATATGTGCGACAGACCAGCGATGTGTAAACGTTCTGTCATGAGTGAGACAGTTGTGTGCATGCAGAAATGGTTTGGTCAGAGAGAATTGTTCAGGATGTCCCTGTCATCTGGACTTTTCTGTTTTAGTGTGCTGAGCTCAAACGAGGGCTTCTTGTCACACTGTGAGACCATATTTGCAACAAGCAGCAGGGGAGAAGCGACTCCAGCAAAGCATCACAGATGTCACTCTGCATTTGTGCGCTGCTTGTCCTGCTGTGCGCTTCATCTCTGCACTGACAGAGCACTTCTGAGATACAGTGAGGTGTCGTCGTACCTGTCACCTCTGGGAGCACAACAGCCTTCCCTGGGCTTTAATTGCTGTCATTTCAGTAGCTAGAGAAAAGGCTTGTTCCACATGACAGCCTAATTAGCTTTATTTAGATCAACTCATGGCCATAAACAGAGAGAGGCCATAATGAACACATGTTTGGACGAGAAGGCTGTAGGAAACCTGCTTTGTGAGTTACAAACCCTTACAGCCCTCCAAACCCTTATTATTGGCCCTCTTAGTGTCATCTCTTTGATAGCATCCAGACAGTCTCCCAGCCTACTGCTGGTGTACCCACACACACACACACACACTGAAAAAAAAATTCATAATCGGCCATCAAATTTTAAAGGGCTTATTGTTGCAAAACCACAAACTTAAAAGGAAACCATTAAAAAAAGAAACATTCTGTCTTAAAATTATCTGAACTCCACGATGCCTTCAGGTGATCTGGGAAACCATTCAACAGCCGAGTTGCTCCTGGACAGAAGGCCTGAAACCCCATTGTGCAAATTTTACTCCTTGGGATAGGAAGGATGAGGTTATTATTGGATTGTCATTTGTGGCTGGAAACTGTGGGAGTAAGCAATTCTTTTGAGGCAGGGTGGAGCATTTCCATGGACGCACTGATGGGTCAGGAGAAGAAGTTTAATAGGAGATTAATATTGTTAGGACTGGGACTGTTTTGGCCTCTAGAGGCCGCTGTTATTTCATTTTCTTGTCATGTTTGTTTTGGCCTCAAGAGGCCGCTACTGTTTCTGTGCTGTTATGTTTAGCTCCTGTTACCTCTGTTCCGTGTTCCTTGCCGTTGTCTCTTTGGTTTTGTACTTTGCTTTTCTTTTTGGACTTTTTGGACTTTGTGTTTACTGTTTTTTTTATCTTCTGAGCGTTGGTATTTTGCCTTTTCTCTTCTAGTTTTTTGCTTTTGTATTTAACTTTGACCTTTTGGATATTTTATTTTTCCCTTCATCTTCTGAGCGTTTTTTGGATTATATTTTTGTTTGGACTGTAAATATTGTAAATAAACTTTTTGATACTTTTCTACTTCCGCCTCACGCCTCTGCACTTGAGTCATCCCCCTGGTGGCCTGGTGGGGGTTTGCTGGATTATCACACCAACGAGCCAGGTTCAAAACCCTAACAAATATTACATCTTAGAGGAAATTGTTAAGCAATATAGAGTGCAGAGAACTGGAGTGATAGGATCATGTTTTTGCATCAGGATCCTGGCAGCACTGGATTTGAAAGCATTGGATTTTGTTTGTTTGTTTGTTTGTTTGTAAATATGTAATCGTGTAAATGCAGATTTAGCCTCCTAGATTGACCAGGAGGCTTTTCTACTTAGAATCTATCACTTAGAAGTTCAGATAGTTAGTGCAGGAGATTTTTTGGGCTGCTACTGTAGCAATAGAATGAAGAATAGCCTATGATCAATGATTAAATTAACCTACTATGAAAACTGGCAAAATGACAAACCATGACACTTCATTCCATAATATTTATGTATTACAAACACTTGAAGTACAAAAGAACCTCTGACCAAAAAATTACACAAATTTGGTAGTAATTATAATTATTATTTGCTGATTGTATGGCCATTACATTAGTCTGAACAAATTGCAAATTCAGTTGAAGAAATCCTGAGAAATTGATATTGAACATGTCGACTTTCATTTAGCAAAGCAAACACCCTTAGGAAAAAATAAAAACTTGGTGAACCTTTAAAAGTTCAATGTAGAACAGAGTAGCTCCTTGTCAGAGAGGGTTCCAACTAGAAACCCTTTAGGAAGTATCTTTTATTTTTTCAGCTGCTCCCATTAGGGGTTGCCACAGTGGATCTTCCACCCCAATTTATGATCTGCATATTTGATTTGCCATAGGTTTTACACCAGATGCCCTTCCTGACACAACTGTCTCCAGTCTATCAGGGCTTGTCCGGCTGGATGTTTTTACCTAATCTGCATGTCTTAGGACTGTGGAGGAAACCAGAGCACCCAGAGGAAACCCACATAGAAGAGAACATGCAAACTCCACACAAAAAGGCCCCCATCGGCTGTGTGGTTCGACCCGAGAACCTTCATGCTGTGAGGCAACAGCGCTAACCACTACACCACCGTGCTGCCCCAAGTATATTTCATTTTATATTTTAACAAATTTTTAGTGATCACTCAAGATTTCTCAAAGATAGTTCTTGTGGTACCCTTAAAGGTTCTATGTTGAACCCTAGCCTAAAACATCAGAGAGAGAAAGTGGAAAACTCTAAACTTTCCAGAGTACACTTGAAAAACCATATGTGATCCATTAAAATAAACAGTGTACTGAGATTAATTAGAACACAAAAATATTGACTAGAACTTCATGGTTGTATGAGTATAGACTCGTGTGCGCAGAGGAGGGGGTAAAAGCTTTTCTCTGCTGCAGTCAGCCTGATGGAGGGAGGCCTGGCACCTCACACTGACTGCGCAATAAGATCAGCATGAGCTGCCAAACCTGAGCAACTTATTTTCCTGTTTGTTTAATTTACGGGTATGCTTAAACTGCCATAATTACAATTCATCGGTTAAATATGATGTTTTTACCATTGGATGTGATTCCTGAGTGTGGATTTGGATGGTATCCAGAGGGGCTCAGCACTCAGTAAAAGGTGAAAATGCTCTTAGAACACAGAGTCTGGCCTTTTAAACAAGCAGCTTTGTTTGGGTGTCTTCAGTTCACTTTAGACTGAAAGGTTATTCAGAGGTTCAACTTCTCACAAACACAAGGAGAGTGACAGCAAGGTCAGTGTGAGATCTTAGAGCAGGCATGGTGTTCTTCTCCTCAGTTATGACCCTCAACCCAGGAGCCACAGTGTTTCAGAGCCAGGGTATGGCTCTATACAGACCTCAGGCACTAGGAGATTTCCCAGGGGCCTGACTGTCAATTTTGCCTGGATAGTGAGACCAGTTTTTACAATACATAAACCCAAAGCACAGCTCAAGAACCTCCATTCAAACTGAGCAACCCCTTCCCTCCTTCCCCTCTTTTCTGCTCCAATAACCAACCATTTATTCAACTAAGACCTATTGCATCAAAGCACACAGGAAGGTTAACGTTACTAATCTTTTCAGCCTGGAAATACATGCATATAATAATGTTAGCTAGCTTTCTATTAAAATGGATATGAAGAGGAATGGTGGAGTGGAGAGAGAAAGGATAATAAAGAAAAGACATTTTTTTAAAGACGTGCCAGACTGTCCATTAACTTAAGCTTTTGCATTGGTGCATGATGAATTAGGCAACTGGTTTGTTTATACTTTTGGAAATAGACCCAATTAAATTCATTAGAAAAGACATTGGGCATGTACAAACTAAAAAGAATAACTGTGTGAGCAGGATTACAAAAAATATATTAAAAAGAAAAAGAAAAAAAACAACCCCAAGCACATCACTAGTTGAGGCCTGTTATGAACTTAATGAGCAGTTCAATAACTGTTCAATAACAATGCTGTCATTTCCACCTCTAGGTTTCAGTTTTTCCAGTATTTCTGAGGGCATATTGGTAGGTTTTGTTGTTCTTTGTTTTGTTTTGTAAAGGCCATAGCCACCTACAGATACCAATACAAGGGGGGGAAAAATCCAGTGATACACATTTATGGTCTTATGGTCATTGTCCTCTGTCCTTTCTTATCAATGAGGCATTTCCACACCCAGAACTTCAGACTGTTTTATGTTGTGTAGCAGTTTCTTAAATACTCAAACCAGCCTGTCTCATGCCAACAACCATACTACAGTCAGTCACCGAGATCACATTTTCCCCCCCATTGTGATGTTTAATGTGAGCATTAACTGAAGCTCTTGACCTATATCTGCAATAATTTATTCTCCACACTGCTGACACATGAATGGGCATGTTTTGCTAGTTTCATTTACTTTCTCATTGTCTATGGTTGAACATTTCATTCATTCATTCATTCATTCATTCATTATCTATACCGCTTATCCGTCAGGGCCATGATGGAAGCTGGAGCCAATCCCATTCACACTCACATTCAGATCTATGGGCAATTTAAAGTAGCCCGTTGTGGGAGGAAACCAGAATGCCCAGAGGAAACCCATGCAGGCACAGAAAGAACATGCAAACTCCACAGACAAAGGCCCCAGTTGACCAGCATATTCGAACCAAGAACCTGCTTGCTGTGAAGTGCTACTGAACATTTCAGAGAAAGAAAATTTATATTTTATTGCATGTATCCTTGGAAGTAATATTTTTATGCTTTATTTCCTTGTTTATTCAATTAAAATGTCCATGTAGCCATTTGATAATAGATTAATTAGACCACCATGAGCTGCTAGAACACCTTGGCAAAGATTCTGCTATTTTCTGGAGCTGTATTAAAGGAATGAACAACAATTTTCCAAAAGATATTCCCTTAATTGTTAATTTGATGAAGGTGGACTTCACTTGGGCTGAGATCTGGAGACTGTGATGATCCTAGTGTTTGGTTTACATCATTTTCATTCTCAAATTCAAATCACTCAGTGAGCCAGTACGCCCTGTGGAAAGGAGTACTGTCATTCTAGAAGAGCCCACACCCATCAGGATAGAAATGTTTCCTCACAGATCAGTCAGAATAACTTTGTTTTAATTTACAGTCAATGTCTTTCTACAGAAACAAGTGGACCATAACAAAGGGGTCGGGGTCTAAATCCCAGTCTGAATTATTGTCACTGTCTGGCTCTTCTGGAACGTGTGCAGTCTAATAACTTTCCTCCTATAATACATTTATCCAACCACATAACTTGCTCAACATTGCTATATAAGATTAGATAGACATGCAGGGTGCATGGAGATAATGCATTGATTTCAAGTACCTTTACTGTTCCAACTCAACAATTCAACTAAAAAGTAAATTATGTTTTCAGTTCCATTTTTATAATCCACAGCAAATTATGTCACATATACAGGAAACAGGACAGGAAATTGTTCAACTTAATTCTGATACATTTAAAACTTTTTCCATCTTTGGGTCGATTTTTTCCAAGCAATTAATGTTATGGAAATTAAAACCATTTTGTTGATTTGATGCTTGAAGGTGACAAAAAATGACTTGTTAAAAGCAAGTCAGCCTATTCAAAAACAATAAGACATCTGTTTCAGCCTAATAACCATGACATACTTTCTACAAAAAAGATTACCCCCATTATGTGCAGTCATATGATCATGGACATTCAGTCCCTGCACAGCCATTAAAAACACACCAGTTATCTATCAACCCACTGCACTGCTTTCCCTAATGAACACATTAAAAACCTCTGACGCATGTACAGCTTCAGTTTGTTTTGTGGCAAGTGACGGAGTCATTTCAGGTGGACCTTGTGGCAGTTTAACTCCTGGTGTAGTGGCATATTCAGTGCTTTATGTATTCGCCCTTGACGGAGTTGCTTGCTAATAAAGGTATAATGCAGATTTGACTTGCAGATGGGGAGAAACCATCTGATGTCCTTGCAATGATGGGCAGTTTAATATTAGGCTTCTGTTCAAATTCTCCTGATGACCCTGGACTTCAGCATCTGTGCTCCACATGCTGCAATTCTGAACCAAAGTAGACACAATTTATGGAGTAAAATCACTGGATTTAATATGAGAGAACAAAAACAGTGTTTAAAAGAGGAAAATAGCTGTTGGGAGAAGAAGTGACTGCTAAACATGAGCAGAAACAGAAACTGCTTCTTAGCAACACAAAACTCTCACAATTAGCTTTCACTTCATGTACTGCTGTGTGTGTGTGTGTGTGTGTGTGTGTGTGTGTGCGCAGAGAGAGAGAGAGAGAGAGAGAGTTTTAATGGTCTGCCAGGCAAGAAATAAATCACATAAATTGCAATTATGTTATGCATAATTATGTATATGTATTGGCATATTCACTATGTGGTGTAATGGAATATAACAGAAAGTCATCTATATTTGTTTTGGTTTTGCATTTTGTCTGAATTAATTGTATTATTAAGATTTCACATCATGTATAGTCAATCTATATGGTTTACTAGCATACACACATTTCCATGGTTTTGTATAAGGTTGGACAGAGTACTGTAGAACACTGTTGATGGCTGGACACTGAATACACAATTTGAAATGCATTTTTTAATCTTTGAACCAAGAAATATAAAAAACAAAGAACTAAAAGCAAATATGCTACTCAAAATTACATGCCAAAAAAGGCAGTTCTGAATGCTGATAGTAGCAGCAGCATTAACCTGACACCAAAACCAATAGAGCACAAATGGACCTAAAAGCATAAGGTTCTATTGTGAGGCAAATGTACTTACTTCCATCAAAATCTAAACTTTTCAAATGAACTGTGCATGGTATTAGTAATTATCAGTCTCTCTGCTGCAATAGATAATGACAAAATTGCATCCTAATTTTGTATCACATAACTAACTAAAAAATACCTTTTCCGAGTTATTATTCTTTCACCTATTAACTAATGCCACAGGGTAGGGAAGTATTTTTGCTGAATAATTTAGCATACAAGTTTGTTAAGTTGATGTCTAATTTTAATTGTCTATTGGGCTTTTTTAATGTACTGTACACTTTGGTCTGATCATTAGTTTCTTAGCAGGATATAGCAGCATAAAGAAGTCCAGTCAACTGATTTGTATCTTTCTGTTTACGATGTTGTATATTCCAATAAATAACATACTGAAACAGACCAATGCACATACAGTGGTGCTTGAAAGTTTGTGAACCCTTTAGAATTTTCTATATTTCTGCATAAATATGACCTAAAACATCATCAGATTTTCACACAAGTCCTAAAAGTAGATAAAGATAACCCAGTTAAACAAATGAGACAAAAATATTATACTTGGTCATTTATTTATTGAGGAAAATGATCCAATATTACATATCTGTGAGTGGCAAAAGTATGTGAACCTTTGCTTTCAGTATCTGGTGTGACCCCCTTGTGCAGCTATAACTGCAACTAAATGTTTCCAGTAACTGTTGATCAGTCCTGCACACCGGCTTGGAGGAATTTTAGCCCATTCCTCCATGCAGAACAGCTTCAACTCTGGGATGTTGGTGGGTTTCCTCACATGAACTGCTCACTTCAGGTCCTTCCACAACATTTCGATTGGATTAAGGTCAGGACTTTGACTTGGCCATTCCAAAACATTAACTTTATTCTTCTTTAACCATTCTTTGGTAGAACGATTTGTGTGCTTAGGGTCGTTGTCTTGCTGCATGACCCACCTTCTCTTGAGATTCAGTTCATGGACAGATGTCCTGACATTTTCCTTTAGAATTCTCTGGTATAATTCAGAATTCATTGTTCCATCAGTGATGGCAAGCTGTCCTGGCCCAGATGCAGTAAAACAGGCTCAAACCATGATACTACCACCACCATGTTTCACAGATGGGATGAGGTTCTTATGCTGGAATGGAATGTTTTTCTTTCTCCAAACGTAACGCTTCTCATTTAAACCATAAAGTTCTATTTTGGTCTCATCCGTCCACAAAACATTTTTCCAATAGCCTTCTGGCTTGTCCACGTGATCTTTAGCAAACTGCAGACGAGCAGTAATGTTCTTTTTGGAGAGCAGTGGCTTTCTCCTTGCAACCCTGCCATGCACACCATTGTTGTTCAGTGTTTTCCTGATGGTGGACTCATGAACATTAACATTATCCAATGTGAGCGAGGCCTTCAGTCACTTAGAAGTTACCCTGGGGTCCTTTGTGACCTCACCGACTATTATACACCTTGCTCTTGGAGTGATCTTTGTTGGTTGACCACTCCTGGGGAGGGTAACAATGGTCTTGAATTTCCTCCATTTGTACACAATCTGTCTGACTGTGGATTGGTGGAGTCCAAATTCTTTAGAGATGGTTTTATAACCTTTTCCAGCCTGATGAGCATCAACAACACTTTTTCTGAGATCCTCAGAAATCTCCTTTATTCATGCCATGATACACTTCCACAAACATGTGTTGTGAAGATCAGACTTTGATAGATCCCTGTTCTTTAAATAAAACAGGGTGCCCACTCACACCTGACTGTCATCCCATTGATTGAAAAACACTTGACTCTAATTTCACCTTCAAATTAACTGCTAATCCTAGGGGTTCACATACTTTTGCCACTCACAGATGTGTAATATTGGATCATTTTCCTCAATAAATAAATGACCAAATATAATATTTTTGTCTCATTTGTTTAACGGGGTTCTCTTTATCTACTTTTAGGACTTGTGTGAAAATCTGATGATGTTTTAGGTCATATTAATGCAAAAATATAGAAAATTCTAAAGGGTTCACAAACTTTCAAGCACCACTGTACTTTGTCCAATATTCAGAATTTTGCTGTTTAAAATTGGTCACAGATGATTTAAAAACATCCTAAAATTCTTAAAGCTATTATGGTTTATTAATAAAGGTATGATACACTCACTGCCTGACAAAAAAAAAGTTGCATGTTCTAATATGGCAGGCGTTCACTGTGGCATTGTTTCACCAGCCTTATGCAACATCCCAACATTTATTTCCATCCAGAGTTGCATTAATTTTTATCCAAGATCTCATCTTGACGAAGTGAGAGTCCAGCCACTCTGTAAAGTCTTCTCCAGCATCCCAAAGACTTTCAATGAGGTTAAGGTCAGGAGTCTTTGGTGGCCAATTCATGTGTGAAAACAATTCCTTGTGCTCCCTGAACCACTCACCATTTGAGCCTTAATTTAATGTCTGTGCCATCTGGGAAGAAAAAAATCCATTTATGTAATAATCTGGTCATTCAGTACATTCAGGTCATCAGCTGACTTCATTTTATTGCCCCATAAGGTTGCTGAGCCTCGACCTGACCAACGGAAGCAACCCCAGATCACAACACTGTCTCCAGAGGTTTGGACGGTGGCCACTATGCATGATGGGTTCATCACTTCATGTGCTTCCCTTCTTACCCTGACACACCCATCACTCAGGAACAGGGTAAATCTGGACTCATCAGACCACATGACCTTTTCCCATTGCTCCAGAGTCCAATCTTTATGCTCCCTAGCAAATTGAAGCCTTTTCTCCTGATTAGCCTCATTAACAAGTGGTTTTATTATGACCACACAGCTGTTTAGTACCAGTCCTGTGAGTTCTCATCACACTGTGCGTGTGGAAATGGTCTTCCTTTCACTATTAAACATAGCCATGTGTTCTACTGTAAAAAAATTTTTAATGATTCAACTACACCAAGCATTTAAGTGATCTCTGATCATGGTCAGTCAGGATCTTTTTCCCACCCCATTTTTCCATGAAGTTGATGGTCCACCACTATCCTTCCAGGATTTAATAGTGAGTTTTTAATTTTAACCAAATTCCAGTCATTTTATCAATCTCCTTAGTTGCTTTCTTTTCTCAATGCAGTCCAATATTTTGACCCTTCTGAAACACAGTGATGTCTTTTCCACGACCACAGGACATGTCTGACCTGTTTGTTTAAGAAATGAGAAGCTACTCACTGCATCAGTTAGAGTTAAAATAATTGTTTCCAGATGAAGCATATTAATCACTGCAGTAATTATCCAATCAAAGGCTCTTAAATATTTGCTATTTAAACCCAAATGCCGACTTAATTTGGCCAGGCAGTGTATAAAAATGCAGAAATACAGAAGGATATCTATATTGTATCTTAAATTATAATATAAATAGCTAAAATGTTAAGCTTCAGCCACATTTTCCTTTTTGTAAACATCCAAATTGTGGCTGCGGCTGTGTTATGAGACATTTTGAAGATCTGAGAGTGAGCTCTGGATTCAGAAAGACTTCACCATCTGCCCAAGAGCAGTGTTTTCTTGTTATGCTGGCCTTACACCAATCAACTTTTCAAGTGATTTCACTATTGCAGACAAATTTCCAATGTCAGAATAAAATCACAATAGTTTTGCTACAGTAGTGGTGTGCTCCTGTCATCTCGATCATTTGGTGTAAGGTGGTCAGGATACCTGTCTTAAAGATCATAGGCAGGGGTTGGAGGTGGAACGTAGAATATCAACTTTATTTTCTAGAAGAATGACCCAAAAAGCAAATTCAGTCTTCCTAATTGTGTCCTAATTGTGGGTGTCTAATTTGCACCCTAAAATTGAATAAAAAGGTTAAAATATACTGGTTTGCGCAAGTTCCGAAGGTTTGTTTACATCTCACTTATGCACACTTTTACCACCAGGGGACAGTCGTCGTGATGTCATTCAAGGCAAACAGACTGGGAGCAGTTCTGTGTTTACTTGCGAACCAAGCACACGTATACAGACTTTGGTCGTGAGAGGTTGTGTAAAATGTCTGAAAGTGATAGCGATTTTGAAGTAGTAACTCTCCAAATTGAATATCAAGAGGTGAAACCATATATGTATGAACCTATGGCTGTTGCAAAGCAATCAGTGAATGTGGTTCACTAGTTTGACCATGCGGCCTCGGAATCGACTCAGCCGACTCTGATCGCGGTGACCCCAGACCTCAACAAGACTCGCGCCCAAATGACTTATCCTGGTAGTTATGATAAATTCTTACTTTCATTGTAATACTAAATAAGAGCCCTTTTGAAGAATAATTAAACCACATGGGCACACACATAATCCCTATAATATAACATGGATTCATTTATATTGCTAATATAATATATTGCTAATGGATAAGCATGGATATGGCTTTTAGCATAAGCTAGCAGCACTGCTTCCACCCCGGTTATAGCTGAATGAAGCTAGAGGTTGGGATATTTTTGCCCAGGCTGCGTTATTTACTACTTTCAGTGTCCTCGCGTCCGAGACGAGGCCGGGTGTCGCCGTTTCCGTTAGGCGGGACGTGACGGCCTTAAGCTAAGGGCTAGCGCTAGGCTAACAGAGCATAGGTTTATGTACATGTTTAGCAGCTGGCACCTGCTGCTGGAGTTTGGTGCTGGCTCACTCTTCAGCGGACAAGCCATATTACGGTCAGGCTACAGTGTTTTAAAAATATTGAAACATATTAATGTATTAATATTTTCAGTGTAAATGGGTGGAAGTCATTTATTGTGTATTTGGTTCAACTGGTGGCCTTCCTGAGTTTGCAGAAATCCTTCAAATCTGCATTGTTGAACTATGCAGAACTGGCTTTTGAACTATGTACTGATAACAAGCCGGATGGTCCCTCTCCTCTTTAGCCTGGAGGACATGGTGTCTATGATTTCTAAAAAGAATTTCTACTTTTGATTCATCAGACCTCGGGACAATTTTCCACTTCGCTTCAGTCCATTGTAAAATAGTTCGGGCCCAGAAGGTGGTGGTGTTTTTGGATATTGTTTATATATGGTTTTAACTTCCATTTGTGGATGCAGTAATAAACTGTTTTCACAGACAAAGGTTTTCTGAAGTGTTCCTGAGCCCATACAGTGATTCCCACTACAGACACGTGTCTGCTTTTAATGCAGTGTTGCCTGAGGGCCTGAAGATCACAGGCATCCAGTGTCAGTTTTCAGCCTTGTCTCTTGCATACAGAGATTTCTCCAGATTCTCTGAATCTTTTAATATTACATACCACAGATGATCCCCAAATTCTTTACAATTTTACATTGAGGAATGTTATTCTTAAATTGTTGTACTGTTTGCCCACGCAGTCTTTCACAGAGCGGTGAGCCCTTCGCCATCTTTACTTCTGAGAGACTCTGCCTCTCTGGGATGCTCTTTTTATACCCAGTCATGTTACTGACCTGTTGCCAATTAGTTTTTTTTAGCATTACACAACTTTTTCAGTCTATGGTTGCCCCTGTCCCAACTTTTCTGAAACATGTTGCTGACATAAAATTCAAAATGAGCATATGTTTTTCAAAGAACAATAAAATTTCTCAGTTTCAACATCTGATATGTTGTATTTGTACTATTTTCAATGAAATATAGGGTTTCCATGATTTGCAAATCTTCACATTCTGTTTTTACTGATGTTTTACACAGTGTCCCAACTTTTTTGGAATTGGGGTTGTACACTGTGGGTGTGAAATGGATGGTTACTTTGAAAAGGCACATATTGTTTAAGGTATGTCTATAATGAAACTTCTTTCTCACTTTCTCATGAAGTAGGGGTGTAACAAAAAAATCACTTGATCAATTGTTATATGAAAAATTGTTGAATTGTATTAATCTTGTTTTCACCATAAAAATGTTAAAGGGTTTTAGGTATTCAATGACAATATATACTGTGTGGTTATGTGATTTCAACTAACATCTGTCTGTCTATGTCTGTATCTGCCTGTCTGTCTCTGTATCTGCCTGTCTGTGTCTGTCTGTATCTGTCTGTCTGTCTGTCTCTGTAGCTGTCTCTGTATCTAGCTGTCTGTATCTGTCTGTCTGTCACTGTCTCTATCTAACTGTCTGTCTGTCTCTGTATCTATCTACTTGTCTGTCTGTCTCTGTATCTATCTACTTGTCTGTCTGTCACTAGCTGTCTGTCTGTCTCTGTATCAAGCTGTCTCTGTATCTGTCTGTCTGTATCTACCTGTCTGTATCTGTCTGTTTGTCACTGTATCTATCTGTCTGTCTCTATCTATCTAACTGTCTGTCTGTCTGTATCTATCTATTTGTCTGTCTGTCTGTCTGTCTGTCTGTCTGTCTGTCTGTCTGTATCTATCTATCTGTCTCTCTCTGTCTGTCTGTCTTCCATAATTTTCAAGTCAGACATGGTAGAATTAACCAAATGGGAATCCTCAGATTAACTGCTAAAAATGAACATTAGTTGAAGTTCTTAATTGAAGTTGCAGTAATTGCTCAGTATTATCATAACCTTTGTGTCCTGTATTTGTTCCCTAGAATACAAAAAGTGAAAGATGTCAAGTCCTGTCCACCTGAGCATCATCTTTGGCGGAGATGATGCCAGAAAACTTAGCCTGATGTCAGGGATACCAGTGTCTGTGGATCAACTTGTCCACGAGATAAAGACTGCTTTTGGACTTGTGCAGCAGTTCAGGCTCCAGTATAAAGATGCAGATTTTGGAAATGAATATATCAATCTTACATCAACCAGTGAAATAAGAGACAGGGATACTCTGAAAGTGGTATTTCTTGCATGTGAAGAAACTAGCTCCAGCATTCCAGGGACTCTACCACCTTGCAGCACCAGCACCCCACTGACTTCTCCCACTACATCCTACAGCTCTGGGAACTCACACAGGTCTCCATCCTTGCACGAGGACGTTTTTTCTTCTGATTACTCATTTAGCAGCACAGACACTATCATTATAGATCCAGCTCCAGAGTCAAGAACCTCTTCGTGGCCTCCAGTCTTCATTGTTCCCAACTGTTCATATTTTGCTGAAATTCAACTTCAAAGAGCAAATGCAGAATTCAGAGCAAACGGCATGCCTCTTACCCCTCCCTCAAAGCTAAGAATGGATATTCTTGAAGGCATGGCCGAACAGATCTTCAGATACACAGCATATCCGAGTGACTCCCAAATTGAAGAGGCTGCTGAGGTCTTGGTGCATGTCCATCCATGTTTAAGGGAAAGAGGAACTCGTGCTGGCCATGAAGGATGGAAACAGTATCTAAAGACAAAGTTGCCAATTTTCGCACTAAACTGTGCAAAATTGGACACCCAGAAGTCAATGTAAACTCTCTCAAGAACAAGCGCAAAGGACAAGAAAAAGCTGCAAACATCAAAAAACCAAGAAAAGCAGAGGTTAACTTTCTTCGATCTCTCCCTTGTGGTGAAACAAGAGAGAGTCTTGAGAATGAAAGAGTAGCTCTCTTGACAGAGGTGAAAAAGAGACACAACGAGGCTGTGGTCAAGGAGAAAATGCAGAAGACCTTCTCCTACAGACGTCAGGAGGTTGTCCAGGACTCACCTTTAGTCTCTGAATTTGTGAACAGATGGCCTTCCTTGTTCACAGTGAGTGAGGTGAGCATTACTGATCGACATTCTGCACACTGCTCTGCTGATGTATAACTGCTTTCCAAAATTATGTTCAGGCAATAATTCAGTTGGGGAAAAGAATATTTTATTATATATGAACATCTATTTGTGCAATACCGTAGTAAACTGTTTTGTTGTTTTTTTCTTCATGTCAACAGCATTTCTTAAGACCACATTTTCAGAGACTGATTGTAAAGGAAGACTGTACATTTACTTTTCCAATGGGAAGTTTAAAAATGCAGAGTGGTGGCATATCAATGTATTGACATGCCACCAGCTGTCACGATTTAGATTTTTTGTAGCTGCCCAACTTTGGTATTGATGGCTTGTGCAACTGCTCTCTATAGCTTGACAATCAGCCTGGTATGAGCTAGCGCAGGTGCTTATAAGACTGTGTTAACAGTTTGACAAAGCCCTGAAATATGGAAAGGAAATGATAATACAAACCAGAATGTTGAAGATAGACAACTCCCCATTCAAGAAGATTGAAATGTGATTTATCTGCATTTAAGATTGTGCCCAAGTGCTAAGTCTCCAAAGTGTCTGTCCTTTTTCAGCCCAGAAACCTCTTAAAGCTATTACTTCTTATTTTTCCTATTGACACCTCTTGTAGCATTTTTTTTCTCTCTTATAGATAAATGCGGAATTCATGCGCATAACAACTTCACCACTTCAAGCCAAGTTTTTGGCAGAACTTGACAAATACACACCTAACTTGATGAAGCTCTTCAGCAGTAGAGGAGGAGCTGCTGGAAGTAAGATTAGGCTCATCATGGCTCCAACAGCTAAGGCAAGTGCATTAAACTGTTGCATTATTTAGCCAAATAAGGTTTTTCTCCCCATGTAACATCTCTTTTTCCCATCTACCTTCCTCTGTTTAATCTTCTTCCTCCTCAATCCACTTTGTCATTCTTTCATTTTTCTTTCCTTTGCCTCCATCCTTTATATTCTTGGATCCATGGATGAGATGTTGGACCCCCTCCCATCTCTTGGTGTCTTCAGCTTCCATACTTAACTTTCTTTCATCATCCTCTAAGCACCTCTCTTTTGTATTTCATCTTTCTACTTCTCCCTTCCACTCATCCCCTACAATTCCTCCTTTTCTTTACATGGTCACCCCTCTTCTCTATCTCCCCTCTTTTTTACATCTTCTCCTACCCTCTGTAATGTGGAGTTGGAGGGAAGCTTAGCCACGGATGCTAGTAGCATAGTTTCAACATAAATAAAGTTGCAAGGCAGAAGACAAAGTGGTGGGATTTCCACACAGTACTCATAGATAAGGCCCATATAAAGCCAGGTCTCACAGCATATTCTACAACACTCATGGACAATAAAACGCTCGTGGCTCGTTGTCTTCTCTACAGTCCACATTACTGAAGTTGAGGAAGTCAAAAGAGAGAGATGTAAGAGAAACACTTGCAGTACTAAGCGGTAAAACAATAAACTGGTAATGCTCTATTGTGATACTCTGGCTGTTACACCTCCACTTCCCAATGTCCATCTTTGTTTACCTCAACAACCTTCCTCTCCACCTCACATGGGGTTATTTGTGATAAAGATCTGATAAATGTTGGAAAATGTCTTGAAAAATTGCTAGCCTTAATACTTGACACACATTCTTTTGCAGAGTGAGGACATCGAAGTCAAGAGGGACTGTGTACTATGAGGTCTTTGTGCTTATCTCAATGAGGACAGCAGCACTCTTATCAAGAAGTACTTGGTCAGTAATTTCATTTTACTGTGAGCTTTCAGTCTTGCAATGTTTTATCAATTTATTTCAAAATGCTCAAATTGTTTTTCACCATTAGAACGTCAACTATGAGGAAGCTCAGAGAGACATCGCACAGACCACCATGGGGCTTTACGTGATCCAAAAAGAGGGTGCTGATGGTGAGGAAAAGCCAGAGGATGTTGGAGTAGTGATTGAAGGCATGGAACTTCTATGCAAGCTGGGAAGTATTTCCTTTGGATGTGCCATGCTTTTTGGGCTCATCTACACACTCAATCTGAGCTATCCCCGAGAACTCAAATTCACATTTGAGTTCATCCAGAAAGTGTTGATGAACTTGGATGGTAACAGACTGTCCCCAAAGGTCCAAGCACTTAAAATAAAGATGCTTCAGTGAGATCACAACTTAAGGTGCTGGATAATTGAGCCAGCTACATTTGGCTTGTTGGAGCTGCATCCCTGGGGGTCAGGTGGACAGTTACCTTCAATTTGGATGCGTACAGTTCTGTCATGATTGCTCCCACCCCAACCCCTCATTAGCTCATTACTGCTGTTCTGCTGTTATTTCACCTTGTAACTGTTGCATGTGTTACCATGTCTTATCTTTATTGCTTGGGCATCTCTTGTGGTGAGGCTAAAAAGAGAGTCCTTGGAATTAGGACTTTTATGTTTTTATTGTTATGTATTTATTCATTTAGTTAGTTTAACTTGTACAGGTAAACAGTTTACCTGTTTATTTGCGTTATCTTATTTGGTTTTACCTTTTTCAAATTAGTTGAGGATAACTGCATTGAACTTCCAAATGGTGGTGTTTGTATATTCATGATGGGATGTATTTTCTGGTTGAATCCCTGGTGTAATGCAGTATATGCTCAGTGGCCATTTTATTAGGTCCATGTGTGTACACTAATGCAGTCCAATACATGTTGTTCCAAAGCATATTTGCATAATGCCTCCTGCTTTCATTGTCACCTGTAGTATTAACAACCTTGACTTTTTTCTAATTGCAAAATGTCAAGCATAATTAATGTTCCTAAAAGTTGTAAGGTACTGAATTAAAAAAAAAAAAACAGTTCATGCTATACTGTGTCATACTGTGCCGGTGCGCCCAAAGTCTGAATAGCATTCATAATTTCTGTACTTATTTGTCTTTGTGTTGAGGTAGACACATACTATGACAAGCCTTTGAACGATGTGCAAGTGCCAACACGACAGGTGTACAGCGGCATCCACTGGTATAGACAAGTTACCAATAAAGTTATCAGATCTATGCTGTGCGTTGCTTTGTGATTTTAACAGGAGATAGGATAACATATTTGAAATGCATTACTATTGTATATATACTTTAACACATAGTGTTGATATGAAAGTTCACCTTACCTTTAAGTGAATAAACACAAACTTTATGTACATTTGCATTAACTTTATTTAATTTATTCACACTGATTCAGCATGGGAGAAACACTTTGAATTAAATGGGACCCTTACATTGAACTTGTCTAATAAAATTACATGGAAAAACTTCATGTAATTGAAATACTTAAAGTCAACGTTTTTGGTACAATTATTTTTTTGAGTGTACTCTAAGCGAGGAAATATCCCTTTTGTCTCATTTCCACAATGATTGTACAGGATCCTTCAGGATTCTTGACTTGTCAATTGCAAGCAAAGGTAAAAATGTTTACCTCCAATCTTCTCCTTTTTGCTTGAGCGTTGCTGGTCCGTTTCTTCTTTGACTGTACAGTGTGTGGTCATCGAAAATGTGTTCTGATATATGTTCTTCACAGAAAATGAGCTAAGGCCAATGAGTCTGAGTTTGAAAAAATAATTAATCGTATCATTGTTCCTTTGATAAAAAATGAAAACGGGTCTCACAGACCCGAACACCATACAAGGGTTAAGTTAGTCTTTTTCTCATTTTGATATTCCATTAAAATCAACCGTGTTTAATATTATCATACGTTTTTAGTCTTGGCTCATGCAAATGGTGCCATGGACATTGTCAACAACCAATAATTGAGCTCTCTCGAGCATCAGACAGGAAGTAGCAAAGCATGTACAGGAACATCTCTAAAATAGAATCTAGTTGCAGTCTTACAAACAGTGACCCTGCAAGATCCCCAGTCTTTGCAAAATCAGTCTGTGACTGAAAACACTGTGACTAATGACACAGTGCCTTTATGCCAGCCTTACACCAAATGACTTTTCATGCAATTTGACTGTCACAGACAAATTTCCAGTGTCAGAAGGTGGTCAGGACAGTTGTGTTAAGTCAGTCTTTTTCTCGTCTTGATGTTCAGATAAAATCAACCATTTTAATATTGTCTTTAGTCTTGGCTCATGCAAATAGGGGGGTTGCATCAGACGGTCAACTAAGCTCACTGTTCACAAAGCGTTGCTATCATTGGGGTGCCTTGCTAGTCATCAAAATGCCCTACGCTTGCTTTGTTTTGTGCTGTTCAAATCAAACAAACCATGAAATTGATAAAAGTTTCTTCCAGGTTCCCTGTGAAGTGATAAAGGGTGAAAGTGCAAAGGACTTTACCAAAAGATGACAAGAAAGGTGGCTCTTGAACCTTCCACTGTGATTGAAGGGAGCCGAGTCAAAGAACACTCAAGTTTGCAGTGATCACTTCATGAAAGGTTTGTAAATTCCTCTGGTTAATTTTGTTTGGATTTGCAAATGACTTTTCTCACCATTTTCCATTATTTCATGATGTTTTGAAGCTCAGGAGATGCTTAAGTCCTCAGATTTTTTTTTTTGTTTACTGTTTCATCATGGTCACTATATTGTAAACTAATGCATATGTTTTCACTTTATTTATCAGGATGTCCTAGCAATCTTTATGAGGACGATGATGTAGCTTGGGGTCCTACACTGAACTACGTAGATATTTGAGACGATCCACATAAACACAAAAGCAGAGCCCACGAGTTAACAGCATGAAACTGCTTCCCCAGTCATGGAGTTACAGTGAGCTGTGATAACTTATTCGCCCTGTTTCACCAATACCCAGGTCTTTAAAGATGTTTCTGTGGATCTTTATGAATGATTTACCTGGATTAGAGTTTATTAGTGGTTATGATCTGTATAAAATTCCTTGAAACAATTGGAGTGACGATATAGATTTGTGACCTAGTGATGTTGGAATGTACCTTCTCACTGCATTTTCTCCATTTTAATAAAAAAAAATTCGTTTAGTGGAAGAGAAGAGCAGGGAGGATTGAGAATTGAGTGGCTGTGGTTTGTTATCCCCTGCAGGCCGAAAGGCCCAAAGGAGGATTATGTTGTGGCAATGTCCGTCCATCCGTCCGTCTATCCATCTGTTTGTCCATCCCAGAAAGGGTGCTCACCTTCTGAAATCAACTCCTCTCTCAATTTTTGGAAGAATTTCAAAAAACTTGGCAGGATTCTTTGTTATATGTTGATAATACACATATTGTAATTGCATTCAATTCAGTCTCATTTTACCAGAGTTACAGCCCTTCATTAACAAAATTATAATTTGACAATTTCATGAGAGGGTGTTTTCCTTCTGAAATCAACTCTTCTCCCAATTTTTGGAGGAATTTCACGAAACTTGGCAAAAGGCATTGTTATATGTGGGTACTATGCATATTGTAATTTCGTTAAATTCAGTCACATTTTACCAGAGTTACAGCCCTTGGTTTACAACCTTGTACTTTCACAATTTCATGATGTGCTTGCCTTCTGAACTCCTCTCACAATTTTTGGATTAATTTCTTGAAGCTTGGCAAATGGCCTTGTTTTTGTTGGTAATATGCATATTACGATTTAATTTTGTTTGTGAAAATTTTACCAGAGTTTTGACCCTTGATTAAATAACTTGTACTTTGACAATTTCATGAGGGTGTACATTCTTCTGAAATCAACTCCTCTCACAATTTGTGGAGGAATTTCACCAAACTTGGCAAAAGGCTTTGTTATATGACAGTTATACACATATTGAAATTTTGTTTAATTTTACCAGAGTTATGCCCTTGATTATTAACAAGCTTGTACTTTGGCAATTTCATCAAGGTGTGCTTGCTTTCTGAAATCAACTTCCCTCACAATTTTTATCCCCCACTGGCCAAAGGGGAATTATGTTGTGGCGATGTCCATCTGTCCCGGGAAGGGTGCTCACCTTCTGAAATCAACTCCTCTCACAATTTTTGGAGGAATCTCACGAAACTTGACAGGATTCTTTGTCATATGTCAGTAATACGCATATTGCAATTTCGTTCAATTCAGTTGCATTTTACCAGAGTTATGGCAGAGTTGCCAGCAGGGGATATTGTGCTCTCAGAGCACTCTTGTTTACACTTGATACTAAAACTTGTAGCATCCTAGCAACCATCGCAAAGACGCATACAAAAATTCCAAAAATTCCTATTTACCTGGGCATAACCGATACAGGATTGATCTTGTAGTGTCTTGATCCCCAGATCTTTAACCCAGCCACATATAAAAAGTTGTACACCTCCATGCTCTTCCAAGATTTCATCTGTTTGTCCATGTAGAATGATGTCTGCAGCACCAGGTAGTTTGAGATGTCAAGGAACTCAACAGATGGATAATTTTCCAACTCATAGGAAAAATCTTTCTTTGATAATGTGTAAGGATCTATCCCATTGCATACAACTTTCTGAAGGTATCTTGACCGTGCATTGGCCTCTAAACAGCGAAAACAGTCGGAGACTCTTTTACTAGCTCTTTGCATAACAGCAGACAAATTGGTTTGCCTGACCACCAGAAGTAAACTCGCAAGCAAAAGTCACATGACTAAATACAACCTGCAAGATCCCTAGTCTTTGCAAAATCATACACTGCCTGGCCAATAAAAAAAAAAGTTGCCATTTGGATTTAAATAAGTAAATACATAAGAGCCTTTGATTGGATAATTACTGCAGCGATTGTGTTTCAGCTGGCAACAATTGTTTTAACCCTGACTGATGCACTGAGTAGTTTCTCATTTCTTAAACAAACAGGGTGGGAGATGTATCCTATGATCATGGAAAAGATGTTACTGCATTTCAGAAGGGTCAAATTATTGACCTGCATCAAGCAAAGAAAACAACTAAGGAAATTGCTGAAATGACTGGAACTGGGTTAAGAACTGTCCAAAACATTATTAAATCCTGGAAGGATAGTGGTGAACTGTTAAACTTTGTGGAAAACTGTGGTTGGAAAGAGATCCTGACTGACCATGATCAAAGATCACTTAAATGCTTGGTGAAGTTGAATCATAAAAAAATAAAATAATTAAAAAATAAAATAAATAAAAAATCTACAGTAGCGCTCACAGCTATGTTTAATAGTGAAACTAAGAGCATTTCCAGATGTACAATGCGACAAGAGCTCAGAAGATTGGGACTCAACAGCTGTGTGGCCATAATAAAACCACTTGTTAGTGAGGCTAATCAGAAAAAAAGGCTTCAATTTGCTAGGGAGCATAAAGATTGGACTCTGGAGCAATGGGAAAAGGTCATGTGGTCTGATGAGTCCAGATTTACCCTGTTCCTGAGTGATGGGTGTGTCAGGGTAAGAAGGGAAGTACATGAAGTGATGAACCCATCATGCATAGTGGCCACCGTACAAACCTCTGGAGACAGTGTTGTGATCTGGGGTTGCTTCCGTTGGTCAGGTCGAGGCTCAGCAACATTATGGGGCAATAAAATGAAGTCACTTGACCTGAATGTACTGAATGACCAGGTTATCACATCAATGGATTTTTTTCTTCCCAGATGGCATGGACATTAAATTAGGGCTCAGACTGTTAAAGAGTGGTTCAGGGAGTATGAGAAATAGTTTTCACACAAGAATTGACCTCCACAGAGTCCTGACTTTAACCTCATTGAGAATCTTTGGGATGTGCTGGAGAAGACTTTATGCAGTGATTCGACTCTCCCATCCTCAACACAAGATCTCAGTGAAAAATTAATGCAACGCTGAACTGAAATAAATGTTGTGACATTGCATACATTTATCTCAACAATGCCATGGTAAATGCATGCTGTCATCAAAGCTAAACGCAGTCCAGCTAAATATTAGTGTGTGTGAATTTTTTTTTTTTTGGCAGGGCAGTGTAGATGATCGCTTGAAAAGTCATTTGGTGTAAGGCCAGCATAACTCTGTGACTAATGACGTACTGACTTAACATGTAAAAGAGTGTCAGAGTTTAATCTTTTAAAAGTATTTTCAGAATCTTTTCAAAGTCTTTTAGTGTCTGGTTAACATTAGATAAACCTAGATCTGGTTTCACTTGCCCAAGTACCCAATGTCCAGATTTTAGGCTGATATAGTTTTTTTTTTCAAAGTAATATATTTAAAAGGATTAAAAAGCATTTACTGGAAACAAGCAACTATATATGTGCATATACAGTGCATGACTGGTGTCAAAAGTTTGTACACACCTTCTAACGGTGGTGTAAGTGGTTAGCACGGTCGCCTCACAGCAAGAAGGTTCTGGGTTTGAGCCCAGCAGCCGGCGGGGGCCTTTCTGTCTGGAGTTTGCATGTTCCCCCTGTGTCTGCATGGGTTTCCTCTGGGTGCTCCAGTTTCCCCCACAGTTCAAAGACATGCAGTTAGGTTAATATTGGATGGCCTTAGGCTGAGGTGCCCTTGAGCGAGGCACCTAACTCCCACCTGCTCCCCGGGTGCTATTAGCATGGCTGCCCATTGCTCTGGGCATGTGTGTGTTCACTGCTTCAGATGGGTTAAATGCAGAGAGAAATTTCACAAGTGTGTGATGAATAAAGTTGTGCTTGCTTTCTTTCTTTCTTTCTTTCTTTCCTTCTTTCTTTCTTTGTTTCTTTCTTTCTTTCTTTCTTTTGTAAGTAATGATGGATGTCGTTTCTTTTTACTTAGTTGAGCAGTTCTTGACATAATATGGATTACTACAGTTGTGGAATAGGGCTATTTACTGTATGTTTATTATTTACTATTTACTGTTTGATCTCAAATGCATTAAGAAGGCAAGAAATTGCACTAATTAACTTTTGATGAGGCACAGCTGTTAATTGAAAAGCATTCCAGGTGACTACCTCATGAAGCTGGTTAAGATGATGCCAATAGTGTGCAAAGCGTCATCAAGGTAAACAGTGGCTATGCTGAAGAATCTAAAATATGAAACATATTTAGTTTTTTAAAACAATTTTTGTTTACCACATAATTTCATATATGTTCAATATGTCTGTGGCAGTGGGGGCGTGGTCAAGCGCCGGCCTGTGACAGGAGGGCGGAGTCAGGGAAGGTAAGTGGCAGAATCACGACACCTGAGAGCAATTAACCTGTGTTTGTGTGTCTTCCCAGTGACCGCGCCCTATATCAGGAGGGAGAGCGAGAGCGAAAGGAGCTCATCCCTGAACCAGACGCCGGTTGTGTGTGTCTGTGCGAGTGATATGGTTAAACTGAAAAGTGTGGCAATAAAGCCAATTTATAAAACCTGATCTCTGTCCTGCCGTCCTCTGTGCTCCACCCACACGTAGGGAGTTTTACAGTGGTGCCGAAACCCGGGACAGTGGAGCACCAAACCAGCAGCCCCATGGAATCCTCCCCGTTCGCCGATCTGGTCCACGCCCTCGCCACGGCTCAGCAAAGCCAGCACCAGGCACTCGTCACGCTCCGAAAGGAGCAGGAGCAGCGCTTCGAAGCCCTGGTGCTGGCCCAGCAGGAAGATCGCGAGGCGTTCCGGCATCTCCTCGCGTCGGCAGGGCCCACCAGCGCTCCGGCCGCGGGCCCGTCTCCCCTCATTGTCACCAAGATGGGCCCGCAGGACGACCCCGAGGCGTTCATCACGTTGTTTGAACAGGTCGCCGAAGCCTCGGGGTGGCCGATGGAGCAGCACGCGGCGCGCCTCCTCCCCCTGCTCACGGGAGAGGCACAGCTGGCCGCGCTACAGCTCCCCGCCGACCGCCGGCTGGCCTACGCGGACCTCCGCCGGGCCATCCTCCAGCGCGTGGGGCGCACACCGGAGCAACAGCGCCAGCGCCTCCGCACGCTGCGACTGGAGGAAGTCGGCCGGCTGTTCGCGTTTGGCCAGCAGCTCCGGGACGCCTGCTGGCGGTGGCTGAGGGCCAACAATCGCGACGCCGAGGGAATCGTCGACCAGGTGGTACTGGAACAGTTCATCGCCCGCTTACCAGCCGGAACCGCGGAGTGGGTCCAGTGCCACCGCCCGGCGTCGCTGGATCAGGCAGTCGAGCTGGCGGAGGATCATCTGGCGGCTGTCCCGGCGGCAGGACAGCAGATGGCATCGTCTCTTCTCTCCTCTTCTCTCTCTCTCTCTCCCTCTCCTCCTGTGTCCCGTCCTCGCCCCATTCCCCCACCGCGGAGGCGGGGGCCGGCACCACCCCAGCCGGCCCGCCGCACCCACGGTGCCCTCCCGTTTCTCCCTTCTGTGTCTGTCTCTCCCCCACCTCAGGTGAGTGAGCCCCAGATCACCGGTGCAGAGGGTAAGCCCGGGCCAGTTTGCTGGCGCTGCGGGGAGCCGGGCCACCTTCATCAGCAGTGCACAGCAATGGAAGTGGGCGCGGTGGTTCGGATCCCTGACACGCCAGAGGCCGCCCTCGATCGGGCCGGAGCGTATCGCATACCGGTGAGTATCCAAGGGGCTACATATCAGGCGTTGGTGGATTCTGGTTGTAATCAGACCTCAATTCGCCAAAGCCTGGTTCAAAATGAGGCATTGGGGGGAGCACAAGGGGTGAAGGTGTTGTGTGTGCACGGGGATGTTCACAGCTATCCTTTGGTGTCGGTCCACATTATTTTCAGAGGGGAAAAATGTATAGTGAAGGCGGCGGTTAATCCTCGCCTTACCCACTCGTTAATTTTGGGGACTGATTGGCCAGGATTTCGGGGTTTAATGACGCGCCTAGTAGAGAGTGGGTCCTGCCATTTGACAGGGGGAGGTCCCGGTGTCGCTTTGGCGGGAGCAGCTGTCACAGAGCCGTCTACGTCATCTCCGCGTCAGAGTGAGGAGCCGCCGGCTCCTCCTCTCTCTATTGGGGAATCCCTCGCGGATTTCCCATTACAGCAGTCGCGAGACGAGACTCTGAGGCATGCGTTTGACCAAATGAGAGTAATCGATGGTCAAACGCTCCAGCCGAACGCCACCCCGTCCTTCCCCTACTTCGCGATTATGAAGGATAGATTATACCGAGTGACGCAGGACACTCAAACTAAAGAGCGAGTCACGCAGCTTTTAATTCCGAAAAGCCGCCGGGAATTGGTATTCCAGGCGGCTCACTTTAATCCCATGGCTGGACACTTGGGGCAGGATAAAACACTCGCCCGAATAATGGCCCGATTCTATTGGCCGGGGATTCGTGGCGATGTCCGTAGGTGGTGTACAGCATGCCGCGAATGCCAGTTAGTAAACCCAGCGGCCATTCCAAAAGCGCCTTTGCGCCCTCTACCGTTAATCGAGACCCCGTTTGAGAGAATTGGGATGGATCTCGTCGGGCCATTAGATCGGTCAGCACGAGGGTACCGCTTTATATTAGTTCTGGTGGACTATGCAACGCGATACCCGGAAGCCGTGCCTCTGCGCAATATCTCAGCACGCAGTATTGCAGAGGCACTCTTCCGCATCATCTCCCGAGTTGGAATCCCGAAAGAGATTCTGACTGATCAAGGCACTACGTTTATGTCACGAACACTGCGCAAACTGTATGGGTTATTGGGGATTAAGCCGATCCGCACCAGCGTGTATCACCCACAAACGGACGGTTTAGTAGAACGATTCAACCGCACCCTCAAAAATATTATTAAGAAATTCGTAAGTGAGGACGCACGTAATTGGGATAAGTGGCTCGAACCCTTGCTGTTCTCAGTGCGAGAGGTCCCCCAAGCCTCCACAGGGTTCTCCCCGTTCGAATTATTATATGGGCGTAAGCCGCGCGGCATCCTGGACGTGCTGCGGGAAAATTGGGAGGAGGGACCTTCACAAAGTAAGAATGAAATTCAGTATGTTATGGACCTGTGTGCAAAACTCCACACGCTCACCCACCTAACTCAGGAGAATTTGCGGCAGGCCCAGGAACGGCAAGCCCGCCTGTACAACAAGGGTACGCGCCTTAGAGAGTTCACTCCGGGAGATAAGGTACTCGTACTGTTGCCCACGTCGAGCTCCAAATTGATCGCCAAGTGGCAAGGACCCTTTGAGGTCACACGGCGAGTCGGGGATGTCGACTATGAGGTGAGGCGAACGGACAGGGGTGGGGCGCTACAGATTTACCACCTCAATCTGCTTAAACTCTGGAATGAGGAGGTCCCCGTGGCGTTGGTGTCGGTAGTTCCGGAGAAGGCGGAGCTGGGGCCGGAGGTTCAAAAAGGAACATTGGCATCACGTACCTCTCCGGTCCCCTGTGGAGACCACCTCTCCCCGACCCAACTCACGGAGGTCGCCCAGTTGCAGACCGAGTTTTCGGATGTGTTCTCACCCCTGCCCGGTCGCACTAACCTCATAGAGCACCACATAGAGACACCCCCGGGGGTGGTAGTGCGTAGCCGCCCTTACAGACTACCCGAACACAAAAAAAAGGTGGTTCGGGAAGAACTTCAGACCATGCTCGAAATGGGCATCGTCGAGGAGTCCCACAGTGACTGGAGCAGCCCGGTGGTCTTGGTACCCAAGGCTGACGGGTCGGTCCGGTTCTGTGTGGACTATAGGAAAGTCAACGCGGTGTCTAAATTCGACGCGTACCCAATGCCTCGTATTGATGAGTTGCTCGATCGACTCGGCACTGCTCGCTTTTATTTGACACTGGATTTGACGAAGGGATATTGGCAGATCCCCTTGACTCCACTATCCCAAGAAAAAACGGCCTTTTCCACACCGTTTGGTTTACACCAATTCGTCACCCTTCCGTTTGGGCTGTTTGGGGCGCCCGCGACGTTTCAGCGGCTGATGGACAGAGTCCTCCGCCCTCACGCCACATATGCGGCAGCGTATTTAGATGACATCATCATCTATAGCAATGACTGGCAGCGGCACCTCGAACATCTGAGGGCTGTCCTTAGGTCGCTGAGGCGAGCGGGGCTCACAGCCAACCCAAAGAAGTGTGCGATTGGGTGGGTGGAAGTACGGTACCTGGGCTTCCACTTGGGCAACGGGCAGGTGCGTCCCCAAATTAATAAGACGGCAGCAATTGCGGCCTGCCCGAGGCCCAAGACCAAAAAGGGGGTGAGACAGTTCCTGGGGCTGGCTGGCTATTATCGTAGGTTTATACCTAATTATTTGGACGTCACCAGCCCGCTGACTGATCTCACTAAAAAGGGGGCACCAGATCCGGTCCAGTGGACGGAGCAGTGCCAGCGGGCTTTCTCAGAGGTAAAGGCTGCACTGTGTGGGGGGCCACTTCTACACTCCCCTGACTTTTCTCTCCCCTTTATGTTGCAGACCGATGCATCGGACAGAGGGCTGGGGGCGGTTTTGTCCCAGGAGGTGGAGGGGGAGGACTGCCCTGTCCTGTATATCAGCAGGAAGCTGTCGGTGCGTGAGGGGCGCTACAGCACCATAGAGAAAGAGTGTCTGGCCATCAAGTGGGCGGTTCTCGCCCTCCGGTACTACCTGCTGGGGCGCCCTTTCACCCTCTGTTCGGACCACACGCCCCTCCAGTGGCTCCACCGCATGAAAGATGCCAACGCGCGGATCACCCGTTGGTATCTGGCGCTCCAACCCTTTAATTTCAAGGTGGTCCACAGGCCGGGGGCGCAGATGATCATGGCGGACTTCCTCTCCCGTCAAGGGGGGGGGGGGGAGTCGGCTGCAGGCCGGACGACCGCCCGGCCTGAGTCGGGCGGTGGGGGTATGTGGCAGCGGGGGCATGGTCAAGCACCGGTCTGTGACAGGAGGGCGGAGTCAGGGAAGGTAAGTGGCAGAATCACGACACCTGAGAGCAATTAACCTGTGTTTGTGTGTCTTCCCAGTGACCACGCCCTATATCAGGAGGGAGAGCGAGAGCGAAAGGAGCTCATCCCTGAACCAGACACCGGTTGTGTGTGTCTGTGCGAGTGATATTGTTAAACTGAAAAGTGTGGCAATAAAGCCAATTTATAAAACCTGATCTCTGTCCTGCCGTCCTCTGTGCTCCACCCACACGTAGGGAGTTTTACAATGTCATTTCATAGTTTTGATGTCTTCAGTATTGTTCTACAATGTAGAAAATAGTCAAAATACAGAAAGACGTATGAATGAGTAGATGTGTCCAAACTTTTGACTGGTACTGTAAATGTGTGTGAAAAGGTTGTATGTACAAATACCAGGTGCACAGGTCTTGAAATAAGCCTAAGAACCATTGCCATATTATTGTATGTACTGAACACTGTATCTAACATGGAGTTTGGGTAATTTATGAGTGCATTAAAACAAGAACTAATTCATTCTAATTATTTTAAATTAAGTTTGTGAAATGTCAATAGGGTTTTCATGCTTATAGAAGTATTCTGAAGCAAAATGCTAGTCACTTTATTTATTTGTTGGCATCTATTCCTAATTATGTTTGAGTTGATTAACAATGGGGAAAATGTCTTGTCTATTTATCACTTCTACCCTATTTTGCACTTGGTGAAAACACTTCTTATTATATTCATTTCATCTTAGTTTCTATGAATGACTCATTGTTGATTATTGTGAGTGTCCCAAGTTTGCTGTAATCTCACTATGTAAGCAGTTAACAGCAAACCACTGTACTTTATGACCAGGAGTTAAATTAAAATTTATGATGTGGGGAGCTCTACGTTTAAAGGCCTCATAATTTAGCAAACTATAATTAATTTATAAATGAACTACAGTTGGGTGATTGATTCTGGGCCTACAACAGGTAAGTGTACCAGCTCCCTGAAATGTTTCTCTTTTTGCAGATTATAGAACTATTAATGACTTCCCTTAGCAAAAAGTAGTATACTTAAAGTTCATGTTATTAAGTATGCTTCAGTATAAGTATAGCAAGTATACTACAGACCATGTACTTTTAGTGTACTAGAAAGTATACAAATTTAATATTTTTTCGGACTAAATTGGAACATTTCAAGTTTATAAAAGTATACTTTAAAGTTCATTTTAAGTTTGCAAAAGTACACTTTAAAGTATACAACAAGTACACTCATCTATATACTATCAATGTACTTGGTATATCCCTCTCATGCTTAAAGTATACCACAAGTACACTTATCAATATACTGACATTGTACTAGTTATATACTTCGAGTCCCTATTTTTAGTTTATTATTGTATACTTTAAGTATACTGGTATAAACATTGGTTATTTCACTAGTTTACTTGTTATACTTTAAGTTTGCTTGGCATATTACTTGTAGCTTACTATTTATATACTGGAAATATACTCCTTAAAGTATTCTTAAAGTTTACTCATACTGTATGTACATGAGTGTGATGCATTTACAAAATCACAAGACAGAATGTTGAAAACAAGTTTGATATATTTTCAAACATTTCAAAAACAAAGACCTATGAAATCATGTCCTTCCTTACTGGAGAAAATGAAAGGAAAAAGTGCACATTTGCATGTAAAAATGTAAACATAATGGTCTCTTGATCAATAAAGTCAAGTAAAAATATTTTCTGTTTTTGTGTATGATTTTAAGGTACATAAAGATAATGCAATTGAGCACACATACTATATACTGTAAAGTTTTAAACTCCAGCATTATATTATATTAATATATAAATTAAATGTTAAGCATGAGTCAATGACTTGACCTTATTATGCACTTGGAGCAAGATATACTAAGTATTAGTACTTTGTGGCAGAAAAATGTAAAAAGTATACTAAAGTATAAGTTTTAGTATTAAAGTATAAGTGTAAGTCTTAGTATTAATGTACTTAGTCTTAAACTTTTGTTTATACTTTTCAGTATAAGCCAAGTATACTTCACTATACTATTCTTAAGTATATAAAATATAGTTTATAAAAAGTCAACTTCAAGTATACTTCCTCAGTTTTAGTAAAAAATAAGTCTACTCATAGTACACTTGAATAAACTTCTTTTTGCTGAGGGTTATTCACTTACAAAACCAAACTAAAATGTATAAATAATAAATCAATCCCAATTTTTCCCCACTTTCCAAATGGTGGGTATATACTAGTACACTGTGCGATTTTGGACTGTCCCAGATGAAAGATCATCAAAGTGAAAGAAACATGGCAATATCTTTGGTCATGGTTCCAAAATGGTGGTCCTACATCACACTGTGAGAGAAGTTCAAAGATCGTCATAGTCAAGATCTTGTGGCCAAAGATAGCCTTGGACAAAATTCTGACAGTGGCAGAAATTTAGGATGACCATCTCACAGTGTGACTGCTGCTATGACTTATGTCTACTTAATAACCAAAAGGAATGCAGCATGAGATGATGCATCAATCAATGTAGCACTGGTGCCAAACCCATTCTTGGTTAGTTTCACTGAGTACCACTATAGCTGCGCAGATGAATGATGCACACTGATGATGTTTAATTCTTGTATATTAACTTGCATTGTAGGGTACAATTCAGTAAGCGTTATCATCGTACAGTATACGCACATCAAACTTGATGTCGTACCCAAGTTTATTAGCTCCATGTTGCACAGTGTGGCTTGCAGTAAACTTATACGATCTCCCAGTGTCTGTGTTGGTTCCACTGGGTTCTCCGGTTTCTTCCCACCTCCCAAAAACATGCATGCAGATTGACTGGCTCCATTCAATTGTCCCTAGGTGTGAATGAGCTTTGTGTGTGTGTGTGTGTGTGTGTGTGTGTGTGTGTGTGTGTGTGTGTGTGTGTGTGTGTGTCTGTTAGTCCCCAGCGATGGACTGGTGTCCCCTGTCAGCACAAACCAATCCAGCAATTCTCCTCTCGCCACTCTCATTAACAAGACTGCTGCTGCTACTCATTGGATGTTTTGTTGTTGTTGTTGTTGTTGTTCTTCTTCTTCTTCTTCTTCTTCTTCTTGTTTACCCCACTCTGTACCAACTCTAGTCTGCTGTATATGAAAGAGGAGGTTAGCAGTTCATGAAATACTCAAACTAGCCATCTGGCACCAACAACCATGCCATGGTCAACATAAATGAGATCACTGTGGTGTTTGTGAGCATCTTGACCTGTATCTCCTGATTTCCTGCATTATGCTGTTGCAACATGATTGGCTGATTGGATAAATGTATAAATGAGTAAGAGTGAAAATGTTCCTAATAAAGTCGTCACTTAGTATATCTAGATTTGTTTAAATTAAAGGTTGGAGTTCTCAAATGTGAGATTAGGTTAATTAAACACAGAGATTTTTTCATAAGCCCCCCCCCCCCCCCCCCCCCCCACACACACACACACAATCTTTCCCAAGGATGCCAATAATTCTGGAGCTGACTATAAAGCAAAAAATGTAATTCATACAGTAGGTGCTATGAGCAGTGTGAAATAAAATCTATATGCCACTGCCTCTCACTCGCTCATCTTGTTTCACTCAAACTCATACACTTACATCCTGCGTTTTTCCAGTCCTAACAGAAGCTCAGTGAACTGTAAGATTTGGTATAATAATGTAATACATTTTGACCTTTCAATACTATTTATTACCTGTAAATTTATATTTTCATTTGAGTTTGTTATTTCCAGAGAAATATAGGATATTTCAGTGTATTAGATGAGGATCACTGACTACTAGATTTTTTTTCTCCTGTCCCTGCTGAGAGGGAAAGGCAAGATTGCCATAAGCGTTTAATTTTGAAGATGTCCTCGAGACAAATGAGAAAAGTATAATGGTTCATTCTACACTGACAGAGTGCTGAAAGATTTCTGAGCTATTTCTCTTTAATGGCCCATGAGAGACTTGGATGGAAAGGAGTATATATTCAGTCATATAAGAAAATGAACAGAAAACTGCAGAAACATGCATAATGTACAAGTGAGATATTAGTCTAACTTGGCCTATGTGAACCAACACTAAGATGAAACATAATTGTTTTTGAAGAAACCTATCAAAAATCCAAACAAACAAAAAACAAAGGGATCTGAAGCTTTATTCAGTGATACAGTCCATGATTCCTTTCTCATAAGAGATAATAGGATTTACTATGTCTAAATCTGGGCGGCACGGTGGTGTAGTGGTTAGCGCTGTCGCCTCACAGCAAGAAGGTTCTGGGTTTGAGCCCCGTGGCCGGCGAGGGCCTTTCTGTGTGGAGTTTGCATGTTCTCCCCGTGTCCGCCTGGGTTTCCTCCGGGTGCTCCGGTTTCCCCCACAGTCCAAAGACATGCAGGTTAGGTTAACTGGTGACTCTAAATTGATCGTGAGTGTGAATGGTTGTCTGTGTCTATGTGTCGGCCCTGTGATGACCTGGCAACTTGTCCAGGGTGTACCCCACCTTTCGCCCATAGTCAGGTGGGATAGGCTCCAGCTTGCCTGCGACCCTGTAGAACAGGATAAAGCGGCTAGAGATAACGATGAGATGTCTAAATCTGGGCAGCACAGTGGTGTAGTGGTTAGCACTGTCGCCTCACAGCAAGAAGGTCCGGGTTCGAGCCCCGTGGCCAGCGAGGGCCTTTCCGTGCGGAGTTTGCATGTTCTCCCTGTGTCCGTGTGGGTTTCCTCCGGGTGCTCCGGTTTCCCCCACAGTCCAAAGACATGCAGGTTAGGTTAACTGGTGACTCTAAATTGACCGTAGGTGTGAATGTGAGTGTGAATGATTGTCTGTGCCTATGTGTCAGCCCTGTGATGACCTGGCGACTTGTCCAGGGTGTACCCCGCCTTTCACCTATAGTCAGCTGGGATAGGCTCCAGCTTGCCTGCGACCCTGTAGAACAGGATAAAGTGGCTAGAGATGATGAGATGAGATGAGATGAGATGAGATGAGATGTCTAAATCTATGTGACAGGCTTCTGACACATTTCCTGAATTTAGATTTGGATATTCTTCAAGAAGTTAGAACATTAGCTTGTTGGTTACCACAGTCCAAAGACATGCGGTTAGGTTAATATGGGATGGCTTTGGGCTGAGGTGCCCTTGAGCAAGGCACCTAACTCCCAACTGCCCCCCGGGCGCTGTTAGCATGGCTGCCCACTGTTCTGGGTATGTGTGTGTGTTCACTGCTTCAGATGGGTTAAATGCAGAGAGGAAATTCACAAGTGTGTGATGAATAAAGTTGTACTTTCTTTCTTTTTTATCTACGTGTTAATAAATACATTGAATAGACGACTTCTTATTTTGTCAAACAACAGCAATTATATAATTGCAGTGTACACAGTTTTAGCTGGAGCTCTAACTAGTTTGTTCAATCCACAAACTTTCACACATACTCTGCATATCTATGGTTAGAACTAGGACTTTATAGCCTGAAATATCTTATTCTTTAACATATTCTTTAAATAATATCCTCTGGGTGTGTATTATTCAGTTCCAGACACTGGATAATTTCCCCAGTAATGAGGCCTCAGGTGACAGAAACCTCTAGCTATTCCTATCTATTTCCTGAAAATGGACAGTGTATGAATGTGGTTATTGTTATCGTGTGTGTGTGTGTGTGTGTGTGTGTGTGTGTGTGTGTGTGTGTGTGTGTGTGTGTGTGTGAGAGAGAGAGAGAGAGAGAGGAGAGAAAGAGGAGAGAAAGAAAGGAAACAATAACTACAAATCATAAGCATTGTGTTCATGAAGCATTTACTTTTCACTCAGGTATTACTATAATCCGTCTCCATTGTGTTGTGTAGGTGAATGTATAGTTTTAATTTAGACATACACATTTTTGATTGAGTGCCATTTTGAAGTAAATAAAGCAGATGTCCCTTATAAATGTTAAAGTTTTTGAGGAAGATAATATATTTGTCATTGTAAGTTACTGGTTACTGGGAGTTATGTTAGAAGAAACAAAAGCAATTAGCCGAAACTGAGGCTGTTATTGACTGAAGTGCCAAAATTCTGAACTGAACTGATTCTGAATATTCAGTGGTGAATTTGGAGCACTTTCTCTTCACCACAAAAACTGAGCTTAGAGGGGGAAAAAAGTGAAGCTGCCAAAGAAAATGACTTGGATAAATCTATTGGGAAATAATTCTAAAACCTGACTATGGTTCTTTTCACCATGAAAAATCTGAAGCAGAAACAACACTTGGGTACACAGTTCTTATACAACATACTGTATGTGACAACATTAAACATAATGGTTCAGTATTGTACGCATTGTACATTCCTTTCTGAATAGCCAACGAGTTCTTGAGAAAAGACATTTCTTAAAATACTTTGTGATATCACAATATTTGCTCTTCTGATTTAATTCACCAGCACCATCATTCAAGTATTATTATTATTATTATTATTATTATTATTATTATGAGTTTGTTCTGCAACTTAGTAGACTACAGACTACTGCCTTTCCTTGCACTACCTTGTGTCCTTCTATTTTCCTGTGACCTACAGAGAAAATTGCAATATCCTTATCCTGGATATTCAATCACAATTTAGTGAGCTTGCGATTAGGCTGCAGCACACGATAATATGTAAATGCACTTCTTCAGTGGTTGATTTTATAAGCCTGTAACAGGAAAAAAAAGTGTAATCATTTGTCTAGAGCTTTTGTTGCTTTATTGCATTTAGATAGAATTTTTAGTTAGTCAATTATAAAGGTCACAGTTTAAGAAGCATGACTAACAGCAGGCTTTATGAAAGTAAAATGGTTTAGAGATTTAGAACTCAGTGGCTCATCCCCATCTTGGACTGAATTAGATCCTACATGGAGACTGTCCATTGGAAACACATTTATCTCTGAAAAACTGGTTCACTAAAACGAACTAAACATTTTATAAAAGCCACTGCAATTTATTTTTTTCATCTTCAGCAACCGCTTGATCAGGTTTGGATAATTTCTCTTGGTCGCCCGCATTGTACGATATCAGGGGTCAACTGTACAAAGTAATGGCGAGTGCAGAGGAAAAGTGAAGAAGAAAGTGCAAGCAGGTTGGAATGGATGGAGGAGAGTGTCAGGAGTGAGCTGTGACAAAAGGTTGCCAGCAAGAATGAAAGGGAAAGTGTACAAGACAGTAGTAAGAGCAACTATGGGGTATGGTTTGGAGACAGTGGCACTGCCAAAAAGACAGGAGGCTGAACTGGAGGTAGCGGAGTTGAAGATGTTGAGGTTCTGGGAGTGACAAAGTTGGACAGGATTAGAAATGAGGAGTATATTAGAGGGACAGGACATGTAGGACAGCTTGGAGACAAAGTGAGAGAGGTGAGATTGAGATGGTTTGGACATGTACAGAGGACAGATCTAGGGTACAGTGGTGCTTGAAAGTTTGTGAACCCTTTAGAATTTTCTATATTTCTGCATAAATATGACCTAAAACATCATCGGATTTTCACACAAGTCCTAAAAGTAGATAAAGAGAACCCAGTTAAACAAATGAGACAAAAATATTATACTTGGTCATTTATTTATTGAGGAAAATGATCCAATATTACATATCTGTGAGTGGCAAAAGTATGTGAACCTCTAGGATTAGCAGTTAATTTGAAGGTGAAATTAGTGTCAGGTGTTTTCAATCAATGGGATGACAATCAGGTGTGAGTGGGCACCCTGTTTTATTTAAAGAACAAGGATCTATCAAAGTCTGATCTTCACAACACATGTTTGTGGAAGTGTATCATGGCACGAACAAAGGAGATTTCTGAGGACCTCAGAAAAAGTGTTGCTGATGCTCATCAGGCTGGAAAACATTACAAAACCATCTCTAAAGAGTTTGGACTCCACCAATCCACAGACGGACAGACTGTGTACAAATGGAGGAAACTTAAGGCCATTGTTACCCTCCCCAGGAGTGGTCGACCAACAAAGATCACTCCAAGAGCAAGGCGTGTAATAGTCGGCGAGGTCACAAAGGACCCCAGGGTAACTTCTAAGCAACTGAAGGCCTCTCTCACATTGGCTAATGTTAATGTTCATGAGTCCACCATCAGGAAAACACTGAACAACAATGGTGTGCATGGCAGGGCTGCAAGGAGAAAGCCACTGCTCTCCAAAAAGAACATTGCTGCTTGTCTACAGTCTGCTAAAGATCATGTGGACAAGCCAGAAGGCTATTGGACAAATGTTTTGTGGACGGATGAGACCAAAATAGAACTTTTTGGTTTAAATGAGAAGCGTTATGTTTGGAGAAAGGAAAACACTGCATTCCAGCATAAGAACCTTATCCCATCTGTGAAACATGGTGGTGGTAGTATCATGGTTTGGGCCTGTTTTGCTGCATCTGGGCCAGGATGGCTTGCCATCATTGATGGAACAATGAATTCTGAATTATACCAGCGAATTCTAATGGAAAATGTCAGGACATCTGTCCATAAACTGAATCTCAAGAGAAGGTGGGCCATGCAGCAAGACAATGGCCCTAAGCACACAAGTTGTTCTACCAAAGAATGGTTAAAGAAGAATAAAGTTAATGTTTTGGAATGGCCAAGTCAAAGTCCTGACTTTAATCCAATCAAAATGTTGTGGAAGGACCTGAAGTGAGCAGTTCATGTGAGGAAACCCACCAACATCCCAGAGTTGAAGCTGTTCTGTATGGAGGAATGGGCTAAAATTCCTCCAAGCCGGTGTGCAGGACTGATCAACAGTTACCACAAACATTTAGTTGCAGTTATCGCTGCACAAGAGGGTCACACCAGAGACTGAAAGCAAAGGTTCACATACTTTTGCCACTCACAGATATGTAATATTGGATCATTTTCTTCAATAAATAAATGAGCAAGTATAATATTTCTGTCTCATTTGTTTAACTGGGTCTCTTTCTCTACTTTTAGGACTTGTGTGAAAATCCGATGATGTTTTAGGTCATATTTATGCAGAAATATAGAAAATTCTAAAGGGTTCACAAACTTTCAAGCACCACTGTATATTGGGAAAAGAATGCTGGAGATAGAGTTGCCAGGTAGAAGGAAAAGAGAAAGACCAAATATGAGATTTATGGATGTGGAGGGTTGGTGCTACAGAAAAAGATACGGAGGACAGGAGGAGATGGAGGGACATTATCCGTTGTGGTGACCCCTAATGGGAACAGCCGGAAGAAGAAGAAGAAGAAGAAGTAACAGCTTAGTCAGGGTCACAGTGAGTCCAGGGCATATCCTAGGGTGAGAGCTGGGCAAGTTAGAAAAGCCAATTCACCTACAGACATGCTTTTGGGAGGTAAGGATGAAACTGGAGAACCTCAAGGAAACATTCGGATATAGGGAGAACATACAAAACTCTGAGACCCTGGAGTTGTGAGGTGGCAGTGCTACCTACAACGCAATTCACTCTGATACATTTTATCTATCCATCCATTATCTGTAGCCACTTATCCTGTACAGGGTCGCAGGCAAGCTGGAGCCTATCCCAGCTGACTATGGGCAAGAGGCAGGGTACACCCTGGACAACTCACCAGGTCATCACAGGGCTGACACATAGAGACAAACAACCATTCACGGTCAATTTAGAGCCACCAATTAACCTAACCTGCATGTCTTTGGGCGAAACCCACACAGAAATAGGAGAACATGCAAAACTCTAAGACCCTGGAGTTGTCAGTGGTACCTCCAATGCAATTCACTCTGAGACATTTTATCCATCCATCCATTATCTGTAGCCACTTATCCTGTACAGGGTCGCAGGCAAGCTGGAGCCTATCCCAGCTGACTGTGGGCGAGAGGTGGGGTACACCCTGGACAACTCACCAGATCATCACAGGGCTGACAGTAGAGACAAACAACCATTCACACTCACTTTAGAGCCACCAATTAACCTAACCTGCATGTCTTTGGGTGAAACCCACACAGAAACAGGAGAACATGTAAAACTTTAAAGTTCATAGACAACGGTTTTAATTTTATGCACATTTGAAACTTTATATGTTAAAAAACCCTCTGTAATTTTCTTCTGGTCCCAAGAAGTATTGTTAATAAGTAATAATTAAAATAAGTTAGCGCGGATCGTGGAAAATTTCTGTTCGGCTATTTTCATGACCACTTGGCGCGTGACGTCATTTAAGCCAAACAAACCACTTGAGTTGAGTCCACTTCCGTTTACTTACATTGTCGTTCGGCTTGAGTGCAGACGTGCGTTCAGGAATTTCCAAAGAAAAACCATGCCTTATTGTTGTGCAGTGAACTGTAACGACAGGACTGGTTCAGGAAGAAGTTTTTGCCTTTTTCTGAGAGACAAGAAGAGGCAGAGAGAGTGGATTGGCTTTTTCCAGAAGAGGAGAAGAGGCAGAGCGAGAGGGTTGGCTTTGTCTGAAAAAGGAGAAGAGGCGGAGCAAATGGGTTGGCTTTTTCCGAAAGAGGAGAAGAGGCAGAATGAGAGGGTTGGCTTTTTCAAGAAGAGGAGACGAGGCGGAGAGAGTGGATTGTGCGCGTGAAACAAAATCAAGCAGTCAAAGAAGAAACAGAGCAGCAATGCTCAAGCAAAAAGGAGAAGATTGGAGGTAAACATTTTTACTTTTGCTTGCAATTGACAAGTTAAGAATCCTGAGGGATCCTGTACAATCATTGTGGAAATGAGACAAAGGGATATTTCCTCGCTTAGAGTAGGCTATAAATAGTATAATGCTGCGGATGGCAGGCTAATGTGGCCTACCGGCGCACTGTCTAATCATCGTTACCTATATCCACTAGGGAGGGCGGTTTAATTATTCTTCAAAAGGGCTCTTATTTAGTATTATGATGGAAGTAGGAATTTATCATAACTACCAGGATAAATCGTTTGGGCGCGAGCCTTGTTGAGGTCCGGGGTCACCACGATCAGAGTCGGCCGAGTCGCTGTCCAATTCCGAGGCCACACAGTCAAACCAGTGAGCCACATTCACCGATTGCTTCGCAACGGCCATAGGTTCATATATATATGGTTTCACCTCTCGATATTTAATTTGGAGAGTTCCTACTTCAAAATTGCTATTGCTTTCAGACATTTTACACAACCTCTCATGACCAAAGTCCGTACACGTGTGCTGGGTTCGCAGGTAAACACAGAGCTGCTCCCGGTCTGTTTGGCTTGAATGACGTCACGACGACGGTCCCCTGGCAGTGAAAGTGCGCATAGGTGAGATGTAAACAAACCTTCGGAAATTGGGCAAAACAGTATATTTTAACCGTTTTATTCAATAAATTAAACACTAGGAAAATTGAATTTGCTTTTTGGGTCGTTCTTCTAGACAAAGTTGATATTCTACATTTCACCTCGGACCATTGCCTATGACCTTTAAGACCCTGGATTTGTCAGTGCTACCTCCAATGCAATTCACTCTGAGACAGTTTATCCATCCATTATCTGTAGCCACTTATCCTGTACAGGGTCCCAGGAGCCTATCCCAGCTGACTATGGGCAAGAGGTGCGGTACGCCCTGGACAAGTCACCAGGCTGACACATAGAGACAAACAATCATTCACACTTGCTTTAGAGCCACCAATTAACCTAACCTGCATGTCTTTGGGCAAAACCCATACAGAAACAGGAGGACATGCAAACTCCACACAGAAAGGCCCTCATCAGCCACTGGGCTTGAACCCTGAATCTTCTTACTATGAAGCAACAGTACTAACCACCATGCCACCCCAGACAGTTTATCCAACCATCATTTGGTTAAAATCTCATCTCATCTCATCTCTAGCCGCTTTATCCTGTTCTACAGGGTCGCAGACAAGCTGGAGCCTATCCCAGCTGACTACGGGCGAAAGGCGGGGTACACCCTGGACAAGTCGCCAGGTCATCACAGGGCTGACACATATGCTGCTTTTCCACTACCAACGCAGCTGAGTTGGGCTGAGCCGTGCCGTGCTGAGTTGGGCTGAGTCGAGCTGAGTGGGGCTGTTGGAGTTGCATTTCGACTACAACCGCGCTGAACCGTGCTGGCTGGAAGTGGGTGGACACATTGGGTGGAGTTACCGAAAGTGGGTGGACGTCACGTGATGTCGTTAGGTGGCGCAAACAGTGACATCAGTGAGCTTTTAAGCGGTAGTCTCACGACCCGGATAGTAAACAATAAACATGGAGGACATGGAGTCGTTAGTGTTGCTGGTCTTGGTGCTGTGGCTTGTTGTCACCGACAACGCCAACAGATACTGGCAAGAGCGTATAGATGAGGCGAGGCGCATAAGGCTTCAGAAATTCTCGTAATTCATAATTCTTCTTCTTCCGGGTTTACGGTGTTTACAGATCCCAGCGTGCTCGCGGGGCGTGTGTGGGCGTGTGAGGACACTCCTCCTCACCAATCAGTGCACAGGGGAGTGTCTCCTCACGCCCCTAGCCCCACTCAGCTTGGTTTGGCTCGCTTCAGCCCCACTCCAAAACCGTGCGAGTTTTGGGTGCTGAGTAGGGCTGAAGCGAGCTGAGTCGTGCTGCTCTGAGGTAGTCAAAATGCGAGCCGTGTCGGGCTGAAGTAGGGTAGTGGAAAAGGGCCAATAGACACAGACAACCATTCACACCTACGGTCAATTTAGAGTCACCAGTTAACCTAACCTGCATGTCTTTGGACTGTGGGGGAAACCGGAGCACCCGGAGGAAACCCATGCGGACACGGGGAGAACATGCAAACTCCGCACGGAAAGGTCCTCGCCGGCCGCGGGGCTCAAACCCGGACCTGTGAGGTGACAGCGCTAACCACTACACCACCGTGCCGCCCCTTGGTTAAAATAGTTCCAATATTTTTCCAGGTATACTAGCATAGGCTTGTATCATTTACCTCAGCCTAGCACTAGCCTACTTCTCACTTCCCTTCCCTTCTCATACAACTGCTATAAAACTACAAATTCTACTATGTTGTACGGGTTTTTTGTTTGTTTGTTTGTTTGTTTGTTTTTGTGCTGCTTCAGCGCATCCACACACCTTTATTAAATCAACGTTTTGTAAACACGTTATAAACAGCGTTTTGTTTTTTCAACGTTCGAAAGCGTTGAGGGGAAACTTTGAATGAGAATTATAGATGGAAGACTTTCACAGCTTTCCATTGGACAGACGTCGTGTAAGTCAAGAGATGTGGGCGTGGCTTTAGTGGAACACGCCTACAGTATCGAGTCGGTCGAGCGCAGTCAGGTTGTGCTTTGTCGGTGTGAGTGAGAGAGAACACTAACGTTGTCTGAACTAAAGAAAAAAAATATACATAAACCGTGTGGGAAAACTAACAAATCACATCTTCCTGCTTTCTTTTCTTCTTTTAATTCCGTGCGTGTCTTGCGGACAGGCTTCTTCTGTGCACGGAGTCAGCTTTCAGCTTGAACTCAGCAGGAAAATCGAAGGTAAACAGCCTGGTTTTATTCCTCTGTCGGAAGTTTTATTTATGCATGTATTTGTTAGTGAATGGGAATTCAGCCCTGTGTGTGTCGGGTGTATCTCTGAACAGGCAGTGTTTGCATGCAGAATGGACCGGTTTCCTTGAGCTCGGGTGTTGTTCCAGTGCTGCGCGACACAAAGCCAGTGTTTCTCTGAGCACTGCAATTTAAAGTCCTGCACAGAGGAGCAGCAGTGTGGCTCTCTTCAGCACATCAGCCTGTTAGGTGTGTGGTTACAGTTTGAACGTGGCATTGTTATTGATTTTAATCCGGTTTATTTGTTTATTGAGGCGCTCTGTGATTTCCCTTCCACGCGCCTTTTGTTTGCAGCTCATCACGGTGCAGTGTTTGTTCACGCGGCTCGGAAAAATCTCAGCGCTCGTTTTGATGGCAAACAGTCGCCTGTGTTTCTGAGGAGTATTTTGAGGCTTTTTTTTTTTCTTTTTGCAGAGGAAACGGAGGTGATGAAGTTGCAGCGGTGAGGGGACAGGATGCCAGCTGGCACTGCTGTGTGGATGAAGGGGATCGTTTTGATCATACTGGCAGTCGTGCATAGAAAAAGATATATGTATACATCATGTGCATTTGCTTGAAATGGTTTCACTAATAAATAAATAAATAGCCTAAGTGAAGTTTGAGGACGTGTTAATCCGGTTAGGAGTGTGTTGCGCATCCTGCTCAGCTCTTGTCACGCAGTTAGTCGCTGATGGCAGAGCAGACATGGAGCCCAATACTGCTCACTCTTCCCTCTGTGTGCGCTGTCATTTTTGGCGTTGGGGTTGTTTTAATAGGTCTTTTGTTTTTTCCTTTATCCTCCAGTCCATCACGATACAATAGCAGAAAATTAAGCTACTAAAAAAAAAAAGCCTGTTCAGGTATTACGTAATACGATATCATTACTTGTTTGGTTATTTGTAGTTGATTTTTATCAGGTGTGGATTGTACGGCTACTACTCAGGCCTTTAGTGGCTCAATGGGTTAAGTCTGTGGGCTGCTGTGTGGGAGTCCAGGGTTCAAATCTCAGCATCCCTGAATAGCTTACTCTTTTCTGTCCATGTGGGTTAAAAAAAAAAAAAAGATATCTAACCTACAAAATATTTTTAAGGTCACAGTAAAAGCGGTCTCTCTAGTCTCTGACTGAATGAGCTAATAAATTGATTGTACTATTTGCAGACCTTAAGGTTTTAAGAGTGTGCTCCAGCCATAATTGAAGATTCTTCCATTTATTTATTCACCCCCCATGCAGACAGTAAGCTTGAGTGGACTTTGCAATGATCAAATCACAGCATTTTATCTTTTGAAGTGATTTCTTGAGGCTGCTTTTACATGCTGAATAAGATACTGAACGGATTCAAGATTTAAAGATGTCCAAGGTTTGAAGTTATTTCTTCCCTTCGTAATGCTTTTTGATGTGTACACTATAGAATATTCATTTATCCATCCATCCATCCATCCATTATCCTGTTCTACAGGGCGCTTTATCCTGTTCTACAGGGTCGCAGGCAAGCTGGAGCCTATCCCAGCTGACTATGGGCAAGAGGCAGGGTACACCCTGGACAAGTCCACCAGGTCATCGCAGGGCTCCTATAGACTATCACGTAGATTATTTTCATGATTCCATGCACTGCTTTCGTGATTACATTTTCCGCTACATTAACAGAGGTAATGCAACAAGCAATAGCCTATGGGAGTGCTTGGTTATGAGAGATAGTCAGATAAGGAAAACGAACCAATCAGCTTGTTCATGTAAGAAATGAAAAGGCTGATGTGTGTTCCTGCAAAGAAACATGAATATAAATCAGCCAATACACATTAATTTTGCCAGACGCCTACACAAACATCAACACTGTATGCCTGTAGAAGTATAAATCAGCTAGTGATGTCATTGCAGTGTCATGAGAAAATGAAACGGAACAGTCCGAGTAAACAAACAGAGCTCATCGCTCGCTTGCGTTCTTTAAATTACATTTACAACATTTAGCAGATGGTCTTATCAAGAAGTCAGTGGAGGGAACGTAGCAGCAGGGTGACGTTGAGCTGTAGCGAGCTTGGAAAGATTGAAAACGAGTCAGGCAGCTGCATTCTGGATCACATGCAGGAGGCTGATGGCACTCCAGGGAAGACTTGCTATTTAATCATGTCCACTTCCTGACATCTATAAGCTCTTCCCATTATTGCACAGCATAAGCACGGACACGACTGGTAGAAAGCTGCTTAATCTTCTGTTAATGCATATGTGCTCTGTTGTCACATCCTTTCAGCCACACAACATGTGCAAGGTGTCCAACGTATTTAGGAATAGAACAAACTGTAATATTATGACAGCGCTTGGAGTTGCCAGACTGTGGGTTGTTTTTTTTTTTTAAATAAAATCTGGGCACCGTTCAGGCACCCATGCAGAGTTTAAAAGCTGTGTGTGTGTGAAGGTTTTCAGAAGCATAATTACCACAGTATTGTTGTTCTATTATGAAAGAAATGTCAGCTCTTCAGTTAGAAAACAGTGACAAAATTGAACATTTTTATATAATATGTCTCCATTTCCTGCATTATTAATGTGCCCCAGTTAAAAAAAAAAAGTCTTTATGATCAGGTTTTATGAAGGGTGAACGATCATGTTCTCTTAAACTGTAAACTTGCTTCCACCTTTCCCAAGCTCCACATAACCAGGCCCTTTGCTAGAGTGGGTAATGAAGCATGTAGCCCAGGGTGTAATTTTACTTCCAATTTCTGCTGCTGTAGTTTTGCCCTAAATGATGTTACGCTGGCGGTGTGTTGCGGATGACTGTGCCTTCCTAATGGCTCTTTGGGTAATGACTGCTGAAATAGGCTTGGTGCTATGAGCACTGATCTAAGGCATCTACCATGCAGTATCTTTTCGCTCAATTCTTTTCTCCTTTTTCGTCCTTTCCATCAGGCTGCAGATTAACGCGTTTTCTGTTTGAACCTTCTTTGGCCCATGATAGCACTTTATGACGGACGGTTAAAATGCATTCTGAAAAGAGCAGGTTTATAGCACATGCCACATTTCTTAATATTTGTAGCACTTTGTGCTGTTTTCCTTCATATTTCACGCTGATTGTTGTAGTGATTGTGCAGCCAATAGCTGGCAGATATACCTGGAGGGAGAAATTAAAAGGCAGCAGAAGGCTTTTTTTTTTTTTTTAATAGGTAAGAGTGCTGCATTTACTTTCATGGAAGCCCATGTTCAGCACTGGGCCTTGTCCCTCTGAGGAGTGAATTATTACCCGTCAGACATGGAGCCTCCACATCATCCATAACCTGAGTGTGACACCGGGGCAGCAGAGCCAGTACAAACGGCATGACCAGCTAGCCTTGGCCTTCGAGCATGCCTTCCTCTCTCTGGGTGGGGAAAACGTATTACACTCCTGCTACAGCCATTAGAGGCTACACAGGAAGCTTCTGCTGTATTTGGGGACGTATTCATCCATACGTTCACTCGAAACATTTCAAACTTTTTCGAATTGTCGACGAGTTTTATTTAAAGTGCTAGTTTTACGAAAATGACATCACCCCTGGAAATTATACCTTATACAACTAGACATGTTAAATAGTTTAATATCTAAATTGTAAATACAAGACTGGGAACATGTCCTATTTAGCCGGTAAAGTTTGGCTCTTTAGGTCTGCCATTACACGAATGCGTTCCTGGGATACTGTTAATTCAAAGGAAGTGACATCATATGCGCAATGCTTGAAAGTTCACGGCATTGCTGGCTTCCTCTGCTTTGCAAAGTGTAGCATGTTTTTAACGATTTTTTTTATTTATTCCAAAACAAAATTAAAACCAAAGCATGTCTCCTAAGAGCTGTGTCGTTCAAGGTTGTTCAAGTGTAGCCGATTTATTTTTTTTTTTTAAAAAAGGTGGAATTTCACTCCGTTATAGCCCAAAGTCGGCAGGACACTTACGGGATGAATGGGTTCGATTTGTACGGACAAAGAGAGGTAACTTCAAGCCGACAGGACGGTTTGGTGTCTGCTCCATACATTTTGAACAAGTTTAATTTGTGAGGCACATTCACATCGAAGCATTTGAGCGACATCTGGTACGCAGAGTAGTTCCTACGATCTGGAAACAGAAGTCAGAAGCGCCATCCCAAAGAGCTCACCGCCGCACAGAAAGTGTCAAGCTTGTGTTTAGCCTGTTGCTTGAATTTATTAGTTGTCCTCAGCCAGATCAATAACATTGTAAGGTAGTTTCTATGTGGCCAAATATAATACTAAGATAGACGACAGACAATTACTGATCTAAAAGCAAACCACAACATGCTTACTCGGAGTCACTTCTTCGTCCTTGTTGTTGTAAAGTTGCGTAGAGAGCTTTACAAAAGAAGGCAGTGGCGCATATGACGTCACGCATGCAGCGCTGCTGACCAATAAATCGCTACAATCTAATGATGGACAAGCTTTTAGCAATTTTTGGAACAGAATTCAGACGCAAAACATTTATTTTTCGCACCATTTTAAAAAAAAAAATTATCGGTGAACTTTACAACCTATTTGAGCATATCACACACAGGAAACCTGGGATTTTATGATGTCATTTTCCTAAGACTAGCACTTTAAGGATTAAACATGGACTAAAATAACAGCCGGGCTGTTTACAGGTAAACATCTAACACCTTTGATGAATTAATTGGTAAAATATGAATTCCTTATATCCAGGAAGTAATGCGTATGTAACACAAGTTTCTGTTTTATACAGTACATCTCAGACTGTTCTTGTCTGGTTGAGGAGTCGGGGGGGGGGGGATATGATAAATACTCCTAAAGGGAGAAAAGACATTGAAAGCCAGGTTTTAGGTAAGGTTAAAGAGAGCAAGAGTATGTCCTGGATTTCACTTTGGACAAGTTACAGACCTCAATGCTCATTTCCATGCTGCTGTTGGACAGACTGGCTGGCTTCCAGTGCGTTCTGTAAGCCATTTATCAGAAACCTTAAACCCCTTTGTCAAACATGTTGTTATTCGTTGGTTTTGTCAAATCTGCACCAACCACAGAAATAGAGAGACGATGAATTGACAGCTGCCTCACTGCCTGCTGGATGAAGCAGCGCCACTTAATACATAGTACATGGGAAACGGCAGCAAATGAACAAATATCACAGATAAAGCGACTGAGCTGCAGCTCTTGTGAAACACAATGCTTCCAATTGTCCTGTAGTTTTATTTCCCTTACGTCTCCTGCATGTTTAGGTGTGAAGTTGGAGGAGGCAAACTGAAGAGTTGTTGAAATAAGTGTGAGAAAGCAGCTTTGCTCTGTGCCAAAAGTCTGAACTAAGCAGGAATATAATTGTGGTATTGTTCGGTTTTTTGTTTTGTTTTTTTGGCCAAAACCAAAAGTGGTTTTGTACTACAGTCCTGTGTGTGTGCACGCGAGTAGTGATTGGCATGACAGAGAGAACAAGCTCCTTGCCCAACTGTCATCTTTAAGAATGTTTGGAGAACTGATTTGTGTGAGCTAAATCAAACTGAGTTAGAACCAGCAGGCTGTCTAAGTCACGCAGACACAGCGTCGTTTTTTTGCCCCTGGCTCCTCTTCGCACCAGATTACAGAGTGATGACTAACTCCATTTCATTGCACTTGGACATTCAGCTGCATCCTCGGATCCCTGCTTCCACCACACAAGTAGCCTTTTGTACCTCTCCCATTGGTATGCCAGCATTACGGGCCAAATCCGTTAGCTATGGGCGAGAACGAGCTTCACTCTCGACTGACTCTTACTGAGGCCCTTTTTAATCTCCCCTCCATCTCTGAATATGAAACAGAACCCACAGGAGTACGATTCTGCATCCTTATTTGTTGCAGAGGTTGTGTACATGTTATTGATTCCTCCACTCCAAAGAGGTTTCGAGGCGTTTGGATTCATGCTCCAAATGATCTGTTAAACACTTTATAATGGAACAGCTCCTCCCATCCCCACAATGATTAGCTGCTTGCATTACAGCTATTGCGAAGCGCCAACTTTATAATCTTAGCGCTGGACTGCAGCTAATGTTTTCTCCACATTTTTTTTTTTTTTGCCCCAAGATAAACCACAGTAAAGTGCAGTGGTTGTAATAAATTAGCTTAAACTTCTTGATATGGCCTGCAAGTCATTGTAATGGAACGTGAAGAGGAAAAGAAAGGACAAGCGTTATAATGCGAAAGCACAGTTTTGACTATTTCAGCATTTCAGATATTTCAATTATTATCTTTTAGCACTTTGTGCAAACAAAAACAATCAGTTTTTTTTTTTAGGTTTGTGCTCAGGGCTTATGTTGCTTTTGGAAAGTTAATGTTTTTCCCCGGAGTGTAAAAACAAAAAAACCCTGCTGCCTCTTAAGCAGAGGAACGGAGGGTGAAAATGAAGAGCTTCTGTGGTTTGTTTTTGGATTTTTTTGCTCTCTCTCTCCCCCCAGGAATACACTTTGTCCATTACGGAATCCTTTTTTAATTATTTGCGTGCAGCGTTTTTTTTTTTTTTAAGCGTTGGATTTTATATTTAGAATTTCAGTATTTAATGATGCCTTGGCGCAGTGCTCAACATGGCATTTTAAATAGCTACAGTACTATGTGAGTAACAGTTGACTGCCCCGCTACATGTTTTTAAAATGAGCCTTTTATGGTACTAAAAAGTGAAACGGAGCAGGAAATTAAAAGCCTCAAGATAAGACAAGGTTTTTTTTTTTGGGGGGGGTTGCACTTAAATCTGCAGTTCCATCCAGCAGAGCTGCATCATCAGAGCCCATTCATTCAGGACGGCAGGGTTTCATCAGCATCACAGAAGGGCTTTGATGTGAGTATTGAGATTTTCATTCCAGTTTTATTTGCGAATGTGGCATTTCGTGGAGGCGTGCGAGCTGTTCGCTGCGAATCTAGCGTGACCGTACGCACATTATGTAAATCCCTCCAATTTCCCAGGCCTCCCAAAATAGAAGTCTCATTTGACCTTCAGGGAGAGAATCTTGGCGAGAGTCGGTACATGTGTCCTCTGAGGAGCAGCGGGGCAACAGCAAGGTTGTGATCTCCCTGCGCCAAGTCTAACGCTGGATTTTGGGGTGGGGGGTGGGGGGGGGGGGAGCTGCATGACTGGTGCTAATTTTGGTTTGATTTTGGACTTGGTTGGATTAAAGATTAGCAGCCACCCTGCTGAACATGCTCCCGCCATGCCATGTTTCTGTGAATGCTGAAGACTATTAGCACAGGGTCTATATTTAGTGCTAGCTGTAAAGGAAAGGGCCAGTGTGGGGGTTGGTGGAGTCGGTGTCATATCTCCCCTTGGAATAGGGCCAAACACCACTAGGGCCCCTCGGTTCCCCCTCCTCTCTGCCTTTTTCATTCCTCAAGTGTGTCTCCTGTTAACCATATGATGACTCAGTTCAGTGCGAATGTGTGCGTGTGAGCACATATGCTTACAGATGTGTGTGGTTGTGCAACGAAATGTTTTTCATGCCTCTTGTCTGTTTCTGTTTAAACCATTCGCTGTACCTAGAACACACACACACACACACACGCGCGCACATAATATGCACCCCTGGTCTAACTTAATTTGATTTTTCTTTATTGCTTTCTCACATTATCTCTGTCCTGGCAAGCCACTTGTCCCAGGGGAACCATGTCTGCCTCGCACTGAAGTACGAAAAGCTTGCCGTAGACAAATCTCAAACAAATATAATTCCATTGCCTTATATATAGCCAGCCGCGGCTTAGTCTTCCTTTACACACCGAAACAACAAGGAGAGCGGATGTGAGCGTTATGGGGGTTCCGCAATCCCTGGAAAAATAAAAAATCATGTCAGCCTCCCCCCAGAAATATCTTTGGCCTTCATCATCTTTGTATATGTCCTGAGACAGGTCTTGCACAAACTCCATCTGCTTGGTGAGTCAGCTAGGATATATATGTATGTGTATATGTGCTTGCTTAGCCGAGTGTGAGCACAAAAACGATTTTCTAAATGGTGGTTAGTAGGGAAGGTTGTGGATGGAAGGAGTAGGTGTTGATAAGATTGTTGACTGCCAAGTGTCTTCCTGAGATATATTTCTTTGTAAGTCACAACATGTCTCAGCTGGAATTTGTATTCATGCTTATCGATTGCCATTTTGAATGGACAGCAAGGCAAGTCGAGGGGTTTTGTACAGAAAAGCACACGGAGATCAACAACCATTATGGTGGAATTAGTCTTGAAGTCAACAAAAGCCTCTGTAATGCGCATCTTTTACATTTCTTTTGTGCTCAAAGCCAGTTAACTGTCCACCACTGTATGTGTTTCAATTAACGCCTTAAGAATATAAGCTTAAAATGTTCAGTTAACCAAGCTTTTGTGCTCTGTGGGCATTTGTCCTATTTTCAATTCAGACAAACGGTGTTTTTTTTTTTTTTTTTTTTTTCCCCCACCCCTCGCCTCTACTCTCTCCCCTTCCCTAAATTAGCATGATAACACCCTGGAGAGGGAGTAAAAGAGCTAATCACATCTTTCTCTCTCTATTTTTTTCCCTCTGCATTCATAGCAGCAGCTTATTGTAATACGGAACGCTTCATCGGTTAAACTAGCACTCTGATCGCCTCCATAAATCTCCTATATCGCAGACTGTCAGCAAATGGGGGAAATGCAACACAAAAGGCAAATTTTATGTCTCTTTCTCTGTGGTGCACTTGATATTATGGTTGGTTAACAGCCTTGTTCCTGAGTTATTATTCCATGTTAATCACATCGTGCTGGTCCTGTATGAGAAGATTATGGCCATGAGTGTGCAAAGAATGCTTCTTCGAGAGATGGGAAGGACAATTCTGAATCAGAGTCATTTCCACTGTGGCTAGAAGTGAAGAAAGTGAAAGCTGGCTGCTTAAAATGTGTTTTCATGTCAAGGTGCCAATTGGACAAGGACCACCTGGTAGTTATTTCCTGTTTCTCTTTCTTTTTTTTTTTTAACTAGCAGCCTGGCCCGAGTCGTCTCTATTACTGTTTTGAACAGCATGACTCCTACCAGAATGAAGGGGCTGACCCAAATCCAAGTGTTCCTCCCAGCACAAGCCAGTTAGATCATGGGGTCAGCAGTTAAACAGGGGCAATGGCATGGCCTGAATAGTAAAGGGATTGATTTTCATCAGTGGGGGTGGAGGGGGAAGGAATCAGAGATAGCTCAGGTCAGATTATTTGCCCCCTATAAGAGATGGGGGAGACAGGAATGCACTGGTGAAAGGAGAAGAAAGCGGGGCATTCGCAATATGCCTCCTCTTTCTCCTCTCAACCTGACATCTTCAGCAAGCTCTGCCACAGCCCAAGACAGAACATGGAGCTGTGCTGCTTCTTTTAATAGGCATCTGAAGGGCAAGAGGTAATCTTCCTTTGGTGCTGTCCTGAAATGTTGTGTTTAAAGAAGCCATTTTTCTCTCTACAATCAGCAGGAGCTTCTTGATTCTTGATTGATTGATTGACTATTGTCAAGGTTGAAGCTGGGTAACTGCGTTATGCATTCATCAGTCATGCTGTGCTTTTTGGCACAGAAACTAATTTATAGTTACGATCATAAACAACTTTTATTCTATCCACATTCACTAGATATGAGCAATCACGCACTCTGATTGGCTACTCTACTACTAGGCTATCAGCTCATATATGGTGAGTAGAGAAAAACAAAATGGCGGAGCGTGTCGCTGAACCAACCGAGGATGAAATAAAAACTACTCAAAAACAAAACCCCAAAAAGTACAAAAAATAGCAGCAAGATATGGAATAAAAGTATTTGATGGTAAGAACATATTTTTTCCCCCCAAGAATGATCAAATTTTTTCACAAATTCCTACTGTCATTTCAGAGGTTTGTTTACATTCTTCATCTTTAAGCATTAAAATTTGTTGAATTTTTTTTTTTAGACTGGTTCAAAAGCTCAAAGTTTGAAAATTACAGAACTGAAATATCCAAGGAAGAATTAAATAAATGTCTAAAGCTATTCTATACCTTGGCACGACAGCAAGACAGCACTTTCTACAAAAAAAAAAAAACAACAACCACCAACACTAAAGTCAATTTGTTTGTATAATCTCATCTCATTATCTCTAGCTGCTTTATCCTGTTCTACAGGGTCGCAGGCGAGCTGGAGCCTATCCCAGCTGACTACGGGCGAAAGGCGGGGTACACCCTGGACAAGTCGCCAGGTCATCACAGGGCTGACACATAGGCTACGTTTACATTACGTCGAATCAGCGGATCATCAGATTAACGTTCTTAAAACGATTCGCGTTGACACTAAAACCGTTAGCCGTGCACACAGCAACACCAATACGCGGATACGCTCGGCTCCGCAGGCATCCTGCGCTCCAAATCACTCCGCCCTGAACAGCGAGTGCCCTCTGGAGGGTGCGCACTCCGGCCCTGCGCAGCTCACAGAGCGCGCGAGTGAAGTGAACAAGCCACGATTCGGGACTGAGCCGCTGTGTGTGAGATCCCAGCGCAGATCACTTATTACTTGCAAGTGGAAGGATGGCAAGCCTAAAGACAATCATAACTACACAATGGGCAGTATTTGCATCAGTATTTGCAGTATTTTCATACTTTTATACTCTTTAATGAAAGGTGATACAAGGCGGAAGTCCGCGCCGTTTTTCAGCAGTCGCGTCACATGACCAACGCCAGCGAATCAGGAAGGTGGATGTCACAGTGACGTTGTCCAATGAGACGCCAGCTAGAGCTCAGCACAGCGTATTCGCGTATTCTCAATGTTTACACAGCACCGGAGCTGATACGATCTGGATTGAATACGTGGACGCTGGCGGATTCCCGTTTCCCCGCTTTTTCAGGGGGGTTAATGTAAACGGACAGTGCGTCCGCGAAGAAAACGAGACAGATACGGTCTAGTGTAAACGTAGCCATAGATACAGACAACCATTCACACTCACATTCACACCTACGGTCAATTTAGAGTCACCAGTTAACCTAACCTGCATGTCTTTGGACTGTGGGGGAAACCGGAGCACCCGGAGGAAACCCACGCGGACACGGGGAGAACATGCAAACTCCACACAGAAAGGCCCTCGCCGGCCACGGGGCTCGAACCCGGACCTTCTTGCTGTGAGGCGACAGTACTAACCACTACACCTCCGTGCCGCCCTTGTTTGTATAATGTTTTTAATTTATTGAATTTACAAAAAACAACAATAAAAATGCTTGGTTTCTCAAAGTCCAGTGAATGAGGTGCTACTCACCTTGTCGGCTATCAGCTCATGTACGACTCGATTTCGTGGAATAACTGTTAAATGTTCATGTTTCTTTGTCTAGTTTGTGTGTATATAATGTATTTATTCCTATAGACACATCATTGAAAAGATGATGGAAATGCCCTTTTGTGCTTAGATACAAGTTTACACTGCTGATAAGCATCTGTGTGTTTTGTGTCCTATACCGGTATGTGTAGAAAAGCGATATAATGGCAGTTAGTGGTGCATTATGCAGTCCTCCTAAGCTCAGAGCTTTATTCCAGATGATGAGCTGCTAAGTCTTCTTGCCTCATGGGTCCGATTTAATCAAAGTGAAGCTGCTCATTGGGGAGGAAAAAAACCCAGCTGGCAATAGGATAAATTCTTCTACTTTTCGGACAGGCCATGCTCCTGTCAGCTTTCCATGCTTTGGGTCAAGTTTATGTGCCTTTGACTCTGAGCCAAGGAGAAGTTTTAAATGAGTTAAGGTATTCTACAGGCATCATGTTGAAGTGCTGGCGAAAGATATATTTATTCTCTAAATCTACACTGTGGCTAACAAAGGAGGCCCTACATATGCAGGATGTTATTAGAGGAATCTGTAAGGCAGTCATGCTCGTGGAGAGTTGCATTGAGACACATTGTTAAAGTGCTGAGGTGAAGCCAAGCTGAGCAGCTGTGCTGTAATCTCTCTTTCTCTCTTTCTCTCTGTCTGTCAGATTTTGTACCATTTGTTGATTAAACTGTTTTCTATCATTAAGCCTGCATTTCTTTTAAGATATTTAGTGCCCTATTAAAATATCTTTTCATTGTAGTTGTTTTTCTGTCGACGCAAACCCTGACAGAATACTCGTTGAACGTGAGAGAGCACATTTTTAAAGCATGATTACAGAAACAATTTCTGACAGGCCTTATTGTGAGACCAGGACTATAAAAGCTGCACCTGGTATGGGTTAAAGTTGGCCGAAACATAGATGCTGTCCAAGGTGCCCCCCCCCCCCCCCCCCGCCCTTCCCATGTTTTGATGAAAAGTCCTAAAACGACTGAATGCCTCGTCCCCAGTTTCTCCCATTCAGAATGTAGACATTATCCACTGTCACCCAGAAGATCATGGCCTTCCTTTCAAGGTTTCTTCCTCATCTCATCTCAACTCGGGCAGTTTTTCCTCGCCATTGTCGCCTGTGGTTTTCTCATTAGAGATCTAAGGCCAAGTTTACATTAGACCGTATCTGTCTCGTTTTCTTCGTGGATGCACTGTCCGTTTACATTAAAACGCCGGGAAACGGGAATCCGCCAGGGTCCACGTATTCAATCTAGATCGTGTCTGGTCCGGTACTGTGTAAACATTGAGAATACGCAGGTACGCTGTGCTGAGCTCTAGCTGGCGTCGTCATTGGACAACGTCACTGTGACATCCACCTTCCTGATTCGCTGGCGTTGGCCATGTGACGCGACTGCTGAAAAACGGCGCGGACTTCCGCCTTGTATCACCTTTCATTAAAGAGTATAAAAGTATGAAAATACTGATGCAAATACTGATGCAAATACTGCCCATTGTGTAGTTATGATTGTCTTTAGGCTTGCCATCCTTCCACTTGCAAGTGGTAAGTGACGCACATGCCCGACATGCACTGAGATCACACACACAGCGGCTCAGTCCCGAATCACTGCTCGTGCGCTCCACTCGCGCGCTCTGTGAGCTGCGCAAGGCCGGAGTGCGCACCCTCCAGAGGGCACTCGCTGTTCAGGGCGGAGTAATTTGGAGCGCAGGATGCCTGCGGAGCCGAGCGTATCCGTGTATTGGCGTTGCTATGTGCACGCGAATCGTGTATTGGCGTTGCTGTGTGCACACTAATCGTTTTAAAAACGTTAATCTGATGATCCGCTGATATGGTCTAATGTAAACCCCACCTAAATCAACACATGGATTTCTACAAAGTTGCTGTTTGACAATGTCTGTTGCCGCTAAAAGCCCTATAGAAGTAAAGTTGACTTGAAAAGTACAGCTGTACCAGAGTTAATAGTGCTTTCTGTCCTCAAAGGTTGACATTTTAGAGCCATTTGATGGCTGGAAAATTAGGATGTCATTAAGATAGCTGGGTCGTATTTTTCAGCGTGAACTTGGTGTGCTGGGTTCAAAACCGATAGCATCGTTTTCTAAGGAAGAAAGACATGAAGAAAAACGAAGCAACCTTCTGGAACCACTTCAGTAAAGCATAAAACACAATGATACGCTGGCTGCCTGCCCAAAACATATCCCGTGAACCCCAAATCAACACTGATTCGTTCAATTTAGATTCCTCTACTTTTCTACTCTTGGCTATTCTTAGCTACAGTAATGTAAGACACGTTTATAGAGGGAGGTCTGCAACAGTGTAAGATAAACTGGGAAGATAAAGAATCATGCACTGTGGTATTAAAAAAAAATGATCCACCCTTTCCCTTCACCTGAACTCAAGGGAGCAGGAGATAACCAGCCGCCTCCTGAGCTTCAGTTTCCGTGTTAAAAGCCTCAGAGAAATGCTGCTCAAGCACCCACCTACCAGAACATGGCCGCAGGACGCTCGCTGCAGCTCGGCAACAAAGAAAAGAGTGCTGCACTGGAATTGGATTCAGTCCAGATGCTTGCCAGTAGTTTCATTTTAGGTTTAAAAGCCAGTCTGAGCCAGACACAGAACTCGGGCTTCAGGTTGATTTTGAACTGGACGTTTTGTAGTTGTCAAAATATGTGGGTGAGCTCGAGGCCTTTGTATGTTTTTACATTTGCTCCGTATAAGTGGGCTATAAGGAGCTTTAAAGAAACACTCCAGAACGCTGACAGCACTCGGTATGTTTTGGATGAACATCTTAGCTTGAATGTTAGCTGTTTGTACTCACAAATCAGAACGGGAAACTATATCTTTGCTAAGATTGAATTTTCAGGGTAAATTCCAATTCTGCTTTCTTAGGCAGCTCAAAATGACCAAAGCCTCTTACCTAAAACACATGAAACATTTTCTACTGGTTTATAATTCATAGATTCTTAATTCCTCAAATTAAGAGACCTCTCTCCAAGAACATAAGCAATTTAGCCTGCCCTGAGGGGGGCTTTGGAAGCCAAGCCTTATCTTACAATATTAAGCATGACTGTAATTAGATGAAACTTTCTCATGTATTGTCTCTTTTATTCTCCAGAGAGACAAAAAGGGTCTGCCATTCTGTGTATACGATGTAAGCATGTTTAATGCACTTTGTTCTTTGTCAGGAGACCGACACAATGATAAAGGATAGGAATTTGGATGCAGAGACTATTAAAAGGAGATGCGTACAGACACGGGCTTAGAGACACAAGAAGAGAGAGGTAGTGGAGTAGAGCATCCCAGTGCTGCAGGTCTGCACAAGTAAAGAAAACTGGCTGAGAGGAGTGTTAACTCGCAGCAGATTGAAGGAACAGATTGCACTCCACACAGATTTGGATAGCATCGGAATTGGATTTGTAGAGATTTGGTTAAAATTCTGTCCGTAATGAATGTTAAGTGAACAGTGCCTCCTTTATATCATGCGCGAAGGCAGTGCTTTCTCTATAAATTATTTTTGCTACATGTGATTTGGCAGAGTGTATTAGTGCTGTCAGTGAACACTGGCACTAAAAAAAAAAAAAAGATTAATTTTTGGATGCATACGATTCTCATATGATAACCCATAACAAATAAAATGGTGCATTTGTAAATTAGGACTGTTTCTCTTTGTTTCCAGTACACTCACTGGCCACTTTATTAGGAACACCCATCCACCTGCTGTTTTATGCAGTTATCTAATCAGCCGATCCCTTAACAGCAGCACAGTGCATAAAATAATGCAGATACAAATCAAGAGCTTCAGTTAATGTTCACTTCATATATCACAATGGGAAAAATTGTGATCTCAAAGTGTGACTTTCACTGTGACATGGGTATTGGTGCCAGATGGACTGGTTTGAGTATTTCGGAAGCTGTTGATCTCCTGGGGTTTTCACACACAACAGTCTCTAGAGTTTATACAGAATGGTGCAAAAAACACTGAGTGAGAGACAGTTCTGTGCATGGAAACGCCTTGTTGACAGGAGAGGTCGGAGGAAAATGGCCAGATCGGTTTGAGCTGCCAGGAAGGATATAATAACTCATATAATCACTCTTTACAACCGCAGTGAGCAGAAAAGCATCTCAGCATGCAACAGCAGAAGAACACATTGGGTTCCACTCCTGCCAGCCAAGAACAGGAATCTTAGAATCAAGAACAGGTTCCTATTAAAGTGGCCGGTGAGCATATGCCAAAATACTTATATATACGTGTTTGTGTGTGTTTCTTCCCTCAGACTGAGGAATATCACGACTTCCTGGAGGGATCCAGTGTTTTATCTGACGCAGTCCTCATGTGCCTGACACCCTGCAGTATCATTGGTTGAGCACTGAGGTAGGAACCAATGGGAAACAACTTGCTGAAATGGCAGACTCAAAATAACCCACTTTATTTCCTCTTGATGTCCTGAACCTTTTGTCGATATTGCCTTGGTGAAACACAATTGAATTCTCTGAAGGAAATGTGGTTTGATTTGACAGTAAATTGAAGTCGTGGCCAGCTGCATTATCTTGGGTTAGTCGGTCACCTCAGGGTGTTGTATGGAGGGGGAAAAGGGTGGTGGGTTTTTATTTATTTATTTATTTATTTATTGGGTCCGGTTGAACAGTGCAAATCAAATACAAAATCGTGTAAAAGCTTGCTGTTTGAGGATAAATGAAATCGCAGGTTGTTTAAAGGTGTGTAGGAGGGCGTGGGTGTTTGAGTTAATGATGTGGGATATAGGCATATTTCATAATCTCATCTCATCTCATCATCTGTAGCCACTTTATCCTGTTCTACAGGGTCGCAGGCAAGCTGGAGCCTATCCCAGCTGGCTACGGGCGAAAGGCGGGATACACCCTGGACAAATCGCCAGGTCATCACAGGGCTGACACATAGACACAGACAACCATTCACATTCACACCTACGGTCAATTTAGAGTCACCAGTTAACCTAACCTGCATGTCTTTGGACTGTGGGGGAAACCAGAGCACCCGGAGGAAACCCACGCGGACACGGGGAGAACATGCAAACTCCGCACAGAAAGGCCCTCGCCGGCCACGGGGCTCGAACCCGGACCTTCTTGCTGTGAGGCGACAGCGCTAACCACTACACCACCGTGCCGCCCATATTTCATAATATTTTTGAATATTTAGATGATGGCATCATTTATCATGTTTATATCCTTTATATCCACATTACTATAGAAACACAAAGGTAGGAGCTTTGTAGCGGTTTCTCGATTTCTAGTGTGTTAATCCAGTCCCAGTTTAAGAGTTAACTCAAAAAAGCTTGCTTGATAAATGCCTTCTCACAGAAATCAATCGTTTGCAAAAAAAAAAAAGTGTTCTCCACAAGGCAATCATAAACATTCATATTATCACAGTCCGTGTAGACACGCTTCTGAGTAGAAGGCAGATAGTGAATATAGCATGAAGTTGTTTGTGTGGGATTACTGAGCACTGAAGGCTTTTCCAAAGAACTGGTGAGGAGAAAGTAGGCAAATTTGTGAGGTCTTGAGAAAGCATCATGGAACCATTATGGGCAGTGATCCAATGTGTGCAGTTAGGAACCAACAGTCGGATGTAGTGTTCTAATTCTGCCCACCCACATCTACATTTTACATGCTTTCTTATAGATACACGTTTCTTGCAAGAAGTGTGCCTTAATTGAGGATGAATATCTTTTGTATAGAATCTAATGGTATTTTTTTTCTCATAAATTAACAACATGAAATGACTTCATTTCAAATGTCCAGAGTGGGACTCTAAGGTAAGCATGCAGAAATTTCAAAATATAGTGCTTTTATATTGAATTTTTAAATTGGAATATCCAATAAACCAACAAATCAAAGAAGGTAGTTCTCCCCACTTTTGACCTCGAACAGTGAACTATTCGTATAATACTTCTGGCAAATTGAAGTGTTTTGCCTCATTTATTTCCATATTTATTTTTTTAGTCGTCTCAGGGAGTTTTTCCTTGCCACCGTCACCTCAGGCTTGCTCATTAGGGGTACGTTTATTAGTTCATATGGTTAAAATCTTTATTTTTCTGTAAAGCTGCTTTGCAACAGTGTAACTTTTGATTAGCAATTATTTTCTGAAGGTGAAGTGAATATCGGTGAATAATAACCAAGACGAAGTTGAGGTTATTATTCACTGAACCTGAGGTGGAGAATTGGTTTAGTATAAATACATAGGTGATTATTTAAAAAAAAATCGTATTTAAAAATTTTCAAACTTCAAAAGTGACATGCAAATGTAATGCGCACAGACTTGTCACTTATCTATGTTGATTCACATAAAATATTTTTTTCGAAATGGATAAAATAAATCATATTCCCACCTTACCTTTGAATAGCTTTTGACCAAACTTCGTTGCATCTTTATTGCTTTTAGGAACAGTGTTTTCTTTCATAATTTGTAATTCTTCCTCACTTAAAGGAGATACGCAGAACCTTTATTTTTAAAAAAAATTCTGAGTGGATAGTATCTCCATCCTTAACTCTTGTATGCTGTATAAATGGGAATTAAAAAATATTTTTGAGAGTTAAAATCGACCGCAAAGTTGGCATTCGAGCTGCCCCGCTGAGCCAGCCAGCCCTGGGTGCATGATGTCGCAGCGGGAACCGGTTTTAAGGCCGAGGCCTTTGACAGCTATAGACCAAAGGCATATAAATAAAAAAATTATGGTGAAAGTAAGAAATACCGTTACCAACTTGCTTAACAAAGACTGATTTGACTTCATTGATTGTGTTGACTCTCATTAAAACAGGATAGGTGTTATAACTTATGCAACATACATGTACATGCATGCATTTTCACTGATAAAACGTAAAAGGCTCATTAAATAATCAGATGAACTGAGACAATCACTTTCTGAAGCAAATTAAATAATCTTATACTGGTAACTTAAATACACAATACAAGTTACATGTATTCATCTAAATGCAGGTAAACAATGAGTGGTGTTGCTTTGTATTCAAATGAGAGTCGGCACTTACCCGTCTCTGTTTTCGCTTCTTGAAGGCCGATCTTGTGGCCGATTTGTTTTGAAACAATCTGACTTTCAGTTGTTTGTTCAGTTCTCCGTTCATTCGCTTCTTCCATGTAAGGGCAAGATATTGCTGCTGAGGCAAGCAGATCCAATGGAGAAATCAGGTGGCTGGTCCACTCATTCTCCATTTTCTCCATACTGAGTACTCCACCATTACTGCTCAGCTCAGGCAATTACTAAAACCCGGGATGGGATGTCACCGGTTTTAGCAACAACCGTGGGGAGGTCACTGCCCGAGCGATATGTCACGTCCCGTTCCATCCCGGGTTTTACCAGCAACCCTCGGCTCACACTCTGGGAGAACTAGTGCAACTAAACTTACTTTCCTTTTCTTGTAGTTTTCTTTTCCTGTAATTGTTGGTACTGCACCCTCATTCAATACGGGCTTATAACCAACGCTCCTCAGCAGATCAGAGGTCTCGTACGAGTCCTCAGTAAAATGTCCAGAGCAGAGGAGAGACCACTTCATAGGCGCCCAATGTGCCCGTGAACTTCTCGCAAAACATGTCCAAATCTTTGCAGTTTGAACATTCTTGGCCCATGAATGCAACGTAAATCCACCTTCTGTCGTGTTGCTGCACCGGCCAGCAACACATCTATGTGGCATGGTGATAAATTAACTCAAAATGGAGGATCGGAGTTGCAGTCAGCTTTGTGTTTTAGTATAGCGGAAATGGCGATGAGACTGATAGACTTCCTACTGTGATGTCATGGATGTCAAGGTCATTCACTCAGACCGCTACCTATATGAATCACTTTAATCGTAAAAATTACTATATTAGATTTATTGTTAACGCTTAACTATTCCTATGCCATTCTTGAAGTCTCAAGGCATTTATAAACAAAAAGTGAGACCATGGTTCTGGGTATATGCTTTAAGGTGCCAAAGCGATTGGCCGCCATTTTGTCAACGAGAAATAGTCCGAATTTCTCGACCAATCAGCGTGTGCAATTTCCTGTAATCACCTGTGTAGTTATATTAAAAGCACTATACAAATAAATTGATTTAGTGAGCATGGCTCTGTATTGAGGTTTTCTTGCTCTTGACATTACCCTTACAACCTCCTTATAGCTTATGGCCCTTTTCCACTACCCTTTTTCAGCTCACTTCAGCTCGCTTCAGCTCACTTCAGCCCGACACGGCTCGCGTTTCGACTACCTCAAAACAGCACGACTCAGCTCGCTTCAGCCCTGCTTAGCACCCAAAACTCGCACGGTTTTGGAGTGGGGCTGAAGCGAGCCAAACCGAGCTGAGTGAGGCTAGGGGCGTGAGCAGACACTCCCCTGTGCACTGATTGGTGAGGAGGAGTGTCCTCACATGCCCACACACGCCCCGCGAGCACGCTGGGATCTGTAAACACCGCAAACCCGGAAGAAGAAGAATTACGAATTACGAGAATTTCTGGAGCCTTATGCGCCTCGCCTCATCTATACGCTCTTGCCAGTATCTGTTGGCGTTGTCGGTGACAACAAGCCACAGCACCAAGACCAGCAACACTAACGACTCCATGTCCTCCATGTTTATTGTTTACTATCCGGGTTGTGAGACTACCGCTTAAAAGATCACTGATGTCACTGTTTGCGCCGCTTAACGACATCACGTGACGTCCACCCACTTTCGCTAACTCCACCCAATGTGTCCACCCACTTCCAGCCAGCACGGTTCAGCGCGGTTGTAGTCGAAATGCAACTCCAATAGCCCCGCTCAGCTCGACTCAGCCCAACTCGGCACGGCACGGCTCAGCCCGACTCAGCCGCGTTAGTAGTGGAAAAGCGGCATTACTTATAAATTATTGAATCAGCGACCACACCTACACAGCTTGTTGTTTTGGGGCTTCTCTATAAACGCTGTACGTGCAGTGAAGGCTCACAACAACCTTCTGTCATTTTTGTATCGTCTCAATGTTCTCTCTGTTTCTCTTGATTCTTCTCTCATGTTTACCCATTTTGTCCCTACGAGGAAAATGAGGAAAGCAGTTACACTCAAGAATGAGTGAGGAAATTTAATTAACCAAACCTTATTTTTATTCTTTCTTTATTTATTTTTTTAATATGTGGCTTCAGGGCATAGTGGGCTTATTAGGAACAACAGTGGCCCTTCAGAAATCACTCTCAGTAGCTGATTGAGTTAATATTAATAAATTATATCTGTAAAAATGTTTATTTACTGGTAGAGCAAACCTTTACTTTCAAGGCTTATATTATTAATGTTTAATGGTGCTGTTTACTCGATGCCCATTTGGGAAAAACTTAATATTTACAGTACCAGTCAAAAGTTTGTACACAGTTACTCATTACTATGAATGAGTAGGTGTCCAAACTTTTGACTAGTACTGTATATAATGTAATAATGGAATGAGCACTACGTATTTTGATGAAGCTTCAAATTTTATTATTGTAGTCATCACCGATTTTATTCTACTGTTGTTGACGTGGTTTGGCTCCTCGTCGTCTGCAAATATGTTATTCTGACTGATCACGTTTATCCCATAATGAAACATTTCTGTCCTAATTGGGGGGGGGTAGTCTCTTCCACAGTCATAATGTCGCCATCCACAGGGTACAGGGGCTCACTGAATGGTTTGATGTGTATGAAAATGATGTAAATCTTGTGCTGTGGCCTTCCCATTCACCAGATTTCAAGCCAATTGAACAAAGCGTTCTGGGTTATTTGTGGCCCAACAGTTGACTAAATTGCTTTTTGGTTTCGTTTGTCATTCCAACAGTGTAGCTAGACCTCTATTCTACTAATATCTCTGCTTTTTAAAGTAAAAGACAAGTGTTTTTAAATAACATGCAGAGCATTTCTTTTGTCAGTTTGATTCATTAATCTCTTAATTTCCGAATTCATTATAATGCTTACAATATTTGGTCAATAATTTCCAGGAAAAATGGCTTCTTGCAGTGTCACTTGATGAAGTTGAGCTTAATTTTGAGAACCTGCAAGTTAGCCTTTTCCCAAAATGCTGTAGAAGCAATATTTGACAGTTTTGTATTGGTACCCATTTCTGTTGCTGTACTCTGCACTGCGAGGAGTCTGGATGTTTTCTGACTGAGAGAAATAGCAGATATAAAACAGAATTATGAAACATGGGTTACGCTGTAAGGGGAAAACTAAAGACAGAATAAAAGATTGAGAAAGTCTCTGAGTGTTTGAGTACAGTAGATACTTACAGCAGCCCACCTGCTGCAGATCCCCATGAATTCAGCCTCCAAGAGTGGACCTCCAATCCCTGAGGACCGCAAACACACACACAGACGCATGCACACACGCATCACCACCACCAAACATGATTGGCCTCAGTGCTGATGCAGGTGGCAGGGTGTCTCCAGTGCTTGCTGGGAGCAGATGGCTGGCCAGATGCATGCCTGGATTTGACCTTGGTGCCCACAGATGATTGAACAGCACAGTCGTCCTCACTTCACACTCTCGCTTCCTGTGCTGCTCCTCCTCTGCTCACTGGTGCCTCTATTTGCTTATGGCAATTTATTATTTTTTTTTTAATTTTGAGCCATATGGAGCTATTACAAAGGCTGTCCTTCTAGGTACTGTCATATTCCTCCAACATGGGTGCATTTTAAATACGTCCATGTCTGAACATCACAGTGTTACTGGCCATCAAAGAAAGCCAGTACTGTGTATGAGAGAGCAGCAAACAGAGAGCGGTTTATAATTGGGTGAACAGATTCTTGAGTTTGATGGATAGGAGCCTTATTAAGTCTGCTGATCTTGGATGTGTGGGTTCAGCCCATTTCCCTCTGTTCACGCCTGTCAAAATTACCATCCGTCCCAGTGCCACCGTGTGCCGAGCACGAAAACATTTCTTCTGGGTCCTCACATGTCACGCGAGCTCAGAGAAAGAGATGAAATGTTCTATACAAGTTGAAGCCAGGCCACTGAGGTCAATATTAATAACAGTTGTGTTTTATTGCATTTTTTAAAACTCTTTTTAAAAACGTTTGTTTTTTCTTGCGGGCTAAACTTGCCATTAGTGCTACTGAAAATGAGGACAAAGAACCTGTTTGACTGTAACCTTTGAAGCACTGGCAGTGTTGATTTTAGCAGACTGAAGGAAGATTTGTGTATTATCCTGGAGACTTGGTTAGATTTCATTTCAGTTAGGCTAACATTTACAAATAACATTTTTTTAAAGTATGTACACAGGACACAATGTACCTTTATCAAAACTAATTTACATGATTCTGTTTTCGTATCACCAAATTGTTTGCTCATGAGCTGCTCTCATCTAATTAATACAAGTTTTTTCAGGCTCTGCAGGGTTGCTACACTGCCAAAAAACATCTATAATTGGACTCATTGATTTTCCGGAGCTGTTAAAGAGTTGTTCTCTCTTAATCACTTTGAATCAGAAAGCAGGCTGTGGTGCCGAAGAAACGTGCGCCAGGTCCAACTTTAATTATACCATATACTCAACACCTCATTAATGGGTAAAGCGACCTTAAACTCTTACTGGGTGATTTCTCAGACACCAGTGACCACCACTGACCAGATATTATTTGGGTGGTGACTCATTCTCAACACAGACGTAACACTGACACAGTAGTGATTTTGTTTCAGTGGTAAGATTGTATGAGGTGGAACAGCGTTTCTAGGATTTCTGCATCTACCTGGTTAGGCTGCCGTGTACGAGTACAGTTCAAACTAATTTGTGTTTTGTGAATGTGTTTTAACTGCTACTGTTGTCGCTTGGACTGTCAATATTTTAGTTTATTTTTTATTAAATTTTAGTTCCAATGAGAAACTGCAGTAACTTAAATGAATAGTTTGCTGCCCACTATATAATTTATACACATTACCTTTGTTTAAAATGTATTTAGCTTTCTTTTACATGTTAGATGCTAGGCTTTGTGCTAGCTTTGTTAGCAGATTAGCAAAGCAAACTAAGGTGGTGTTTACATTAGACCGTATCAGCGGATCATCAGATTAACGTTTTTAAAACGATTCGTGTGCACACAGCAACGCCAGTACACGATTCGTGTGCACACAGCAACGCCAATACACGGATACGCTCGGCTCCGCAGGCATCCTGCGCTCCAAATCACTCCGCCCTGAACAGCGAGTGCCCTCTGGAGGGTGCGCACTCCGGCCCTGCGCAGCTCACAGAGCGCGCGAGTGAAGCGCACGAGCAGTGATTCAGGACAAATAGCAGGAAGTGAAAGTCCGTGCCGTTTTTCAGCAGTCGCGTCACATGACCAACGTGGCATGACCAACGCCAGCGAATCAGGAAGGTGGATGTCACAGTGACGTTGTCCAATGACGACGTCAGCTAGAGCTCAGCACAGCGTATCCTCGTTCCTCAATGTTTACACAGCACCGGATCAGATACGTAACGGATTGAATACGTGGGCCCTGGCGGATTCAAGTTGTTCCGCCTGTGGAGTCGTTTCCCGGCGTTTTAATGTGAACGGACAGTGCATCCGTGACGAAAACGAGACGGATACGGTCTAATGTAAACACCACCTAAGTGTGCTAGTTGCATACATTCAACGGAAGATTAGCGAAGCCAGCTAGGGGTGTGTGTGTGTGTGTGTGTGTGTGTGTGTGTGTATAAACTCGCGTATTTCTCCATAATATTTCAAAGTACTGCTCATTTTCTTTTCCCAAGGAGAAAATAAACCCCAAGCCATTAATAACACTGAGTCGAGTTTAGCAAGACATCTCCCTTCAGTCTCACATATGACTCCTGTTGCTAATTATCCTGTCTCACCTATTTCTCCTCATGAATTTTAGCAGAAAAATATCAGAATCGGATCATACAGATTTGAAACTAAAATGAGGCTGAAACGAGAATCAGTTTTGTCTCCCAAGCTGTAGAAGAGGAAGCTTTGAGCAACAAAATATTCCTCTGGGGGTCACATACACTCACCAGAGGCATCAACAGTCTCTGCTACTGGGATCGAGATGCTGGCCTCTTCTGCTCCTCGGACCTGCCTGGTCCATCCTGGTGCCCTGCGTCTGGTTGGAGTCTCATCGCATCGCTCCTGTGGAGGGTGGCCCCATGTGGACAGTTGGGGGTCGCGCCTGGAGGACGCTCTGGACTCTTGCAGTGGTGCTTTTGTGGCTGGGGACTGCAGTTGACTTGCTGACTTTAGGACTGCAGTTGACTTGCTGACTTTGGGACTGCGGTTGTCGTGAACGGTTTTGCACTCGGGTTTCCGTTGGTGGGGGGTTTATAGCATCAACGAAGCTGACTTTGTTTGGACTGTTAATGTTGTAGTCATGTTGTCTGTCATTGCCCGGATGAGGATGGGTTCCCTTTCGAGTCTGGTTCCTCTCAAGGTTTCTTCCTCGTGTCGTCTGAGGGAGTTTTTCCTTGCCACCGTCGCCACAGGCATGCTCGTTGGGGATAGATCAGGTATAAAATTAGCTCATATTTGAAGTCGTTCAAATTCTGTAAAGCTGCTTTGCGACAATGTTTATTGTTAAAAGCGCTATACAAATAAACTTGACTTCCTAAGCTTTATTTACAGGAGGTTGTATATAACAGGATAAAATGAAACCACAGTTATAAGTTTTTCTACTATTATTGCACACAAATCAGTAAATTAGAAATAATTGCTTGTAGGAACTAAAGTTGTGAGTGGGGGATTGGATTAATGTCGAGCCATGCACTGAAGGACTGGGATTTCTGAGAAATTATTCAAGTCAGTCATTTGGATTTGATACTTTACCCAGTCATGTCTAAATTGCATAGAACGTAGGAATCTTGATTTAAATGTTGGTTGTCGCATTGCGGCTTGTCATTGTTGTTGAAATCATAGATTTTGTCCTTCACCAGTCAGTGTCTGACTACAGGGCTGTTTGTTAGCTATTTTTGTTCTGTTTGTGAAGCTGGCAGTGATATTGAGGTGTTTGAAAACCCCTCCAACACTGCCAGTTCTAACACCATTTTATGAGAACCACACAAACTAGATCATGTCACCCCAATGTCGGTGTCTCTTATATTCCAGTTTGTCTCTGATGATCACATGGTGGGGATTTGTCTGAAAAGATGCAGTGTGGGAAATAAGGCCGGATCGGCGGACATTTACTGGTAATTTTCGCATTTGTCAGTCTGTATTTCAGAAGTGTCAAACCAGATGGCCCATGGAAAACATTGTAAAGATATGGGTCTAATCTACTTCCAATTTTCTTCCAAATGTTACACTGGGCGAATACATTGTCGTAACACGGCCTGTGAAAAGGGGGCCCATGTGGACGCGACTTTAAAAATTCATAACTTGGCCACCAATGGTCCTCGCCCCGCCAAAATTTGCAGGCACCTCCCTCTCCCCGGGTCCCTTTGAACCAGCAAAGGCATGGCCTGCAACGACCCCGCCTCGGCCCGTTATTCACCCCTGAAAACCCTGTGCGAGCGCTGCTTGCCAAAATCTTTAATATGAGCCCTGGCTTGAGCCAGCCGTTAAAAGTTCATAACTCAGCCACCGAAGGTCCTAGCCCCACCAAACTTCAGGCACCTCTCTCTCCCTGAGTGGCACACTAAACAAAACAATAATACGCTCAGTATTCAGTGTTTTTATTGCACGATGCAGTTGAACTCATGTTTTAGGGTTGACAGTATCTGATGGATCCAGTCGGTTGATTAAGAGTTCAGTTTACAGGAAACTTTGCAGTACAGTATTACGTTAGTGCCAAACTGCCAATCAGTGGTTGTTGTTATGTGCATTTTTTTCTTTATTCATAATAAAAATGACAGTCATAGTCATATGCTTTGTAGGATCATCTTCTTCTTTTGGCTGCTCCTGATTAGGGGTCGCCACAGCGGATCTTTCGTCTCCATTGCTCCCTGTCTTCCGCATCCTTCTCTACCACACCTGCCACTTTCATGTCCTCTCTCACCACATCCATGTATCTCCCATCCTCAACATTCTCCTTCCCACATGCTCTGCATCTCTTCTCAGGATGTGCCCATACCATCCCAGTCTCATCTCTCTTAGCTTAATTCCCAAGCTCTCTACATGTGCTGTCCCTCTGATGTGCTCATTCCTTATCCTGTCCAACCTTGTCACTCCCATCGCAAACCTTAACATCCTCAACTCCGCCACCTCCAACTTTACCTCCTGTCTCTTTGTTAAGGGTACGGTCTCCAATCCATACATCACAGCTGCTCTCACTACTGTCTTATACATCTTACCTTTCACTTTTGCTGGGACTTTCCTATCACAAATGACTCCCGAAATCCTTCTCCAACTGCTCCATCCTGCCTGCACTCTCTTTCTCACCTCACTATCGCAGCCCCCATTTTCCTGCACAGTTGACCCCAGGTACTTGAATTCACCAACTTTCTTTATGTCTGCTCCTTGCATCTTCACTACACTCTCATCCCCATTCTCATTGATTCACATGTATTCTGTTTTGCTACTGCTCACCTTCATTCCTCTTCGTTCCAATGCATACCTCCATCTCTCCAAGCCCAACTCAACCTCCTTTCTACTTTCACCACATATCACAATATCATCCACAAACATCATGTTCCATGGTGACTCTTGCCTCACTTCATCTGTCAAGCTATCCATCACTATGGCAAACAAAAATGGGCTCAAAGCAGATCCTTGATGGAGTCCCACCTTCGCCTTGAACCATTCAGTTGTTCCAACTGCACACCTCACTGCTGTTTCACTGTTCTCATACATGTCTTGCACCACTCTAATATACTTCTCATTCACTCCACTCTTTCTCATACAATGCCATAACTCATCTCTCGGCACTCTATCGTATGCCTTCTCCAGGTCTACAAACACACAATGTAGCTTTCTCTGGTCTTCGCTGTACTTCTCCATTAACATTCTTAGAGCAAAAATTGCATCCGACGTGCTCTTCCTCGGCATAAACCCGTACTGCTGTTCACATATTGCTACCTCTCTTCTCAATCTCGCCTCCAATACCCTTTCCCATAGCGTCATGGTGTGGCTCATCAATTTTACTCCTCTGTAATTACTGTAGCTCTGTATGTCTCCCTTATTCTTGTATATTGGGACTAGCACACTCTTTCTCCATTCATTTGGCATTTTCTCATTCTCTAGGATCTTATTAAACAATCTCGTTCGGAACTCCACAGCCGTCTCACCCAAACATCTCCAAGCCTCAATTGGGATACCATCTGGTCCGACTGCTTTCCCAGTCTTCATTCTTTTCATGGTTGCCCTCACCTCATCCTTACTAACCAACTCTACTTCCTGATTCGCTGTCTCCAATGAATCTGACCTTTTCTCTCTTGGATTCTCCTCATTTAATAAATCCTCAAAGTACTCTTTCCACCTTCTTAATACACTCTGTTTGTCAGCACATTTCCATTTACATCTTTCATCACTCTTACCTAGTCTGGTTAACACCAGACCATATCACAAGTGAAATATGGTCTGGAATCCGCCTATTGAATTTCTCATAGGGGAGGTGTGGTTTACAATTGTCAACGGCCGTTTATTGGACGTTGCGAATGTCTATCATTTGGCGTATACGTAGCCCATGGCCAATCATGGCAGTTGTACCCGGTGACGTAGTTAGAGCGAAGAAGAGAAGGAAAGAGAAAGAGAAGGCAAAACAAAAATAGGAAAACAATGGCACTGAACGATTACTGCCGTTTGTGCAAGACAAAGCTTGATTGAAAGTTTGGTTCGTATCGCTCGCCGCCATGTTAAATGTGATCCGTAAACAGTCCCAAATAAACTACAAGCTTCCGTTTGTCGAGTAGTACGCGTCACCGTCTTTCTACCCCTCCCCACTCTCTGATTGGCTCCCTAACTCAGGCGAGCCTTTAGACCATAGTTTCCATGCTGTCTTTTCAGATCGGAACGATTGTGCAAAGCAGCATGGGATTTCCCAGGCTAACTCTTACCTGCTGTACATCCCTCACTTCCCTGTTTCTCTGCCTAGCTATGCTTTGTAGGATGTAGATTTATATTTTAAGAGTTTTTATTTTCTTCTATTTTCTAAGTTCTAGTCCAGCAGATTTTAGTCTGAATGCCAAATGATATGACCATGTCTAGTTTTGAGTCATTTTAAAAGTAATTTTGTTACAAAGTTACTTGGAATCTTGTACTCAATTTTAACTCTTATGTAAGAGTAGTTGTATTGTTAATTACTAAATTTCTTATAGACTTATAGTCTAAAAAATAGTCTTTGTTGACAATGTTTCATGAGCATTATTATAGTACCTATATATGAGTACCAGTAAGTTGTAACCAACTGGACCATCCTTGCCCCCCTCCATACTGTTTTCTAGAGATGGAACTGATCGGTGTGTGCTACTGTTTTCTTGGGTAGAACTTTAAGCATGTTTTTCTTGAATCTTCTGACATTTTCTTGTAAATTATATTCAGTTTGTACTGTAATTAGCAACTAATGTCTAGTGTAATTTAGCCTTTGAAGATCACAAAAACGTGCCTGCAAATAGCTGAGAAGCCATCTCCAGGCATCTAAAGCCCTTCAGGCCCTGGACCCCCAGCTACATTGTTCCGGGCCTTTGGCCCGTCATTCAGACAGGCTGAAATTTGGACAGACAGATAACATTTCAGACTTGTCTGTCCTGTGACAGTCTGCTTAAAATTCCTTATTTCCCCACACTGAGATGGGGCGTCAAATTGTACTCCTCAACATCTGGGCTATGATCAGTGACTCTGTACACTCAAACTACACCTATATGATATGGTCAAGTAATAAAATGGCCACTGTGTGTACGTTTAACCTCCAGCACGCTTGCCATTGATCGTCTTTTTAACTCGGTTCATCTTCTTCAATTAAGATCCTTTTTCTAAGAACAGTTTTCCCTTTCTTACGAAAAAGACTCATCAGAAATTTTTATTTGACACGCACCATTTCAGTGGGCGTGTAACAGCCAGTACAGTCAAACATTTACTGTGCTATAAATGATCTGTGTCAATTCTTTATAACTTCTGTTAATATCAGCATAGTTGCTGTTTTTTCAACTTCATATTTTTTTATGATCTCTAGTCTCTTCCTACCATGTCTCTTTCCATGCCGTATACTGGACTAGAAATTCCACTGTACTCCAATGACGGGCAAATTAGCATCTTGGCTGAGTGACTGTTAAATAATAATATTGTTTCGGCTTAACTTAAGTGTTTGTGTGCATACATACTTCAGGTACTCATTTTAGCATATGCCACTTTCATGAAGCAAGATATTTAGACTGCTCCAGTTCTGGAACTGTACATGCACTGAGGTGGATGAGGAGAGTAATTTGTTAATGTCTTTGCATTCCCAGAAACCTCTCATTAAGCTTTGTAATCTAACAGCAAAAGAAGAAACTGAAATGAGAATTGAAGAACATCTGTTCTCAACACATTGTGTTCTGAGGAACAAATACAACAGCCTGTTCCCTCTGTGTTCTTCATTGCCTTTGTTGTTGTTTGTTAAGCCACTGGTTGTGGGTTAATAGGAAATGTTTAGGCCCCTCTGTGCTAACCAGAGCCTCCAATCACTCCACTGACTCCTCTGGGTCTCTGTAATCCTCTGCATCCAAGCCGGTGCCCTACAAAGATGAGGCTATCTCAAAAGCTCTCCATCACTGCACTTCAAAGTAATGGCTTAAATCAGGAGGAGATGGAGGTGCAGCTCAGCCCAAGTCTTTACCTGAAAGTTCCCATTGTAGTTTAATAAGACCGGAGGTTTCAGAGCGAGGGAGGTTGGGAAGTAGAGGTTTGATGTCTAGGGCAGGATTCAACCTCCATAGCCATTTTGCATTTTAAGTAAATCCACTTTCCTTCAAAAAGGCAAGAAGAAAACTTTATTAGAAAGACATTTCTTATTTTCTAATTTAAAAATCATAACCAACTTGTGGTGTAGCATATTTAGATATGATTTGTTTCTTTTTAGGGAACAAATTAAGATGTGCAAGGCTTGGCATTAATGCTAGCGCGACTGTCTGGGACAACCAAACTTTTGGTCCGGACAAGTCAAATCCACATCCGCCTGTCTGACAGGGCAAGTTGAATGTTTCTGGAAAATCACCATTTTTATAGTAATTATTCAAGAGCTAGTTAAATGACCTAGTTTTGTTGGAACTTTAATCCAGCCGTGTTATTGTTTACAAAATTCCAGGGAAGCTGAATACAGCAGGTGTTTGTGTTTTAAAAAAAAAAGGGATATCTAATTATAGATTATTAGACTTTGAATTCATTGAATTCCGAGAAACGGAGATCAAATACCTCAATAAAGAAATATCTGTGGCGAATCATCATTTCATTTGGACATTTATTGTATTTTATCTTTTGTATGGTTCATAAGACTGGAGGTTTCAGAGCGAGGGAGGTTGGGAAGTAAAGGTTTGATGTATGGTTCATATTGACCATCACAAATGTCAGTAAAATATTTTGCGGGAAATATTTACGACAGTGCCAAACTCGCTCACAGTTTGTTTTCATTTACAACGTGATTGTCATCCTTATCAAGTCCAACTTGATTTCTTTCAGTTTCATTTCGTCGAAAGAAAGTGAAAAGATCTCATCTCATTATCTCTAGCCGCTTTATCCTGTTCTACAGGGTCGCAGGCAAGCTGGAGTCTATCCCAGCTGACTACGGGCGAAAGGCGGGGTACACCCTGGACAAGTCGCCAGGTCATCACAGGGCTGACACATAGACACAGACAACCATTCACACTCACATTCACACCTACGGTCAATTTAGAGTCACCAGTTAACCTAACCTGCATGTCTTTGGACTGTGGGGGAAACCGGAGCACCCGGAGGAAACCCACGCGGACACGGGGAGAACATGCAAACTCCACACAGAAAGGCCCTCGCTGGCCACGGGGCTCGAACCCGGACCTTCTTGCTGTGAGGTGACAGCACTAACCACTACATCACCGTGCCGCCCCTCAAGTTTTACTGGATTAATCAAAATTTTATTTTATTTCCTTTGAATTTGGGTGAGTCTAACTCTTAAAACTGCATCTTCAGTAATGGGTTATAACAACACATGCACTATAATGGGTCTTTGGATAGATTTTGTTTGTTGTTACAGTTAAAGTTTGAGTTTTATTGAAAAATTATAAATCATTAAAGCATAATGATTATCATAACTATACCTGCTTTTTGGTAACCTTTTTAACCACTTTCCTTTCATTGAACTAGTAAATACATAGGGATTTTAAAAATAAATATGGTCAGAACAAGTGAAAAACCTTGCTGCCTATCCGACTGGACAAGTGGATTAAAAAGTGAATGTCAAGCCCTGATGTGATAAATTGTTTAATTGCCTCCACCAACTGTGTTGGAGGACTTATGTTTTCACCTCCATTTGTTTTTTTTTCCCAACATAACTCGAAGTAGTTAACGGATTTTGATGAAATTCGAAGTCAAAGGAACAATTGACTTCGATTTTGATGCAAATCTGGATGTGTATGCAGATCCAGGATTTTTTTTTTTGGTCTGTTCCCAATGTAACTCAAAGTAGTGAACAGCTTTTGATGAAATTTGGTGAACAGCTTTAGTATTATCCTAGATTTAAGTGATTTTAATGTTATGTGGCTTGGCAGAGGTATGCACTTTACCGAGTGCCCTTCTAGTTGACATTATGTCAGAAAGTAAGGAAAGGTAGTTTCATAAGACTAGAATTATATAATATATTTTTTTCTTTATCCCAAACAACCTGGTTGCATAGCTCTCCTGATCAGTGAAGCCACTGTGGTATGCATAATTAATTAGACAAATGTTGGTGTTTGCGGCCCAGCGATGGAGCTAATTTTTCTCATCTTCTCATTTTCTACATGTGCTGTCTGCGTCAGTAAATCTGGTCTTTCGTAGCTGTGTAGAAGAAGCCAGTTCTCTCTGAAACATTATAGTGGCGTGACTAAAAATCCTGCTCTGCATTGCTTTGGGTCTAGTGCCATATGTTTCCAACCACCCATTCATCCTGTGGGTCCAAAACACGCCAGACCGGCCTTTTTCAATAACATCCTGGCAGAAGGAGATGACTGCGGGTTAATAATGGATCTTGCTATTTATGTGCATATCCTTGAGGATGACAAACATTTGTTTCGTTATGAATGATTTGTTATAAATGAGAGAGGGGGAAAATCCTTTTCTGTTCTCCCCTGAAACATCTTTCCCTGCATTTCTCTCTCTCCTGCCATGTGCCGTTCCTGACCTCACTATAAATTGAAGCTCGTTGCATTGCAGTTTATTGGTCTATATTCCTAGCTGTATTCAGGCAGCGAGAGAAGACCTCCGATTAAGTGACTGTAGATCTCTGGCTGTATCTGCTTTAACTTCACTCCCTGCCAAGTATGTCTGTACTAACAAGAGCGAAAGAGAATTCAAAAGGCCCATCACCAATCAGAGCCACAACAATTATCTTAAATAAAGGATGAAATTAAAGGACCTTGGCTGGCTCACCAGATTTTTACAATGCATGTTTAACCTCTTTTTGATCATATGCACTACCAAATACCTATAATCTAGTTTAGAATGCTCTGATATATTTTTCTTTTTGTTTTCTTGGTGATGCTGCCAGCGACAGAGGTTTCTATGTAAACCATTTTTGTTCTTTGAATGTCTCATGCCCATACATGTCAACCTTTGGTCAATCAAACCTGTGTAACCAACCTCCAAAATCCGTATTTCCCGTATAAAATCCGTATAAGATGCAAATTAAAATAATTTACCTAAAATTTGAATGATAATTAACAATGATATATCCCAGTTACTTTTTATTCAATATTAATAACAATAAACCTTCAGAATGAATACAAAGCTGCAATGTTTGACAAAAACACAAAGTGCTATCAGCGTAGTTACGAAGGAAATACTTCGTTGTTTGGAGACAGGTTTCACCGAGCGGCTATTATGCACGAGACTTCATATTAGCCACAAAGTCAGGAAAATCTGTTCGTAAAATTACGTTATAATCACCAAATACAATGAAAAGTATTTTTCCTGTCTCACCTGTGAAAGGTAATCCCATGTGATGTCGTTTGGACGGTAAACCTGTTGGTACAGTTAAACGCATGAAAAGGACCATGAATGAGGCATCTTTATTCTCGGCTACTGTCTAGACGCTATACCAGAGACGGTTGAAGAATCTCCACTTTGCCACATCCAATATGGCGGCGAGGATGACGTATGATTCTATGCAGAAGGCGGCGTCTATGTTTATATGTCTATGACTTCACGGTTGGCGGGATTCTCGCAATGCGGTGTGTGCATGATCAAAAGTGGAACGAAGTCTCGCTACCACAATATAACGTGCTATTTCATAAGACTCTTTACTGGCTGTCTGTGGTGTACAATACGTTTGTAAATGTTATACGCTCTTTTATCATCGTGGGAATTGATTATAGCTCTAAATAAATATTGAAGTTTTTTTAAAGAATCCGTATAACTTTATTTATACGGCCATATACTACGTTTATTGAATCAAATCCGTATAAAATACGGACATTCCGTATAGACCCTTTTCACGTGACATCACGACAAACGCGGCCGCCATTTTGGACATGAACTACCAGTAGTCTACCACAGCCAACAACGAGGAACGACGGCGAAGCATCGAAAGGAATATAGCCATCAAAGAAAGTTTTTACTTTCAGCAAGACTTCCATCATGCTATTATATTGTTGTGCACATGGATGTAGTAACCATCAACACACAAGGCAAGATTTATCATTTTATCGGATCCTGACAGATGCTGACCGACGGAGAAGATGGATGGTCTCTAAAATATTGGCAAAATGATGTTTATTGACATAGCAATCGTGTGTAACGGGAAGCATTTGCATATCCGAAGTGTTGTGTTTACATCAAAGATAAAATAAACCGATATGGCAACGACTGCTGCTGCCAGGTTGGGGACACAAACTAGTAGAAAGGAAGTGTGCCAACAGACTTCCTTTGTGGTCGATTCTGCTTTAAGGTAAGATGCATTTAATTATTCGTCTGCTGTGGGTTTGGAATCGGTAGCCTGACCGATTCGTTCATGTTTGTGGTGCCATTTGTTTGTTGACGCGTGTTGAAATGGAAGATTGGTTGTTGACATGATTTCCAGTGATGCTTTGGTGCTGCTGTGGATCAGATGTGTTGAGTAGCCTGACTGTTTTTTTTTTTCTTGCGTGTGGTATCATTGTTGACGTGAGGTTGTTTTTTGAACATGCCAATGCGGACACGATTTCCCCTGATGAGTTATGACTTCAGACGCGACGCGTGTGTGGAGTCCGTGTGATATGTGCGTAAGATAGGCTTCTCATATGTTTGGAGATCCGCGCTCTGAGACAAGTGCAAGCACCCCCCCCCCCCCCAAAGGGAAAAAAAGGGACCCCCCGAAAATATCGGCATAGTTCGAACACTGGGTTGGAGAAAGTAATGGCAAATAGTGAGTGCACAAACCATAGAAGGTAAACTGTACACAGCGCCAGGGCAATGTGATGGTATGTCTACTTTTAGATTGTGTTAGCTTATCAATGAACACACTCGTCACTCGACGAGTTTCACGTCTTTACGATGGATACTTAAATGTGTGTTAGGTATTATTGTTGCAGTCTAAGCAGTCATTGTAGCAGCTAGATGAGCGAGAACCGAAAGAGTCTGTGCCATAAACCGTTATTTCTTCATGTCCAAAATGGCGGTCGCGTTTACAAAGGTCACGTGAGTGAAAAGGGTCTATAGGTTGACATGTATGCATGCCTGGGATCTTTACTTCACCCTGATCATCACAGATGTGATAGCACTGTCTTAGCCCATGTTTACATTAGACCGTATCAGCGGATCATCAGATTAACGTTTTTAAAACGATTAGTGTGCACACACCAACACCAATACACGATTTGCGTGCACACAGCAACACCAATACACGGATACGCTCGGCTCCGCAGGCATCCTGCGCTCCAAATCACTCTGCCCTGAACAGCGAGTGCCCTCTGGAGGGTGCGCACTCCAGCCTTGCGCAGCTCACAGAGCACGCGAGTGAAGTGAACAAGCTGTGATTCGGGACTGAGCCGCTGTGTGTGTGATCCCAGCGCATATCACTTACCACTTGCAAGTGGAAGGATGGCAAGCCTAAAGACAATCATAACTACACAATGGGCAGTATTTGCAGTATTTTCATATTTTTATACTCTTTAATGAAAGGTGATACAAGGCGGAAGTCCGCGCCGTTTTTCAGCAGTCGTGTCACATGACCAATGCCAGCGAATCAGGAAGGTGGATGTCACAGTGACGTTGTCCAATGACGACGCCAGCTAGAGCTCAGCACAGCGTATCCACGTATTCTGAATGTTTACACAGCACCGGAGCTGACACGATCTGGATTGAATACGTGGATGCTGGCGGATTCCTGTTTCCCGGCATTTCCAGGCGGTTTAATGTAAACAGACAGTGCATCCACGAAGAAAATGAGACAGATACGGTCTAATGTAAACGTAGCCTTAGCTTTGCCTTGTTCATTCTGTAACTCATGAATGTAATTTAACTAAACAATTTGTAACAGCTTTCAAGAGGCCTGACTTGCTCAAAGGACTGATTGGAATAAAGGGATGATGGGTGTGAAGGACCCATTACTCCAGATGAGAAGGAAGTCTGCCTCTCTTATGGGTTTAATGCTAAAGCAGTGCCCACACAACCTGCCAATTAACTTAAGTGGCCCCTCAGGGCAATGGATTAGTCCTCTACCCTCTCTCTGAAAAAGTGTGCACTTGTCAAGAAAGGCCAGAGCTATTAAACTGCATGGTTCTGATTGCCACTGCTTGGTGCCATGTTGTCTATACCAACAGGACTTTGGTGAAGTGCTGTGATCTACAGTGATTGGTGTTTTCACATATAGCACAGTTTGTTTGCTTGTTCAGACCCTACATTCCACATAACATATTTCATTTGCTGTTGCATTTTGCTTCATCACTCTAAACTGGATCCATTTGTTTATTTGTGATTGAATCAAGCTAGAATAATTAAATTATATTGGCTGGCACTGAGTGGTCTATCAGATATATTCCATTCAGCCAGCATGATATTGAACGAGTTGAAGACGAGTTCAGTATCATGCCAGCTGAATGAAATATACCTGATATACCACGAACAAAGCCAGCCAATATTATTATTATTATTATTATTATTATTATTATTATTATTATAATACATACACATTTGATGGAACAAGTATAGATTTTATAAAAAGTTAAGAACAGGGGGGTAACTTGCCAATATTGAATGCTGATTCTGATCGAATGTAATTCAGTGTTCTGTCAATCTAGTGTACATGTACAAAGTCAAAGTTCTAACAATAAAAATGGTTCAAGTCCAAAAAGCCTGAACAACAACCCAACTTATATATACAAGCTATATCCAGGTTGACAGTTCAAGTTCAAAGTTACTTTTGGTTATAGTTAATTGTTACATTACAGGTGTTCAAAACAAAAGAGCTTTGCTGAGTGAAGTCCACTTGTAAAAGTCTCTGTCACTTTTCCTCACATCTAAGTAGAACTTTGACAGTATTTCCACTATTGCCCCCTCTTCCAGTTTTTTGATGTCCGTTGGTCTGTTTTTCTCTTGTAAATATGAGTGAAGAATATCCAGTGAAGTTTTGGTGGCCTATCGGGAGTTTAGCGCGTCTTTCTCTTTCAAAATTCTCTTTCAAAATATATCCTCTGCTTTTAATCTTCTGCTTTAAATCTTCAGCTTTTAATGAAATCAAACCTCCTGACCATGTTTGTGCACAAACTGTTAGTCACTCGCGAATGCGGAAGTTTTACATCTCCGACGTGTGTCTTTTCCAGCTTTTCGATATATTTAATGCAGAAGATTAAACGCATGAAGAACATCCAGTGAAGTTTTGGTAGCCTTTCGGATGTTCAGCACATCTTTCTCTTTCAAATTCTCTCAATCTTCCGTTTTTAATGAAGCAAACCTCGTGGCCATGTTTGTGTACAAACTGTCACAGTCACTTGCTAGCGCAGAAGTTTTATGTCTCCGATGTGTCTCTCTTCCAGTTTTTCGATGTCCGTTGGTAAGTTTTTCTCTTGTAAATATGCATGAAGAATATATAATGAAGTTTTGGTAGCCTTTCGGGTGTTCAGTGCGTCTTTAGTTTCAGTTTTCAGTTTATTTATTTATTTAGTGCTTAAACCTAGCACTGGATTAGCCTCGTCTTCTCTCTTTCCCGGCTGACAGAGAAATGATTGTGTGTATGCGCAGCAGAAAAGTTTTGTCATTGGATCTTCACATGAACTCTGACATGTGACATCATGTTGTCTTGACAATGTGCAATATTATAACAATATTGCACGCTTAGGCCACACCAATTTAATTAGTTGGTTCTCGGATTTTTTCAGGAAAAATATGAAGTGAGCGAGCGAAATAAAAAATAAAATTTAAAAAATGCTCTGATGGTAAAATTAGCGGTGGAAATAGAGGGCTTTCGTAATAGAGAAACAAAACAAAGACAATACATTATTGTTACACATTGCATATGTATTTTAATAGCTTATCTTATTTCCACCCATATGCATTAAGGATAATTGAAAATAAAAGTCTGAAACAACAGTCTTGTGACTAATAGCATTAGAACGACAAGATCGCGCTATTTCACCAGATATGCGGACGGTAGCCTATGTGACTAAAACTCCGCGATCAATTTAACCGAGATGAATATTCATCAACGTGCCCTCTTGAATTTCGACACACCTGTCAAAGATTTTACGCTTCTGTTCACTGAATATCCTAACAATCACAAACACAGGCTTTGGAGGATTCCCCTCCACAGGCATGTTTCTTCCACAAGTCTGTATCTAAAGTGAAAGGGGCGATTTGATTGGTTTTCGATGTCACGTGACCTCAACCTGCAGTCTTCAGAATTTTTTTTTTTCATTTTGCATTTTCTTCAAGCGGCGATTCCGAGAACCAACTAATTGAATTGGTGTGGCCTTATTCTCCATTGTGGAGAGTGGCGTAATACATGGAGGATAAGCGATATGATAACAATATTGCATGCCATCAATAAACCCACTAGAAGGAAATAGAATACGTTTTTATTCCATGGAAAAAGTGGCCCGTATGTATAATAATTAAATAATATTGGCTGGCATTGAGTGGTCTAGCAGATATATTCCTTTCAGCTAGCATGATATTGAGCAAGTTGAAGACAAGTTCAGTATCACACTAGCTAAATGGAATATATCTGATAGATCATGGTAAAATAGGCAGCCAATATTATTATTGTTATTATACATACACATTCGATGGAACAATTTATAGATTTGTTTACAAATCGTCACAATCGCTCACTAGCGCAGAAATTTTACGTGTAATACGTATTTTATGGCATTTTCAATTCACTGCGACAGTTGACTACGGGCACTCTCGGCGAACAAAAATGCTTCTGCACAGCAGAAAACTCTCTCATTGAATATTCGCATCAGCTCCGAACTGTGACGTCATTGTTGTCTTGACAACCATGCAATATCATAAACCATATTCAACACTCATTCTCCATTGGGTTGAGTGATGTAATACATCTAGGATAAGCGATATGCTAACAATATTGCATGCTATCAAACCAAATGAATGAAACCCACTAGAAGGGAATAGAACACATGTTTTTATGCCATCAAAAAAAGTGTCCTGTGTCCTAAGAAATCTGTTTCTGAATGGTAATTGATTGATGACTGTTTCCTCTTGGAGGACTAATGCCTTAAAGATCAGCTGACAAACACGAGTAACCATCTGTGTTGTAAAATATCCTCTATAAAATTTGTTTGGGCCCCCAAAACCGTTTACCAGAGCCTCCGCCTGAAGAGGAGTATTCGCTCTGTATTAAACCGTGCCTGAGCTGGAGCAAGGCTTCTCCGAGCAGACATAATGGAGCTGTTAAGGCAGTGTAGAAAAACCGGCCTGATCAGCCGCATTGACTGAACTGGCCAGGTCCTGTGATTAACCGAGTCTGCACACTCGCCCAACCTCATGATTATGCAAACATGTCTACGTTGCTGAAGCCACTGATAAGCTCTGTGCATGATTGCAATGTTGCTTTGCTGTCCCACAGTATTATTTATGGCATGTTATAATTTTGTTTCTGTTTTGAACCTATTTATAATTTTTTAGTATTTCATAACCCATTAGAACTTTGAGTCTAATGGCTATTTGAATATATTTTAAGTTTTATGTACAGTGTCTTAGCGTTTAACATTGGCTGACCTGTTTGTGTGATTTTAGAGATTTTAGTCAACGAGTCTGGATATTCTCTCATTCTATTTCTAGGACTTATTTAAAACCTTCACTTTTTTTTTTTGGTTCAGATGATTTGCATGCTGAAGTGCTGCAGGTCTCCTAAAACAGCAGCACTGGATTAATTGTTTCTTGTTGCAATCAAGAGCAGTGTTTTTTTATTTTTTTATTTTTTATTGTTTTTCTTCTCCGTTTTCCTCATCCACATAGCAGATAATGTGAGGCTATTTGCAGAAAATTAGCTGCTTCAGGGCTTTGGCACAGAAATCTTTGAGAGTGTGCGTGGGAGTGTGTGCCACCAAGGACACATGGAACACCAGGAGCATCATGACCTGCACTACCCTTTGTACTTGTACACTTGAAAATTGATTTTGGTTGATTGCTGAACAAAATCTCTACTGCTCTAGCTGCTCGCAAATTAACCTGCTCTATGCAATCAAAGGTTGAACAATGTTTACTCGTATGACCTGTACCTCCACAGTGATGAATGACCTTACAGTGGAGTCTGACATGGACTGATGCTGCCACTAAATTTCCAGCTGCAGAAATTGGTCTAGGTGTATGTTGGGGAGTGAAGGCAGAGGTGGACAAATCACGAGCCCAGGTGTCTGGGACAAGCAGATTTCATTTTCGGGCTGTTAGTTTTTATTTGGAGTTGCCCAGTTGACAAGTAGGTTCAACAACCGAAGAAAGAGGAAAAAAACAACATCCACTTAATAGAATTAACATTTTCTCCAATTTTGAACTTTAATTTTAAATACAAAACAGTACAACAATTTCAGCCCGAATCATCTGCTTCCATAGTTTGGAATTGTTATTAAAAAAAAAAAGTCATCTATATCCCCCACCCTATATACCAACGATATACGGTACCAAGTTTCAAGATGATATTTGTCACATTTTTCAAGTTCTGCTGCAGGAAACCAACCCTACAGTACCTCTTTACACTGACCTCAGCAGCCCATGGCATAAGCCCACTGGACCTTTGGTCCAGGTGAGATAAAAATTAAAATTTCTCACATTTCTAAGTATCAAAAGGCACATATACATTACTTAATCAACACACATACCAACTTTCAAGACCATACCACTCATAGTTTTCAAGTTCTGCTCCGGAAACAAAAACTACCCCTAAGACTATGCTGAGAGACTAAGTCTGAAATTGTTTCCATGGAAACATGAAAAATTAAAATTTCTCAAATTTCTTAGTATGAAAAGGCACACCTCCATCACCTTGTTAACATGTATACCAAGTTTCAAATCCGTATCATGAATAGTTTTGGATATATGCTCCGGAAACGAACATTGCTCTGAGAAACTAAGTCAAAATCTATTATTATTATTATTATTTTTTAAAGTAAAAATTTGAAATACTTTTTTTTTCCCAAAAAATCCAAAATAGGAAAAGGCACCAGTTCATATGTTGCTTGATATATACACAAAGTTTCATGACGATATCAGTAGTTTTAAAGATATAGCCTGGAAATTAAAACCTGACCGGACGGACAGAACCCGTTTCTGTATCTCCCGCCAAACTTTGTTTGGGTGGGGCATAACAAAAAAACAAACAAACACAGTACTTATAAGCTATGAAAACAGATTTGCAATACCCATGATTTACCCAAAATTGAAAATTGCATAGTGACATTCATCATAATATTGAGATATCATCCATTGCTACATAGAACACTACACCCCTTAGCTGAATTGTTAGTGAACGACTTTGTTGAGGCCACAAACACGATATGCTACATGATCAGGAATTCCCCCTCCCCCCCTCCCCTTTGTTGCTATTAAAACACTTAACTCATCATAATTTATTACATCATGATACCTACCACTTTTTAGTCTAGTCACTTAGGTTTCAAGGCAGCCAAAACACAGGACTGGGAAAGCATACTGGAGCTTTGACTGGCCCAGTGACCGGTCTGATGAATGTATGATTCGATGATTCATCTGGAGGTTGACTTCCTATCTGTATGTATTTCATATTCGCCACTTTCCCACCAACTGTATCATATATACAGAAGGAGCTGAGAAGTGGAGTGCCTCTAAAAACACACCTGTGTTTTAGAGTGGGGAATGAACGAGCAGCCAAGTGAACTTGAACAGAAGGGGGGGAAAATGGATGGATGATGAGAAATCAGGAGACCTAATACTCCACATAATGTCTCTCATGCTGATTTGAGGACTGTTCTTGGGTTGGACACCTTTCTCCCACACCAGATCATTCACTTCTCACTGTGTATGTCTTGGTGTCAACAGCATCTTACTTTTCTTTGGAGTTCATCTGGACACCTGCTGTGATTATGCAGATGCATTTATGTTTTATTTTTCTTTCTCCTTAACCCATTTGTACTCCCAGACATGAATCGCTCTCTGATATCACAGTTGGAACCAACTTTTAGCGTGTCCAAGAACTCTGCTTCCAGTACTGCTTCCTGCTGAGTCAAATAACTCATACTTCATACCCATAATAATTACACCAGGACAATGGAGAAAGTGGAGAGTCTTGTGTGAGGAGAGTTTCAGAGCGATCAGTAATTTTCCCCCTTCCATTTTGAAACTTGAAGCTTTTGTCAAAAATTATCTTTCCTGCTCACTATTAGAACAACTCGCAACTCAAGACCACCATCTGTGTTACCATGGAGATTGTAGGTTCTATTCTTCCTAAGTGGAGCGCTCAAGATCTGTTGCTCTCTAATTGGCCTGTGATACTGTAGGATGGAGCAGCTTCAGATGTAGCCCTTGGCACCTTTATCGTTGATGGTAGACAACTTGTTTTCTTCCATCTCAGGACTTTGAGAGGTGAGGTAAAAGAAGAGTAATGTGAAGGGCCAGAATGCACTCTGCTGTTCTCCAGAGGACTTCCTCCTTTAATCTGTGAAAGGAGTGTTAAAGTTCACTCAGAGACCACTTTCAAAGTCTCTAGATTTTATCTTTATCATTCTATTTCTTTTTCTGACATACAGTTGTCGTTAAAGGTGCAGGGGATATTATGGCATTATTGCGTGGTACTTGGAGAAGAAAGTTTAGTAACAGGAATTATGTGATGCAAAGATTTAAAACTAGACGGCATTTGGATTTCATAAAATCAGAGAAATTTAGTTCCCTCTGAAATTTGGTCACTGTGATTAATTTCTCTGTGGCTGGGAAGTTATTTAATTTGAGGGGATTCCTGAGCAAATAATATGCATGAAATTGCTCGCTTCGTGCAGTCAAGCAGACAGAGGAAGTCTTATCTTCGTCGGCATCTTTTCCTTCTTCTTTTGGGTTTTACAGCAGCTGGCATCTAATGTTGCAGTACTGCCATCTACAGGTTTACCTTTGACCATGCACTGAAGGTTACATCATTCTGTCGCTAAACGAACAGCTGATCACACCGAGGTGCTCGCTGACCGCCGATATTTATTAGTTTGGTTCTGCGTTTCCTTTCCTTTACAGCATAACGTCTTTTTCTTCCCACTTTCTGTTACTGTAGTCAGTCTTTCACGTTTCATTCAGTCCTCCATTTTTCTCTCCTGTTTCAAATTTGTATCCCACAATGCCTTGCGTGAACGAGGAAAGCCCACCACGTAATGCATGTATCTTGAAGTGCATCATGGTGAAGCAGGAAAATAAATGGTTGAGAATTTAGGGTCACGTGGCCCTAAATTCATTAATTGTTCTAGTTAAAAAAAACTAATAAAATTGCAAGTCTAAGATTCAAATTCAGTAGCTTTCGGTCCACTGAACAAAAATAATTGGGTGTCAGGGAGAATTCTTTTTATGACCTAAACTCAAAATCTGAAAGGCAGTCTACTTTCAGGCCACGAGTGATGATTCAAAGCCGTGTCCCAAATCTCATAATGCACAATAAGTAGTATGCCAAAATATGAGGGTAAATCAAAAAGTTCTAAGACGGATGTTATAATTTCAAAAGGTGTCTGTGGCAGCAGGGGCGTGGTCAAGCGGCGGTCTGTGAACGGAGGGCAGAGTCAGGGAAGTGTAACAGTGGCCCCCCACACAGCGCAGCCTTTACCTCAGAGAAAGCCCGCTGGCATTGCTGTGTCCACTGGACCGGATCTGGTGCCCCCTTTTTAGTGAGATCAGTCAGCGGGCTGGCGACGTCCGAATAATTAGGTATAAACCTACAATAGTAGCCAGCCAGCCCCAGGATCTGTCTCACCCCCTTTTTGGTCTTGGGCCTTGGGCAGGCCACCATCGCTGCCGTCTTATTAATTTGGGGACGCACCTGCCCATTGCCCAAGTGGAAGCCCAGATACCGTACTTCCACCCGCCCAATAACACACTTCTTTGGGTTGGCTGTGAGACCCGCTCGCCTCAGCGACCTAAGGACTGCCCTCAGGTGTTGTAGATGCCGTGGCCAGTCATTACTATAGATTATAATATCGTCCAAGTATGCGGCCCCATAGGTGGCGTGGAGGCGGAGGACCCTATCCATAAGCCGCCGGAACGTAGCGGGCGCCCCAAACAGCCCAAAAGGAAGTGTGACAAACTGGTGTAAGCCAAACAGTGTGGAAAAGGCCGTTTTCTCTCGGGAAAATGGAGTCAAGGGGATCTGCCAATATCCCTTTGTCAAATCCAGTGTCGAATAAAAACGAGCCGTGCCTAGTCGATCAAGCAACTCGTCAATACGAGGCATTGGGTACGCATCGAATTTAGACACCACGTTGACTTTTCTATAGTCCACACAGAACCGGACCGACCCGTCGGCCTTGGGAACCAAGACCACCGGGCTGCTCCAGTCACTGTGGGACTCCTCGACGATGCCCATGTCAAGCATGGCCTCGAGTTCTTCCCGAACCACCTTTTTCTTGTGTTCGGGCAGCCTGTAAGGGCGGCTGCGCACGACCACCCCCGGGGGCTTCTCAATGTGGTGTTCTATGAGGCGGGTGCGGCCGGGCAGGGGTGAGAACACGTCCGAAAATTCAGCTTGCAACTGGGCAACCTCCATGAGTTCGGTCGAGGAGAGGTGGTCTCCACAGGGGACCGGAGTGGTAAGCGATACCAATGTTCCCCTTTGAACCTCCGGCCCCAGCTCCGCCTTCTCTGGAACCAATGACACCAACGCCACGGGGACCTCCTCATTCCAAAGTTTTAACAGATTGAGGTGGTAAATCTGTAACGCCCCACCCCTGTCCGTTCACCTCACCTCATTGTTGACCCCAACTCACCGTGTGACCTCAAAGGGTCCTTGCCACTTGGTGATCAATTTGGAGCTCGACGTGGGCAACAGCACGAGCACTTTATCTTTCATAACAGAAAAGTAGGGGAAGGACGGGGTGGCGTTTGGCAGGAGCGTTTGACCATCGATTACTCTCGCTTGGTCAAACGCATGCCGCAGAGTCTCATCTCGCGACTGCTCTAATGGGAAATCCGCGAGGGAATCCCCGAGAGAGGGAGGAGGAGCCTGCTGCTCCTCACTCTGACGCGGTGATGACGTAGATGGCTCTGTGACAGCTGCTCCCGCCAATGCCACACCGGGGTGCTCCAGTCCTAGGTTTCGGCACCACTGTAGGAATGAGAGCGGGTGGGTGGAGCACAGAAGTATGACAGGCCAGAACTGAGTTCCAAAAGCACCGCTTGCAGAAGTGTTTAGACTTAAATGCAGGATATGTAGAGGAAATAGCCTTGTTATTTTCATAAATAAAGATTTTTTTTCAATTTGTCTTAGAACTTTTTGACTTCCCCTTGTAGTAATGACACCAATGGCATATTCACATACTGGTTAGTATGCTGGTATGCAGTCTGGTACGTGGACCCAAGGATTTGTGCTTATTGTCACTTGCTTGGTATTATAGAAGGTTTATAAGAATAAGATATCTATGACCGTCATAGTTGCTAAGTACTCGGTAAAAGAACTAAACCTCCCAGCTGCTCTTTTGTATTTACAAAAGATCGCCGTACCTATCTGCTTTGAAGATGACTCTGCAGTTTCAGCAGAGGAGCCAGAGGTTTTGCTTGCTATGGTCAGAAGTTTACATGCAGTGATATGAATGTCATCTTGGATATGAATGTCATGGCAATATTTGGGCTTTCAGTAATGTCTTTGATCTGTTCTTTTTCTGTGGCAGAATGTACAGCATACATCTTTAATTTGGGGGAAAAAAACAATAGAATTTGGAGCACGAGTTTTATTTTTCTTTGGGTTTTCTGAAATCAGCACCAGGTCAAAATTATACATCCATGGTCAAAAATATGCATACTCACTTAGATTATTAATTCAGAGGTGCTGAAACTTCCAAAATGTCTCTTATCTTGCCACTGCCAAATGCACTACATTTGATAAATGGCAACTGGGGGGGGGGATCATGTACTTGTCCAGTGTTGTAGTCGAGTCGCTAAACCTTGAGTTCAAGTCCAGTTTCAAGTCCCCAGTGTTCAAGTCCAAGTCATTAAAAAACATTTCGAGTCGAGTCCACTATTAATCCGAGTCGAGTCCAAGAACAAGACTGCAACTGCACCATTTGACGGTGGCTGTTTCAGCGCCATTAACATGAATTTGTTCCTGAACATGACACTTGAACAGGTGAATGTGCATTCTCTTTGTCAGGGAGTGCGAAGTATTCTGTCAGAGATAGTTGGGAGACAGATGTAAGTGCAGAAGGTGTGTTTATTAATCCAAGTGAAGACAGGTAAACAGTCCAGAACGGCAGGCAAAATCGTAAAACAGGCAAAAGGTCGAGTGAGGCACAAACATGCTATCGTAGACTCGGCAGAATCAAAGACGAGAAACAGGAAATCAAGGATCAGGAAACCAAACAAGGAAATGAGGCTCTGTAATGTGTCAGCAACGCAACTCAATACTTTGCAAAGTGTGTTTTCACAGTGTTTACAGTATATAGGCATGCTGATTGCGCCTTAATCCTGTGCAGGTGCGGGTCATTTATAGCGTGTGCGAGAGTCCACTTGGCACACGTGCTGTCCGGAGTGCACCAGAGAGTCTATCTGATGCACGCGCCAAGGCACGCAGGTGTGACACTCTTGCACAAAATTGGTACAAAAATGAATGTAGATATAAATATCTTATGCAAAATTATTATGGCATGTTAAAAAAATAAATAAATAAAAAAACCAGTCTTCCTCTCCAATTTACGAGTCCGAATGCAGTTAATGTCCAAGTCATCAGTGCTCAAGTCCAAGTCAAGTCACGAGTCCTTAAAATTGGGGCACGAGTCAGACTCGAGTACTACAAACCTGTACTTGCCATTGGATAGCTTCATGACAAAACAATACGTCTGTGGGTTGAGTCTCCACACATACACATTTATGAAGGAAAAAAAATTATGCATTATGATATTGCTGATGCTTCATTAAAGTTAAATTACAAAAAAAAAAAAAATTGCCCTCTGGCTAACAGGACGTGAAAGTAAGGTTCAGTGCGTGCTGCACACACTGGCTGAAGCAGATCACCTGTGTTGGCTTTGTTTTTAGTCTAAATAATCCGTTTGTTTTATTAATTAACTAACTTATTTTCCAAATGATACAGTATTCACACATAAAAAAAGAAAATTTCTAAATAAATCACAGAAATTTCTTGGGGTTGCTATGGCTATCCTAGGGGTAACTACAGCACTCCCGAGCCCCTCCCTGGTGCTGCCCATTACTGTTTACCTCGATGATGTTTTGCACACTGTTGGCATTATCTTAACCAGCCTCAAGAGGTAGTCACCTGGAATGCTTTTCAGTTAACAGGTGTGGCTCGTCAAAAGTTAATTAGTGTAATTTCCTGCCTTCGTAATGCGTTTGAGATCAAACAGTAAATAATAAACATACAGTAAATAGCCTGATTCCATCTCATCTCATCTCATTATCTCTAGCCGCTTTATCCTGTTCTACAGGGTCGCAGGCAAGCTGGAGCCTATCCCAGCTGACTACGGGCGAAAGGCGGGGTACACCCTGGACAAGTCGCCAGGTCATCACAGGGCTGACACATAGACACAGACAACCATTCACACTCACATTCACACCTACGGTCAATTTAGAGTCACCAGTTAACCTAACCTGCATGTCTTTGGACTGTGGGGGAAACCGGAGCACCCGGAGGAAACCCACGCGGACACGGGGAGAACATGAAAACTCCACACAGAAAGGCCCTCATCGGCCACGGGGCTCGAACCCGGACCTTCTTGCTGTGAGGCGACAGCGCTAACCACTACACCACCGTGCCGCCAGCCCAAGTCCACAACTGTCGTAATCCATATGTCAAGAATCGCTCAACTAAGTAAAGAGAAACGACATCCATCATTACTTTAAGACATGACTTGTCTTTTAATTAATAAAAATAAAGAAAAGCATTGAATTAGAAAGTGTGTCCAATGTTTTGACTGGTACTGTATGAATACACATTTTCCTCCAATTCTTCCACGACATTGCTAGGGTGACCCACAGGAACGCCATGTTGTGGGTGGGTTTGTTTGTTTGTATTATTTATTAAAAAATAATTTTAAAGATTTTTTTAAATGCTTTTTTTTTCATTCTTTGAATCAATGTTTTTTTTAATTATTATTTAAAACTTTTTTTTTTTTTTTCATTTTCAACAACAACAAACCTTTAGCTTTAACTGCCATTAAAGCTGGTTGCATTTGTACATCGTGCTTGAATACGATCGTGTATATTATGGCTTTAACAGTTAAAAGTAGTAAAGTGAAACTGGGAATACCTGCTATGCAATCCGTTTAACAGTATAATGGACTACAGGGTTCCAAAGCAAATTGCATTCAAGAGGAAAATGGCCTGCCAAGCTGCAGAGATTTCATGCTGCTAGCCTGGGACCTTTCTTTATTCGGGGATGTAATGTCTGGTTGTTCTCCCATGCTGATATACGTTGACACAGATTGAGGGCTCTTCCGGGGCTAACAGCACCACTAACCTGCTCTCTCGCATAGCCTCGGGCTCCTGCTGCAGGCCACGTGCTGGCCGCTGTCCCGAAGCATCACGTGAACAAGTGTTGGAACCTCCCTGTCCTCGGGCCTGTGTCACAGTGAGAAAAGAGGAGGAGGAAGGAATGAAGGGATCAACATCTCCTTTAGAGATGGAAAGAAAGCAGGACCTCCTGCTAACAGAGAGGAGGTGGTGAAAATATTAGTGAATGTAGCACACTTCTCGGAAATCCAGCCAGCTCGAGTTAGAGCAGAGGTGAGGAACTCTCACGGTGATGTATCAGAGAGAGACAGGTTTAACTGGGTGTACACGGCCAATTGCAAATTCTTTTCTGTGTTTTTTATTGTATCTCAAATGTCTAGTTTGCATAATGCAGCAGAGGGCTGAATTAAACATAGAGGCAGGGCGTAAAATCTGAACTTTGCGGCATAGCATTTTGGTGGTTGTTTAACAGTGGGTTTTATAATGTGCTAAAGACAGCATGGTAACAGAGCTGGGACCCACACTTTATGACTTCCTTAGATGGTGGTTAGAACTACTGGTGCTTTATATTTCTCCAGTACCTACTCTCTTCTCACACACGCACACGTAGTTGTGCATAACGGCCCAAGACTTGCCAGACAAGACCAAGCTTGCATTGCATTTCTCCAAAGAACAATGACATCAAAAATACTAAGGAAGTATCATCATTTTGTAACAAAGCCAATCAGTGAGCCAAGTTTAATAAGTCAGTCTGCTTTTACATGTTCTCACACACATCTGTAGATTATTCCACCGTGTTCCAGTCCTTCCTTTCAAATGGTAATACTGAGTTCGAGCATGCTGGAGTGTTCAGGCCTGACATCAGTACGTTGCTTGAAATCTGTTTTTAGCTTGAAGAGATGCTGAGAATATGCTCTTTTCTAAAGATTTCTAAATAGCGAGATCACGGTTTCTATCCCACACCTACATTCCTCGCTGTATAATCTTATGTAAGTTTCTAATCCACTCCGGCTTTTAGGTTTATTATAGGTTTAAACTTGTCAGTGTTTAGACAGATTGTGTTTTCGTAGCCGTCTTGCAGATCATAGAAAACATGCAAACAGTAATCCTTATGGGTTTACGAGGACTGGCGATCGCGTGCGACCGTGCGCTTGCTTTTAGTCCCCAGAGCCCCTGAAAACACACACAGAATGGGACACCTTCACCACAGTTCTCTCAGCATGTTTTGCTTTTCTTTACCGAACAGCTTCTGACATGAAAAAGACATTACTGCACCTAGATTTGCCTGCACGCAGACGTTTTTACCTCGACTCCTCTAAGGTCACCTTCGAGGCCAGTTGCTGAATATTTGATGTACAGGGTTAAATTGTGTTACCAACCCTTGAACATTACACTTCTTCGTGGAGAGGGTCCATGGGGATCACGCTAAACTCGCCAAATGCTAGCAGTATGATTTGCACTGCATATGTTCAGAAAGTGTCCCTTCCCCCCCCTCTTTCTGATTTGCTGGCTGCCTAAAGGCTCAAGGTCTGATGGATTTCAGTGCAGTGAATGAACTCCCCCATGGCTACACAGCTCTGATCAAAACCCAGTGTCTGCCTCACTCCGTCTATCCAGCTCCCCTCTCTATATTCAGCACTTATTACAGAGGCATAAATAAGTAATTCAGGATCATTTTTTTTTGGGGGGGGGGGGGTTTAGAGCAGTGGGAGCACTGGGAACTCTCGATGGAGTCCCATTTGAATATGGAGCTTTGTGATGAGCCCCCCGATCTCTCTCTCTCTTTGTGTCTGACTGCTCTCAGCTTTCCCAAATGAATCTCTCATGATGTAAATTGCTCATAATTTATGGATAGGTCATGATGGAATTGACAGGAAGCTTTTTTAAATTTATTTTTTATTTCTTTTCCACGTTATGATGGCTGCCTCGAGAGAGAGGAATATGGTCCTGAATAAATATGTCTTTGTGTGTGTGTGTGTGTGTGTGTGTGAGAGGGAGAGAATGGGAGCATGGCAGACCTAGGTCTCTCACACATGTTGTTCTTATCTTGGCCATCAGCACTTCCCCAGGGCTGCCGTCGCTTCCTTCCCCCGTTCTTCACCTTGGCATCTGTCTCCTCCAGGCCTCAGAAGTCTCTAATTGACTTTTCAGCTGTGTGAGGCATAATTGAGTTTTAATCACCGTTTTACATTCTGTTTTGATATTCAAATCAGCCATGTCATCTGAGAGACGAGCCAGCCGCTCACTCACTTTCTCCAATGGCTGCTGCACCCATGTGCCACGTCTGATTAGGCCTTTCACATTAAAGGCCTAATCCCCAGTCAGCTGGAGACGCATACAATATTCACCACCAAGGTTTCAGCGACGAAGTGCCATGAATGGCGTCCCACACTTATTCACAGTAAATACTAATCACCTCCCGTCAACTCCAAAATCTGCTCAATCCGATGAAGGACTGTGAAGGTGTTTTGTTTGTTTTTGCACGTTTCATGAAAAGCTGGAAAACGAAAAGGTTTCCATGTCGAAGGGAGTGAAAGTAGTCAGGACTTCTGAAATGGATGAGCAGATGACTCGAAGATCCAGAATAACTTTCCACATTGAATAATTTTGAACGTGTCATAACTGCTTTCTTAAGAGGACTTACAGGTGGGAGAGGACTCTGCCATTCTTTCTTCCACATCAAAAGTTCACAAGGTCAGCTCACTCTACTTTCTGATCAGGAAAACAGATCTTGTACTCCTTCCCAATTGGGGAGATTAAGCTACTTTACGGCAAGCATCGACCAGACTGAAGCACATTGCTCATTACTGGACTTCTGTTCGACACACAAAAACCAATTAAGTCCCAGTGAAAGACTCCAGTCATGATTACTAAAGCATATGGTGCGTGAGCAGAGGTGGCACTGGTGCAGAAGATAATGTGATTTGTATTAGCCATGTTGTGCCAAGTGTAATTAGTAGTAACTGTGGTACCTTCTTCCGTCAGTCACTGCACCTACGACTGTTAGAATATCTGAAATGCAGTCAAAAGTATACACCAGTCTTTGCTTCTGGTTTGTCTTTTGATCTTAGTGTTAGACAAATAAGCTAGTCGAATATTTCCTGGGTTTATTCCTCAGGTTATAATCCCAGAGCTGCATTATAATTCAGGGGGGTTTGCTGAATGTGCAACATAGAAACCTGGGGGGACGTTTAGAGATTTCTGTGGAGACCTGCAAAGACAAGTATGTGCGTGCAGAGCTCTCAAAATGAATTCTCACACTTGGACGAAATGCAGAATGACAACCAGATTGTAAACCGTTCAGTTTGAACAGGCCCTTCTATCTCACTGGCAGGCATGCGCGCACACACATTCTTGTACTTCTGTCTTTGTGGGAACGCTTATTGACATAATGCATTCCCTCACCCCTTACTCTAACTCCAACCTAAACCTAATTCTACCCTGAGCCCTAAAATTAAGTCTTAACCCTCATAGAGCCCCTTGAAGAAGTGAGTACCAGCCAAAGTGTTCTCCCTTCTCAAAAATGTCCTAATATTGTTGGTTTAAAAAAAAAATTCCAGTCTTCGATAGTAAGCAGTGGCGACCCATTACTATTAGAGCTTGAACTTGAGCTCAGCCAAAACTTAGCCAGACACACCAAAAAAGCAACAGGGCAGAGGATTTTGCAAGGGATTAGTGGCAGGCTGCCACATAGTTCCGCTGTGTATAGTTGTCGATGTCGATTTTAAAAGCAACTAAGTAAATTACGTAGGGAAATGAATACTTAAGTCTGAGTGAAAAATACTGTCATGAGTGTGTGGAAGAAGAGTCTGGAGACAGAAATCTTAGTTTCTCGGTCGTTAGGCTGTGCTACTTGCTCTCGATAGCACTGTCTTGATCGCTTTATTAGCATTTGCTAACAAGACTGATGAACGCTACACTGGCTGGAAGGGGACTTCACTGTTGAGCTCATGTCGAGGGCGATAATTTTTGGTCCCACCCACTATAAATCAAAATCTGATTGGTTAATTAATCTGTCACTTCCTACATAAACATACACTGCCATGGCCTTCTGTCCTGGCAATGAAGTCCTAACCAATGAGTGAGCTGGCTCTAAACTCTTCTCAGCTTAGAGACAACAAACAAAAAAATCTAATTAGATAACTCTAGTTTAATGTTTTTCAGGATAGTAACACGTTTATTTCTAAGTAAATTTCATAAAAAAATGAGGCCAAATTAGAAGAGAATAATTATCATGAAAGAATGAAAGCAATTAGGCGGCACGGTGGTGTAGTGGTTAGTGCTGTCGCCTCACAGCAAGAAGGTCCGGGTTCGAACCCCGTGGCCGGCGAGGGCCTTTCTGTGCGGAGTTTGCATGTTCTCCCCGTGTCCGCGTGGGCACCCTCCGGGTGCTCCGGTTTCCCCCACAGTCCAAAGACATGCAGGTTAGGTTAACTGGTGGCTCTAAATTGACCGTGAGTGTGAATGGTTGTCTGTGTCTATGCCCATGTTTACATTAGACCGGATCATCAGATAAATGTTTTTAAAACGATTAGTGTGCACACAGCAACACCAATACACAATTTGCGTGCACATAGCAATGCCAATACACGGATACGCTCGGCTCCACAGGCATCCTGCGCTCCAAATCACTCCACCCTGAACAGCGAGTGCCCTCTGGAGGGTGCGCACTCCGGCCCTGCGCAGCTCACAGAGCGTGCGAGTGAAGTGCACAAGCTGTGATTCGGGACTGAGCCGCTGTGTGTGTGATCCCAGCGCATATCACTTACCACTTGCAAGTGGAAGGATGGCAAGCCTAAAGACAATCATAACTACACAATGGGCAGTATTTGCGTCAGTATTTGCAGTATTTTCATACTTTTATACTCTTTAATGAAAGGTGATACAAGGCGGAAGTCCGCGCCGTTTTTCAGCAGTCGCGTCACATGACCAACGCCAGCGAATCAGGAAGGTGGATGTCACAGTGACGTTGTCCAATGAGACGCCAGCTAGAGCTCAGCACAGCGTATCCGCTTATTCTCAATGTTTACACAGCACCGGAGCTGACACGATCTAGATTGAATACGTGGACCCTGGCGGATTCCCGTTTCCCGGCATTTCCAGGCGGTTTAATGTAAACGGACAGTGCATCCGCGAAGAAAACGAGACAGATACGGTCTAATGTCAACATAGCCTATATGTCAGCCCTGTGATGACCTGACGACTTGTCCAGGGTGTACCCCGCCTTTCGCCCATAGTCAGCTGGGATAGGCTCCAGCTTACCTGCGACCCTGTAGAACAGGATAAAGCGGCTAGAGATAATGAGATGAGATGAGATTTTGAAATGCTGATATGTTTGGGCCTTCTCTGAAGGCCCTGATGGTTCTCCCCTGGTAGCAAGTGTGTATATACACACAGAGACTGATTTTTCACACCCAAAAATGCATAGATTTACTCACTAGCCACTTTATTAGGAACACTTGTACCCCTGTTCATTAATCCAATTATCCGGTCATGTGGCAGCAGCACAATGTATAAATCATGCAGATACAGGTCAAGAGCTTCACTTAAAGGTCACATTGAACATTTTGATATCGTTCACACGGTTGCTGGTTCCTGATGGGCTGCTTTGAGTACTTAGGAAACTGATCTTCAGAGATTTGTTCAGTCATTTAGAGTTCACACAGAGCGGTGTGAAAAAAACAAAAAGCATCCAGTGAGTAGCAGTTCTGCAGGTATAAACACGTTGTAGTGAGAGAGATCAGAGAACGGCCAGACTGGTTTGAACCGACAGAAAAGCTCTGCATTTAGGAGGCTCTCTTCCTTTCTATACTAATGGAGACTGAACACAGTTTGGCTTTGCTTTTGGATTGATGGGTCAATTTACTCCTAGGCTTCACACTCTAAAATACTAGAAAGTTTCTCTTATAATATACCGCTTCCAATTTAATGCTATTTCAGGACAGAATAAGAATATATTTAATAGATTCTGTATTTGTTTTATTATTACAGAGCCATAACAAGCAGCGTTAATCTAGCTTTTTGAGATGAGTTTTAGTCAAACTTTGTTCTCAACTGGAATGGCACTCTCCATGATAACAGGTTCATGCCAATTTTCTGTGCATTAACAATCTTGTATTTCTTGGTGTCTCTGCCCTTTTGGAGGAATGATAACGAGGTCTGCCATTTGAAAGGCCAAAGTGTGTATCCATTCTCCTCCTGGCAGCCCGATCCTGTTCCTCATGCTTTTTGTCACTCAGCCTCCCTCCCTCCCTCCAGGCCTGTGTGTGTCTCTCTCTCCTCTCTCTGCAGTTCCTGCCTGCAGTTTGTGAACAGCTAGTGTGTGTGTGCACCTTTTAAACAACAGCAATACAGGGTCTAAAAGGGCAACAGTTTCCTTTCAGTCTTTTTGTATCCATCTTTTTTCTTTTTTCTCCCTGAACCAGTTTCCGCTCAATTGCCCAGATTGTAATCTTATTCTGCACAATAGGCCGGCTGAAAATGAAGCTATACATCATAGACAGTGGAGTGAGTGAGAGAAAGAGACAGATTTAAGATGAGGGGGAGAGAGTGCACGTTAAGAAGGAAGAAGAGAAAGTAGTGGAACATGGAGAGCAAACGAGGAAGCCGATCAAGCACCAGACAGATGGGAACAGTAAATAAGTGCTCATATCCAGAAATGGCTTGCTTCCTGTTGGCCTGTGTGTGTGTGTGAGAGAGAGAGAGAGAGAGAGAGAGAGAGAGAGATGTTCCCTTACTGCTATCTGGGCATCATTAGCATTCAGATTCTGCTGTGCACTTCTCCCAGCATGCTTCTCCAAAGCCTTATTCAGCGCCTCTCTCACTTTCTCTCCGCCTAGTTGTCTGTCTCAGCATCTCCATTTTGGCAGCTTTAGAAGGCTTGGAGGAAGGGGAGAGAGAGATAGAGAGAGAGCCCTGGAAGTGAAAGCTCCTTAGGGTCTTTGTGCCCTGCATGTGCCTGTCTGGGGCCTCACACGTGCCCCTGTGTGCCACCACCACACATGGAAAGTGCCCGTTTAGCTGTATCCATGGAGACAGAGCCATGACCAGTGAAGAGTTGTTTTAAGCCCCTGAGGAGCTCATGTTCTGAGGGAAGGGAGTGAGGAGATGGAAAGGGGGAGGGAACTGGCAGTGTGCAGGCTTTATATAGTATTTTAGTCAATAAGCAACTCTCAAGGAGCAGACTGAGACCATTTGAAAGCCCTCAAAGGCTTGTCATCTGTTGGCAATATTGACCAAAGCATTTGAAGTGAATAAAACCTCAGCAACTCTGTGTATCATATGAACCACTGAGGTTAAATGCTTGGTAAACACACAACATTCGCCATTGTGTTTCTGATTACATATTCGTGTTGTTCCAGGGAGAAGTCAGTCATTTAGCTAAGCAACAGATCACTGACGCACAATGCACTTATGAAAGGGTAATATTTGGTGAAATGTGCTAGTCTTGATATTTGTGCGAAAGGTCGGTATAAAATGACACCTAGGCTTATTGCACTGCACCCACTGCACCTTCGTACAGCATGCCAAATGCCCTCTGGATGAGCCTTATGAGGTTGCAGAGTGCAGGCTGTGATCTGGCCTAAATCCGCAACACATGCTTTTCCTTCTGCTGCAGCCTCAGTCCGAGCCTACCTTTGGGAAGTGCTTAAGGCTAACAAGGGTTGTATGGGTAATGGCTTCAGCAAGATATAAAAGGTACAATCTGTCAGATGTTTTGCCTACTTGGCCATATCTTTTACTGCTCTGCTGGATGCACATGGATACATGACTGAACCCTGACTTCAACCGGAATGAGAGATGCACAATCCAGGATGGTGACATTTTGTCTGCATTTCCTTTTGCATATTACTCATAGCTGTATCGAAGCAATTCTTTGCAAACAGCTCGGGCAAACTGCCCTCATTTAGGACTAAAATAGCTGCTCTAAGAAAAGGAAACATTGCTGACCATCATGTCTTGTATTTAGTAAAATAAGAAGACATCTTTGCATGGAGGTGAAAAATCAACAGGAAGTGGAGTATTAGCTTGACTGAAAAGGATATAAGCCTAGGATTATGGCACAGTAATTGATGTAGCTTGAGAAGACAGATATTCAACCAAAAGTTTCAGTTCCACAAGATGTACAGTGGAAGAGAAACCCCACCGAAAAAAAAAAAAAACATGAGAAGACGAGTGAGCTTAGGTTTTTTTTTTCTCTCCCCCCAGCACTGGAGACACTTGGGAGTTTCAGAGGGCTTGAAAACTGACATGATGCTTAGCTCCTGCTTGACAAGTAGTTTCTATACTTGGTAGGTTGTGATATATTTTTATCCTCCAAAAAAATGCTCCTCCCAAATTATGATATTGTAATGTACATTAGCTAGTTGGTAAGTGAACATGTTATGGATGTTGTTATATTTTTAGATAGCGGATTACATAAGATGATAAACAACATTTGATGTGCTCAGGATAATCTATTAGGCCTGCTTGTTTTCTCTAGCTACTGCATGTGCTCCGTATGTAGCTTGTTTGCTACCCAAGTAACTGGCTACATAACTAAAATCAACACTTATTTAAAAATAAGTCTCGGTCAACTCTGTGCATCAGTTGCTTGGACATGGACAATAAAAATGCATGTAAGTAAAGACTTAAAACCTTTAACTCAACAAAGGTGATTCTACAAATCCGGTTAGTGTAAGCCACTGTTTTTCAAAGTGTGGTCGAGTTGATGTCGTAAAAATCACGTTTTATCAGCGTTTCTCAAATCGCCTATGTGACCCCAAAAGCAAAGTTCTGAGTGGCACAGCCGAGTTGTTTTCTATGTTGAAAAAAGTCCTATGTAAATTCAAATCGTAGCCAATTATTTGAATTTGTCTGACATGAAGCAAGCCAGGGCGGCACAGTGGCGTAGTGGTTAGCGCTGTCGCCTCACAGCAAGAAGGTCTGTGTGGAGTTTGCATGTTCTCTCCATGTCCGCGTGGGTTTCCTCCGGGTGCTCCGGTTTCCCCCACAGTCCAAAGACATGCAGGTTAGGTTAACTGGCGACTCTAAATTGACCATAGGTGTGAATGTGAGTGTGAATGGTTGTCTGTGTCTATGTGTCAGCCCTGTGATGACCTGGTGACTTGTCCAGGGTGTACCCCGCCTTTCACCCGTAGTCAGCTGGGATGGGCTCCAGCTTGCCTGCGACCCTGTAGAAGGATAAAGCGGCTAGAGATAATGAGATGAGATGAGATGAAGCAAGCCAGGGTGGCACAGTGGCGTAGTGGTTAGTGCTGTCGCCTCACAGCAAGAAGGTCCGTGTGGAGTTTGCATGTTCTCCCCGTGTCCGCGTGGGTTTCCTCCGGGTGCTCCGGTTTCCCCCACAGTCCAAAGACATGCAGGTTAGGTTAACTGGTGACTCTAAATTGACCGTAGGTGTGAATGTGAGTGTGAATGGTTTTCTGTGTCTGTGTCAGCCCTGTGATGACCTGGCGACTTGTCCAGGGTGTACCCCGCCTTTCGCCCGTAGTCAGCTGGGATAGGCTCCAGCTTGCCTGCGACCCTGTAGAAGGATAAAGCGGCTAGAGATAATGAGAATGAGATGAAGCAAGCCAACAGTTTTGTGACGCTGCCGATAGCTATGTCAGTTTAGGTTGCACTTTCATATCGACGTCACCTCTGAATGTGGAGGGAAGATAGAATACGAAGAAACTACAAGTAACCAAGTTAGACTTGGCATCAAACTGTCAAAGATAAATGGATCAGTGTCTGAAGACCGGGTCAGTCAAAAATAAAACGCAAGAAACATCCGACATGAGCAAGCACATGATGATTCTTTGTTTGAGAAAACAAGCAGTGCAACCGGATCAATGCGGCCTCCAGTATGAGATTAAAGCTGTCCAGTTCGGAGCCAGACATTGCCTCACTGAAGTATCAGAATAACTAGCACCATTCTTCCCATTAAGAGAAGGACAACAATGAGTGAGTTGGCGATACTATTTGTAAAATTGTCATTTCATTAGTGTGTAATTTGTAATATACTGTTGAAGTAGGCTCATTGTTTTTTGTTCGGGATATTTAGGGAGTTAGGTGGTCTGTGAATTTTTTTTTCTTTTTTTTTTTAATGGATAAAGTGGTGCTTGGTCTGAAAAAAGTTTGAGAAGCACTGGTGTAGGCGATGCTGAGGTCTATGGTATGGAATCAGAGGTGTGTCTGCTGATCCTGTGCATCTCGCCACCACATTGTGTCTGGAAAGAGTGGCTTTAGATGGAAGATGTGGGTTTGACATGACTCCTTCTGTGGTTAAATCTGGATGAAGTTAGCAAACATTGCTAACTATGACAATGCCATTAATCATAAATTTTAGTTCTGTCAATCATGCAACTGATTAATATGAGGGTTTTGCTTCCAAAACAAATCAGAACGCCACCGTCTCTATAGAACATGATCCTAAACACTTGTGAAGTTTTTTTTTTTTTGAAAGAATATTGCATTTGGGGATATAGCAATACTTTTTCTGGAGTTAATAAACGATACGTTTATTAGCTTTCGACACCCATGCCCCAAATTAGACACATGAAGAGCTCTGCTCGTTTGTGGTGTCCTTGTTGCTGGGGAAGCAGAAGTGTGGAAGTGATATAAGGGTGTAGGAGTGTGGCAGCTGAACAATAGCTCTGGAAAATGAATCTGACAGAGAGGGAGAAAGCATTGGCTCCAGTGAAGGATGGGCATCACACTGTGTGTGAGCTGAAACTAGGACAGCTCTCAGAAGGACAGGAGTGAGAAGTAAGGGCAGGGGCAAATGCACACAGGTATGATGAAGACCCCTAGATTTTAATCCCATCACATGCACACAAAGACATGTGTTTTTACACACCATGAAGGAAGAATGTTCGTTGACGTGCCCTTGGCTCAAGGCAAACAGATTGGTTTGGATCGGAGAATTTATTTATTTATTTGTTTATTTGTGCTCCCCTTCAGGTTTAGAGATGAAAGCCATCGCCACATCGGCCCCCTTCAACCTATTTTTGTTTGTGCTGTTATTCTAAAATCTTTGTTATTATACAATTTGAACAATTCTCATGAATACAGCTCTGGTTCTTCTCGAACAGTCTGTACTGTTTGAAGCCATCAGTTGAGGCAGAAGGCCTCCCCGGGGGGCTGATCAGACCGAAAGAGCTCAGACGTTCATTAAACAAATCCATCCATCCTTTCCTCCCCTCCTCCACCTGTTCTTTTTCAACAGTGCTAAGGTTAATTAGCACATTGGATTAGGCAGGTGCCTCCTCTGTAGCCTTCCGACTGCACCCTCTGCAAACTGGCTCACCTCAAATCATCTCTGCAGTTATCCTGACCCTATTGCTGAAGGAGAGATTACTATATACTACGCATTAGTGCATATCACTATACACGTTTCGATACTGTACCTGCTAATGGTTAAATACTTTTTAAAATAAAGCAGAGGAGAAAATTGGATTATTCACTGATTTAAGTAAAGAATAAAACATGCTGTTGTAGGAAAATAATGAACTTCAGGGAGGTAAGAGTAATTCAGGTTTGTGTCGGGCCACGTTGCTCTACCCTGGAGTGGATTATTTTCCTATAAATGTACATTCTGAAATTTTATTCCTCTTTTTTTCCCCTTTTTGACACATTGCACTTTTTAATAATGCAATATTCACAAGACAAGTTTGTTCCTGTTGGTACTTAACATATAGCAGCTATAAACAGTCGTTCCCTCACCAGCTTCTCTTGTTTGTCTCTTGAAGTTCATAAGATTTAAAAAAAAAAAAAAAAGCAGAAGTCATGTCACAGGAAGTTTCAGAAAAAATACCTTTGCCTTGAAGACTTTCCTGTGGAGGATAATTTGCATAATGTTAAACAAACATATCCTTACAGAACACTGCTTTCTTGACAATTTTCCAGTTTCTTATTAAATAACAGCACACTGTTTGAGATGAAACTTTATAAACACTTTTTCTAACCAGATGTGAGAATACCACAGCATTTTGGTGTAAGAAAGAATAATGGCTATATGATATTTGGCCACACAGCTTCAAAATTATTCAAATATAACTCAAGGTAAAAATAACCATGTTAAGCTTTTGTGGATGATTTTAATAAACATTTGTTTCAATAGGGCGGCACGGTGGTGTAGTGGTTAGCGCTGTCGCCTCACAGCAAGAAGGTCCGGGTTCGAGCCCCGTGGCCGGCGAGGGCCTTTCTGTGCGGAGTTTGCATGTTCTCCCCGTGTCCGTGTGGGTTTCCTCCAGGTGCTCCGGTTTCCCCCACAGTCCAAAGACATGCAGGTTAGGTTAACTGGTGGCTCTAAATTGACCGTAGGTGTGAATGTGAGTGTGAATGGTTGTCTGTGTCTATGTGTCAGCCCTGTGATGACCTGGCGACTTGTCCAGGGTGTACCTTGCCTTTCGCCCGTAGTCAGCTGGGATAGGCTCCAGCTTGCCTGCGACCCTGTAGAACAGGATAAAGCAGCTAGAGATAATGAGATGAGATGAGATTTGTTTCAATAGAATAACACATTTTATTGGTTGGCTACATGTGTTTAGAGTGGGCTGAGCTTCAGTTTTGTCCCATGTTATTGCAGTTACATCTGGGAAATATGTCCATTCACTGTGAATGTGTCAATATACAGAGGATATTACACGGTTGTGAAAAGATATGAATTTTTCTTCGAGTGGTGAACGTATTCATGAGTGAGCAAAGTGAATGAGTAAAAATATTTTCAACATGAGCTGAACTCTCCGAGTTCTGCCCTTCAGCTCACCCTACAGGTTTTCAATGGAGTTCAGGTCAGTGAGATGGCCACGGCAGAAGCTTGAATCTGTGGTCAGTTAAACACTTTTCTGTTGATTTAGACGTATGCTTCGGATCTTTGGAAGATCCAATGACGACCCAGTTTTAGTTTCCTGGCAGAGGTAGACAGATTTTGATTTAAAATGTCCTGGTATTTCATGGAGTCCATAATGCCATGTTCCCTAACAAGGTTTCCAGGGCCTCTGGAGGAAAAACAGCCCCAAAACATCACACAACTTCCACCATATTTTCCAGCTCGATCGAGTTCTTTTCATTATAGCCATCTTTCTTTTTACACCAAACCCACCTTGAGTGTTTACTCCCAAAAAGCTCCATTTTTATTCCATCAGACCACAGAACAGTTTCAAAGTTGTTGTAGCGTTTCGCAGACTTCAAGCGCTTATGTTTGTGGTTAACTGACAGTAAAGGCTTTTCTCTGCCATATCTTCCAAATAATCTGTTGGCATGGAGGTGGTATCTGATAATGGTTTTGGAGACTTGGAAACTCTAAGATTGTACTATTCCTTGTAATTCACCAACAGTGATCCTTGGGGATTTTTTTTTTTTTTGGGGGGGGCTCTCTCACCCTCCTCCTCACTGTACATGGGGACAAAATAAACTCTGGTCTTCTTCCAGGCAAGTTTGTGACTGTTCCAATAGCCCCCAAGCATAACTACGTCATCACTTGTTTACCACAATGCATTGTGGGGGAGAGCCGGGGTCAGTGATTGAGCGATATGACGGATGTCAGATTAATTTTACGAGAGAGTGATGTGAGAGGAGCGATTTTGCCATACTCTGTCATGGAAGACAATTGAATAGGTGATTTAAAGAGGTGGATAACATGTCGAGGGTTTACAGCAGGAAAATCAGAATCTAAATCAAGCTTGGGGAGAAGGTAAGAATCTAGACCGAGTCTACCACACTGTACAACAACATCAAATCTCAGAATGTCTTATTTCTGAGGACCTATATTGCACCAGCTAAACTTTATCGAGAAAACAAATCTACGGTGGTGCTCATAAGTTTATATACCCTGGCAGAATTTTTGCTTTCTTGGCCTTTTTTCAGAGAATATGAATGATAACACAAAAACTTTTTTCCCACTCATGGTTAGTGGTTGGGTGAAGCCATTTATTGATAAACAACTGTGTTTTCTATTTTTAAATCATAATGACAACAAAAAACATCCAAATGACCCTGATCAAAAGTTTACATACCCCAGTTCTTAATACCGTGTATTGCCCCCTCTAACATCAATGACAGCCTGAAGTCTTTTGTGGTCGTTGTGGATGAGGCTCTTTATTTTCTCAGATGGTAAAGCTGCCCATTCTTCTTGGCAAAAAGCCTCCAGTTCCTGTAAATTCCTGGGCTGTCTTGCATGAACTGCGCGCTTGAGATCTCCCCAGAGTGGCTCAATGATATTGAGGTCAGGAGACTGAGATGGCCACTCCAGAACCTTCACTTTGTTCTGCTGTAGCCAATGACAGGTCGACTTGGCCTTGTGTTTTGGATCGTTGTCATGTTGGAACGTCCAAGTACGTCCCATGCGCAGCTTCCGGGCTGATGAGTGCAAATTTGCCTCCATATTTGCTGATAACGTGCTGCATTCATCTTTCCTTCAACTTTGACCAAGTTTCCTGTGCCTTTGTAGCTCACGCATCCCCAAAGCATCAGCGATCCACCTCCATGCTTTACAGTAGGAATGGTGTTCCTTTCATCATAGGCCTTGTTGACACCTCTCCAAATGTAACGTTTATGGTTGTGGCCAAAAAGTTCAATTTTGGTCTCATCACTCCAAATTACCTTGTTCCAGAAGTTTTGAGGCTTGTCTCTGTGCTGTTTGGCGTAAATTTTTGTTGGCCTACCTGACCGTGGTTTGGTTTTAACAGAACCCCTGATTTTCCATTTGTTAATCACAGTTTGAACACTGCTGACTGGCATTATCAATTCCGTGGATATCTTTTTGTATCCCTTTCCTGTTTTATACAGTTCAACTACCTTTTCCCGTAGCTCCGTAGACAATTATTTTGCTTTCCCCATGACTCAGAATCCAGAAACGTCACTGGCTGGATGAAAGATGCAAGAGTCTGTCTGGATCCCAGAAACTCACTTAGCTTTTATGCACACACACTGATTACAAGCAAACAGGTCACAGGTGAGGACGTTACCTTTAGTAGCCATTCAAACCCATTTGTGTCAACTTCTGCGCATGCTATCAGGCCAAAATCACCAGGGTATGTGAACTTTTGATCAGGGTCATTTGGGTAGTTTCTGTTGTCATTATGATTTAAAAAAATAAAACACAGTCGTTTGACAATAAATGGTTTCACTAAGCATGAGTGGAAAAGATGTTTTTGTGTTATTATTCATATTCTCTGAAGAATGGTCAAAAAATCATAGATTCTGCCAGGGTATGTAAACTTATGAGCACAACTGTATCTGAATATCGGGAACTGGCGCGGAGCAGCGCTCTCGCGGGGGATTTGTGGGCGAATAACGGTCCGAGTGATAAATAAGTGATTTAGTGAAATAAAACTTGATATCAGGAAACATTACAAAAAACAAAACAAAACTTTTGGAAACCTGCTGATCTGCCATGTCGTATTCAGTATAAATGCGTTTTCTTCAATAAATGCCACTAGTGAGGCACACTGAATATTATACATATCCGAAAGAGAACCCTTCCTGGTATCGGTCCGACAGGCTCGTTCAGCTGTCGAGTGCTTCGGCACGTTGAGAGGCAAAGGCCTAAGAATGCTTCTTTGTTTTACAGGCTTTGGATTATCGCTAGTTTCAGATGATGAACAGTGTCGATTGTTATAATCTTCTATAACCGAAGGCCGTTCCGCAGACCATGGAAATATTGCTGGGTCACAGTTTAAGTACGTCTTTTTCCCATGAAAGAAATGTAAGCTACAAACACTTGTCCATTTCGATTCAGTTTGAAGGTTTTCTTTGTGGATTAAACTTATCCATTTCTTTCTTCTCTTCTCCTCAACTGGCAGCTGATAAAAGCTCAAATTAGGTGTTTTCTTTGTTGTGGAGACACAGTAAGGCGCACAGCAATTCAGTTTAGGGACGGTTAGAACCGGTTGGACACAACAATGCAGTGTTTAACAAAGGTGGAAGTAAACAATACAGCAGAGCTGACCCTGGGTATCGCCCATAATGCATTGTGGTAAACAAGCGATGACGTAGTTATGGGTTAGTTGTTGATGTTCACTTTTTTATTATTGCCCTAACAGTAGAAATCAAGATTTTCAGGCAAGCGCGCATATATATATATATATATATATATATATATATATATAATATAATATAATATAACCATTCCCTGACTTATGAAGGTCAACACAATTCTCCCTCATTTGGCTTATGTTTTTTTTTTTTTATCTTTCCCGTGTTGATGGAGGACTAAAAGAGTTTAGCCTCTGTGTCACCTCATATTTGTTCCCCAGTTAATCAGGAAGTCATGGATTTACAGCTTGAAAGTTCCTACACGTTCCACTCAACTCAAACATGTACAATTTAAATGGGAAACATGCTTCAGTTGCATTATCATTTCCAGGGGTGCCAATAATAGTGGCACATGTATTTTTGTTGAAAATAATTATTTCGTGATGAGGGATTTTCTCTGAATATATTTATTTCAATTAACAGTCAGATTTTTCTCCTTTTTTTTCCCAGCGTGAGGATGAAACTACCTCACCAAAAGGTGGATTTTTTTTTCTAACCCTTTTTACGAATCTTTACAAGGGGTGACGAGAATCGTGGAGGTGTGTGTGTGTGAATAGATAAATAGATGGATGGATGCTCTTCTTCAAATATCAGTGCTCAACCTGATCTGAGAACACCGGATTTTGGCCAGGAAGCAGAGTTTCTGGCAGTCTCGAAACAGATTGTGATTAGCTGTACAGCTTTCATGTTGCGATTGCTTACAGCTGAGCCACAGTGGCGCCCAAACTGTAGTCAGTTCCTCTTATAGAATGGACAGCAGTGAAAATATAATTTCAGATAGTCTTAAGGATAGTGGTCTGAGCAATTGTGAATGCTCACTTCTGTGACTTTTCCAAAATATTTCATGAAGGCTGTTTTACTGTAATTTTGCTGCCTCGTTATTTCACATGTCAGAAGAGTTGAGTTGTGAGTATGTGTGAGAGAGCAAAAGAAGCTTGAGCTGTAGGCAAGAGGTTGCCAAACAGGATTTTTGTTTTGTTTTTTTTTTCTTTCCCAGAACAGAGGCTATCCAACCCTGACGGCAAGCTTTCCATGACACGTCCGTACACAGAATCCCTGCCAAAGTCAGTTCACACCTCTGTGGCACTACCTGCTGCCCACTGTGTCTGGGCAAGTATCTGTGCCAGCCTGAATCCGGCACTCGTAGCATATTAAGTCTTGAGTTTTATCGATATCCTTTTGTGTATTTCGATAATCTACTTCACTGGAACCACTATATGAGGTGTTAGTACATAAAATAAAGTCTTTTGTTAGAGCTTTATTTTTTCCAAGCCTTCAGAGTCAGCCAGACAGCTCATTCACTTGGAATTGTTAGTGTGTGAACTGTTTAAAAAAAAAAAAAACAAGGAGGTTAAATGTTTGTGTGCTATCTGTACTAAAGCCCCTTCTTGACGAGACTGCAGGGGAGAGAGGGGACTGCGGTGGCTCGGCGATGGTGTGGGGCCTGAATGAAGACGGATGGATCCATCAGAACGACTGGATGATGAATTGTGGACTGTGGGAGAAGCTCTCATTTATGTAAAAGAGGTGCTTTCAGACGTGGCACTGCCATAAATCAGACAGAGATTGCTCTAATTTCATTACAGTGGCAGACAGAGGAGGTGCCACCGTGTTGCTGCAGAGAGACACACAGTCACGTACACATCTTGCAGGCTTTCATTGTAGTATTTTGATTCAGCCTGCGTAGGATCTGAGTGCCGTATGGGACACAGCGATATTCTCCAGATATGTGTGTGTGTGCCTCTTACAGATTCTCTAGAACACAAACACTGAATGTAGAATCTCTCCGCCTGTGCAGGTCTAAGCTGGAATCATTTTGTGTGTGTGTGTGTGTCTCACAAAAGCTGTTGAGCACCATTTTTTTCCCTAATGCGGGTGGTGTGGCAAAGGTGTTAGAAAGTATCTGAAGTGCTCAGTAAAAGGCCAAATCCCGCTCCCATGCATTATGGATGCGAGACTGGAGGCGATGGAGCTAGACAGTGAGGGGAAGGAAAGTGTTAGGCAAAACAGGTTAAGAGTGCTTTCTACTTTGAGTGAGGGTGTACGTGTGCGCATTCACTCTCTGTGCAAGCCCCATGAGCAACTGGCCTCCCTGACTCGATGGTAGCAAGCACTCCAGCTGTTTTGGCAGATAAGCCGGTGCAGTGGCACTCTCAGCTTCCTGTCGTGCATCAGCTGCCACTGTCCCCTTTACACCCCAAACTCAGCTGTCCACACACACACACACACACACACACACACACACACACATACGTACGTACGGTTTCATCTTCCTCAGCACTGAATTGGCTAGAAACACACACGTATATACGCACATCCCACCACTCCGCATTAACACCGAGCAATACTGATACCTCATCATCCTTTCCACACCACGACTGACCAGTTACGTGGCCAACTTTTGCCATGCACAAGCCGGGCCCATGCATACAGACACACACAAACACACAGCTCACTGTCACTGGCGATAATTGGACTAATGATCACAAGGCTAGAGGGTTTTCTCAGATGCCATCTTCTGACTTTATCCAAGATGACTTGTGGAGACATATTGGGTAAACACTGAGCGTCTTGCTCAACCTGCTAAACAGCCCAGACTCTGAGCACGGTGTTTATAAGAGTAAACAAGTCCATACAGAGATCTGCAACTCTACAAGGTTCATCAGTACAGCGTTTGTTTTGGATGAGAACACTTATCAGTTCTGTTGAGCTTGAAGGACATGGGACATGGATTTTTTTCTGGGTATAATTATGTATAAAGGACATAAGAAATGCCATCTAAATCACTGCAGGGCGTCAAAAATGTGAAAATCATCACATTATTCAACTTTTTTATACATCAGCGTAAAACAATGATTCGTTAATTAGCTAAGCGGTCACGTGACCCGTGACGTCACAAAAACTTTTCAAGGAGCCAACGCTTGGGTATCTAATGTAAACAGGTTACCGAAATGGACACCATCGACAGTGATATTCCCGATGTTTCACAGAGATGTGAAGTTAGACCCTATCAATTTGAACCGATAGCTGGAAATTCATATGAACATGGATCTTGTCTTTACTCTGACGGGTCAGATGATTCTGAGAGTGAGAGTTCATTCAATCCCCATGAAACTGAAAGCAGTCGGCTCGATAACACTTCCTGGTAAGTTAAAAACAATTCTGCTCAAAGGCTAATGATCTGTTGAAAGAAGTATTATTTTTGTATCATACATTGAAAGTTCATCATAGATCTAGCTAAAGTCCGTTGCAAGCTAGTTTTTTTTTTGCTGATATTTTTCGAGATTGATTGAGATACAATGCTTCCAGAGTCCGAGATGAAAACATTCAAAATGGCGAAACGAGTCAGAATTATGATAATCAATAATTGATACACCCAAAATTATAAAACTAATCCTTACCGCATGAGGCCCATGGTAAAACCACACTTCCAGGAGGGGCTGCCGTCTGCCTCCCAAGCCGGCCGAGAGCGCTCCTCGTCGGGCACGGCCAGGCGGGCGAATGCCCTGGTCCGTCCACCCTGTCTAAAAAATAATGGTACAACTCCGAGTGAAGGTATCAATGCGCTGCCGAAGCGCGCAGAAGGTGTTAGTACGCCTGTCATTATAGTGCGGACCTTCCATAGCATAGAAAATCGCTACGTTTCAATTTGTGTAACTGAACTTTGTTTCATGTCACTGGTCATATAAACCTATGTAAACAGGAAAAACGTGGAAGAGTTTGGTCGCATCTAACTACAGCCCCAAAAAATACCATTGGCCATGCTGAGCCTAGCTACATTGCTAACAGGAGTAACAGTGCGTCTGACTGACTGGGAGGTCGCAATACACCATGAAGTTCAATGTACGTTAAACACTCTAAAAAAGAAACAATCTTCTTGTCATCCAAGACACAAAAACTATTTTGTCGCATTCGTCATCATCACGATTCACACTTCTCCATATTCATCTACCCGCTTGTGCTGTACCCGAAAGTTTTTGTGACGCATGATCACGTGACGGCGGCTCTTCCGGTTGTAAAATATGCATATCGAGCAGAAATGCCATATAATCATCACGAATATAACGATTTTGCTGAATTTAATAGATAATTTTGTATTTGTTGATGCAATTATTTCATATTTTTAATGGAAAGAAACTGATATAGCGTGCATTTATGTTTCATGTCCCATGTCCTTTGAGCTACATTTCTTTAGCGCTAGCTTTATTATATTAATACAGTTTCTGTATGTATATATACTTTTTTTTTCCTAGAGAAAAGGTTTAAGTTTGTGGAGCATTGATACCAGTTTCAAATTCATGAAGAGAGAAATAAATGAGGTAAAAAAAAAAAGAGAACAAAAGGTAAATGAAATGCAACTTTAAGGTTAGCATTTATGTTAGGTAGCTAGCTAACCAACCAGTCGTGACTAGCAGTGAGCTCCAGGGCTGTCAGCATGTCTAGGGCTACTTTACCAGTTGTCGTTGAATTTTTGAATTAATAAAAATATTTAGTATTTTCGTATAATTAGTATATGCATGCCTGTAATGTTGTAGCACCCTAGAGAGAGCTAGCATTAGCAGCAGCAGCACTGTGTTCTCTGTTTATACAGTAAACACTATTGCTGCCTTCTGAAGCAAAGGAAATCAGAAAGAGGCAGTGGTAATTTAATCAGAATAACTTCATCAGAAATGTTATTGTTTGCGAGTCTTTTTTTTTAATTGCTGACACACTGGAGTGTTGCTGATAGTTGGAATAAATGTACATTCCTAGGGTTTTCAAGGATATACGTAAAAAAAAATCTGTCTTCTTTAGTCAGGAATATTTTAACACCCTCTGCAACACCATAACAGTGAAGTGCAAATGCATGCATCTCCTCAGGTCAAACTGGGGGGATAAAATGATGATAACAGCAGGATATTTAGCGAGTTAGGTCTTAAAAAATGTTCCTTTATGATTTTCACCATCACAGATGGACTTATTACTTTCCTACTCTATTCATTTTCTTTTTAATTATTTTTCTTAGTTTACTAAATGTGTTACTTTTATTGTTATTCTGTTATGTACTGATGCAGCGGTCTCAAAAGTAGCCGGTCACCGGCGGCAAATCGCCGGCTATGGCTTGTTATGCCGCCGGCTATTGTCAGTCGAGTCACAAAATTTAATATTAAATATTTCTGACAGCAAAAAAAGTTGTGAACGTAAATTACATCCACTATGTCATATATGTCCGTTGCCGCATCAACTGTGTTTACATCCTCGACACGAGTGCAGCCATTACTGCTGCCTGTGTTGCCAGATTGGGAGGTTTCCCGCCCAATCTGGGCGGTTTTAAGTGCATTTTGGCGGGTTTTGAACATATTTTGGCCTGTAAAACGTCAGCAGTAACTGGCAACATATTTTTTTTTACTTAATACAAGAAATGAATGGATGCCAACGTTTTTGCCAAAATGGTATTTTATTTTCCATTGTTTAGGCAGCTTCAGCATCATACTGTGAGATTCTGTTCAAATTGTTTTTTTTTTTTCTTCTATGAAGCCTGAGCCATTTATTTTATTAGTTTATAATTATTGTTTAATTTAGTCTTCAGGAGAGACTGCCTGCACACAGTACTAGTATTAATAGTTTTTTTTTCTTACATGGAAGCTGAGGCATTTATATTATATTTTAAGGTAACCTCATGTTGTGCTGTGAGGTTCTGTGCACTTTAACTTTTGAACCAACAGGTGATAAGTAAAGCCTATTTTTCTGCATTTTTGTAGTCCTGGTAATCTTATATTGGTAAAGTTGTTTATAGGATCATTTCTCAGTGTCTGTTTTTTTAATCAATAGTTTTTCAGTAATAACTTAATATTTAACATATCACTCAATTTTAAACAACCCCCGCACCTTCCCCATGGGCTGCCCCCATAGTCTCCAAAATTTCTATGGGAAACACTGGCGTGTGTAACAATGCTAATCAAGCTTAAGCTAGAAGACCCGCCTCAAATACCCGTCCCGGGTAAATGTTATCCCAATTTTAGATGGCCTGTTCCAAACCATCCCACCCCATGAAAAATTCGTACTTGCATCTCTCTCTCTCTCTCTCTCTCTCTCTCTCTCTCTCTATATATATATATATATATATATATATATATATATATATATATATATATATATATCCCTGCACGCTTTGCATGCATTATGTCTGCCGCTGGCAGACATTTTACCATTTTGCACCCTGCTGTAAATTATTTGTACCCTGCTATTCTCCCAAACTTTGAAGCCCCTGCTGATGTTTAAGAAGAAGAAGACATTAATTTAATCACACGCACACTTGTGAAATTCCTCTCTGCATTTAACCCATCTGAAGCAGTGAACACATGCATGCACATACGCATACCCAGAGTAATGGGCAGCCATGCTCCAGCGCCCAGGGAGCAGTTGGGGGTTAGGTGCCTTGCTCAAGGGCACTTCAACCCATGTTAGCCTAACCTGCATGTCTTTTGGATTGTGGGGGAAACCAGAGCACCCGGAGGAAACCCATGCAGACACGGGGAGAACATGCAAACTCCACACAGAAAGGACCCCGTCAGCCACTGGGCTCAAACCCAGAACCTTCTTGCTGTGAGGCGACAGTGCTAATCACTACACCACCATGCCGCCCTGTATTATTTATTTTTACTTATGTATTTAGAGCAACCTCTGGCATAAGCATTTCCTAAGGATGAATCATCTTATCTGTCAAATAGGAAGATATTAATAGTTAAACTCCTAAAAATCAAAAACAAGTCAGTTCAAACATTTATATTTCTCTTTCTGAATGATTTAAATATTCTGCAATAAAATAGTTGCACTTTTAGCTGTTATATCTGCCTCCAGTCCTCTGAGCAGGTGTAATATTCGCCCCAACACATTCAGCTTAACACATCTGTTGGAACTCCGCCAGATGTCATCCAGTGCCAAGAGGGTCATGGCAAAACTTCTGTTGATTTGTTGTTGTGTTGCCAAATATACCATGTTCCTTATTTCCATTCAGATATGAGAGGGGGATGCAAAATTTTATTTATTTTTTTTGTGCCCCCCCCAAAAAAGGCAAAAAAGCAGTAAATTGAATAGTAAACCGCTTCCTTTATGCTACAAATACTCACTATGTAAGATGTAAGAGCTAAAAAAATTTTGTTGAACCCACATGTACAGTGGTGCTTGAAAGTTTGTGAACCCTTTAGAATTTTCTATATTTCTGCATAAATATGACCTAAAACATCATCAGATTTTCACACAAGTCCTAAAAGTAGATAAAGAGAACCTAGTTAAACAAATGAGACAAAAATATTATACTTGGTCATTTATTTATTGAGGAAAATGATCCAATATTACATATCTGTGAGTGGCAAAAGTATGTGAACCTCTAGGATTAGCAGTTAATTTGACGGTGAAATTAGAGTCAGGTGTTTTCAATCAATGGGATGACAATCAGGTGTGAGTGGGCACCCTGTTTTATTTAAAGAACAGGGATCTATCAAAGTCTGATCTTCACAACACGTTTGTGGAAGTGTATCATGGCACGAACAAAGGAGATTTCTGAGGACCTCAGAAAAAGCGTTGTTGATGCTCATCAGGCTGGAAAAGGTTACAAAACCTAAGAGTTTGACTCCACCATTCCACAGTCAGACAGATAGTGTACAAATGGAGGAAATTCAAGACCATTGTTACCCTCCCCAGAAGTGGTCGACCAACAAAGATCACTCCAAGAGCAAGGCATGTAATAGTTGGCAAGGTCACAAAGGACCCCAGGGTAACTTCTAAGCAACTGAAGGCCTCTCTCACATTGGCTAATGTTCATGAGTCCACCATCAGGAGAACACTGAACAACAATGGTGTGCATGGCAGGGTTGCAAGGAAAAAGCCACTGCTCTCCAAAAAGAACATTGCTGCTTGTCTGCAGTTTGCTAAAGATCACGTGGACAAGCCAGAAGGCTATTGGAAAAATGTTTTGTGGACAGATGAGACCAAAATAGATCTTGTTGGTTTAAATGAGAAGCGTTATGTTTGGAGAAAGGAAAACACTGCATTCCAGCATAAAGACCTTATCCCATGTGTGAAACATGATGGTGGTAGTATCATGGTTTGGGTCTGTTTTGCTGCATCTGGACCAGGACGGCTTGCCATCATTGATGGAGCAGTGAATTCTGAATTATACCAGTGGATTCTAAAGGAAAATGTCAGGACATCTGTCCATGAACTGAATCTCAAGAGAAGGTGGGTCATGCAGCAAGACAACGACCCTAAGCACACAAGTCGTTCTACCAAATAATGGTTAAAGAAGAATAAAGTTAATGTTCTGAAATGGCCAAGTCAAAGTCCTGACCTTAATCCAATCGAAATGTTGTGGAAGGACCTGAAGCGAGCAGTTCATGTGAAGAAACCCACCAACATCCCAGAGTTGAAGCTGTTCTGCATGGAGGAATGGGCTAAAATCCCTCCATGCCGGTGTGCAGGACTGATCAACAGTTACCAGAAACGTTTAGTTGCAGTTATTGCTGCACAAGGGGGTCACACCAGATACTGAAAGCGAAGGTTCACATACTTTTGCCACTCACAGATATGTAATATTGGATCATTTTCCTCACTAAATAAATGACCAAGTATAATATTTTTGTCTCATTTGTTTAACTGGGTCCTCTTTATCTACTTTTAGGACTTGTGTGAAAATCTGATGATGTTTTAGGTCATATTTACGCGGAAATATAGAAAATTCTAAAGGGTTCACAAACTTTCAAGTACCACTGTAGTAGTACACGCCCATTACAACATCATATGAGCAAGAACAAGACAAAGCTGGATTCCAGCAAGTGCCTGTGGAGAAACTGCTGATTGTCATCTGTTTAAGAGACTCACTTTTTTAATAAAAAAAAAAAGCAATAGGTACATAACATATAATTAAAAAAAAAACCTATGGGGAAAAAGTATGGTATAAATGATGTGGCTATTCAGAGCCCCTTTTTCTATATCGTGAGAGTGACGGCGCAAAAAGGAGAAAATCCATTATGTTGATAGACTTGTATTAGGTGACTAAAGGTAGAACACGGTAAAGTCCAAATGTAGATTTTTCCATTTGACTATATTGTGAAGGGTGTTCTGTAATCATACAAATGGATCTTGAATATTATTTTTACTTATGAACAATGTACTCTCTGTCTCTCTCTCTCTCACACACACACACACACACACACACACACACACACACACAATGCTGCACTGTGGTGTGTATGTGTATCTACAGCTGGATCACGGAAGTGATAGTCCTACAATAGCGTCATTTTTAGAGCGGCAGATTGAAAGGGAAATTGGTTTGCTGTACTGGGAGTTTGTGTGTGTGTGTGTGTGTGTGTGTGTGTGTACATGCGTGTGCTTTGTGAGCTTTACTGGCACTGCTGGAGATTTGTGCTGTAGCACAGTCCGCCTGGGACCCAGCTGACCTGTCAGTGGTAGTCAGGGTGCACAAGCACCACGTAACATGGCTTAATGGAGCCGAAATTCTCTCTCTCGCCCTCCCTTGTACTCAATCTCACTCACGCTGTCTTGTTCTCTCAGCCTCAGGTGTGTGGGTCGTCTCTGAGCCACCGGACCAGCAGGGGAAACGGATCAGATGAAAGATTCTCATATTAATATGAACTCTAGCGGCATTCCCAGAGCTTATTATCTTTCATGTTCGCGTTTTTCAAAAGGCTCAGAAAGTTTCTAAGTAAAAGACCGAAATGCAGTTTTTGTATCTTAGTCATACTGAATGTGGATAGTGGACTTTGGATGGAAGGAGCAGTATTTTTCTTTAGCGGTAAGGAGAAGGAAAAGCAGGGCCTCTTGGCTCCGACTTCACTCGCACCGACGCTAGCAGCCCAGAACCAAGAGTGCCATTAGTAGAGTAGGGTTGCTTGGTACATACGCGTACACACACACACACACGGTTGACCTGCTATTTTCCGCAATCTTACTCCAAAATGGATGAGGGTGCCAGCACATTACGTAGTGCTGCTAGTGAGTCCTCTCAGCACACACAGTCAGTGCCCATTCACTGTATGTTTACACAATTCTCTTTCCGCTGACCTCACACTCAACATGACCTTTTCAGCTCCTGTTATTTGATCCGAGTGCTGTTGTGCTCTAAAGAGCCCCAAAATCTCGTGTGTTTATCATCAGTGGAAACTGAAAAGATATGAGAAAATGCACAGTGAAGCAAAACTATCAGGACTGGAGCGTGGGTTTGTGAGAACAAGAAAAAAATATCGAAGCTCCAACCGTGCCAGCTCCCGCTCCGCCTTAGTGTAGCACAACCGCTTTATTGATCCACGTAGTGGATTTTCGGTGGCATTTGCTCATTACATTCCTGCATTCACTGCTTTTGGAGACTTCCTGTGTGAGCAGTGTGCTGCTCAGGTGAGTGTAGAATTGTACAGGATCGTTTTTGTCCATATGAACAGTCTCGAGTGTTTTTCTTATGCAGTCTTTCGTTTTCAAGGTGAAAGGCCAGCTTGTCATCTAACCTCCCACAAGTTTGAGAACGAAAGAGAAATGTTGTGCAGTAATTTTGGAGTTGCATTTCCAAACAGCACATTTCTTCTGGCCAAGAAATGCCGAAAATGTCTCGGACGCTGTTACAGTGGTGTTTCTCATTCTCAGACATCCAGGCTGGAATGCCGCTGGACTTGAAAGACCATTTTTCAGATGCAAATCTGTTTCCAGGAAGGACGCTTTGTTCCAGGTGAAGGACGGGGGCCCCGTTTCCACATGCTGCGTAATTTGAATTTCCTTGATAATCTTTACAAAGACATGACCAAACAGTGACAACAAAGAACAAGCAACCACTAACCACATGCTCGGCCAGTGCATCAAGGGACCTAGAAAGTATGCAAGATGGATGCATGCTGTCAATATGCACAGCACTTGTACAGCAGAGCTGATTCATGGCTGGCGAACACTGGCACATCTCAGTCTGAGATTTCAGCAGGCATGAAATTTTATCTCCCCATGAGATCTGTGTTTGCAGACAGCTTCAGAGATTAGCAGGGGGACAGCGGGAGAGTGCCGTTGACTTGGAGACTGGATTGCCTTATCTTCATTAACTATGCATGGCCACGGTTAGTCCGAGCCAGGTAACAGGAGGAGGAGGAGGAAGATGGACAAGGGGTCCAGGATGGTGTCTGGATTTAAAAAAAAAAAGCTTCTCTAACCCTGGATTATTAGTGTGGAGGTTGGGAAAGTGCGCGAGCGTGTGTGTGGTGGTGGTGGGCGGGTGTGTGTGTGTGGGGGGGGTGAGCGTATGTGTGTTTGTGTGTGTTTGCTGCCAGCAGAGATAAAGAGAGACAAAAGGATTGCTTTATGGGCAGCTTCTGCACCTACCCAACATCTTTAATTCTTTTGTTCCATGAACAGAGAGGAAAAGAAAAAGTGCTAAAATGATGGAAAGTGCTTATAAAGGGGCAAGGAAAAGCACCGCAAAGCATATTTGTGATTCACGGCCACTTGGATCGCAGGTTTCTTTTTAAGTAAGTGTTGTTGGTGACGGACAAAGAGAAAATTGTCAGGCTAAGACGTCTGACCGAGGGACAGGGCATCCTGTTCAGAAGAAAAGGTGTTCTTTCAGAAGCATATCCATAAACAATTAGCCATGGCAGCTTTGCCATTTTCTGATGTGTTTATTCCCGAAGTCTTGGCCCCTGTGCATAGCAGAGAGCTATTTTTGATGCTGATGCTTTCAGTGATGGTGGTATTTGCACACACATCATAAGGTCTCGCTTTGTTCCTTCTCAGCTAACCTTTTGTGTGTGATCCTACTGGGGTTTATTTATTTAGGTTTCTGTTGACGGGGAAAAGCTGTGTTGTCATTTTATCCCCTCCTTTTTTTTTTTTTTCCAGGTCAGCGTATTACATATTGAGGCTATTGTCTCTCTGATGGAAATGTACACCCGTGCTCTCTTGATAATGCCTTTCTCTCTGTCTTTTAAAATATCCATTATCCAGTCATCCATCATTCCTCTCCCACCTCCTCAATGAGGTGGATAGGTTGCATCACCAGCGGAGCCTCTCACTGGGGTAATGAGATCCATTCAGTTTGGGACATTAGGAGGGTGGTCAGACGTCCAATCTGTACGATTTTAGCTTTAATAAAGACACATTGGCAGTTGCCAGACTGACGGTCTTTGTGCCACTTGCTGCTTTCAAAGTGATTTATGTCCAGGAGGGCTGTTAGACTGCATTCTGCTTGTTCTGCTCTCCTGCCGCGTCCACGCAACCGCTAGCTGCAAGACCCAAGGGAGTAGCACGGGGATATGCTTCCCATTCTTGTTAGAAATGTTTGCATTTTGCAGACGGTGGATAAAAACACTGAGTTATATTTGTCAGCATTAAGGTCGTGCTAATGTTGTGTGTGTTATTGGGCTCGCTGCTCTTGCAGATATGGATAACAAATGCCAGGGATTGCAGAATACGCTAATGTTGGGTTTGGTCAACGATTGCGTTTGTGGTTTTCTGCCAACTTGACTACACGTGGCTAAAAAGAACAGCCATTGTAAGCATAATGCATGAGGCCAGCTCCTGTTTGAAGTGGGCTGTGCGCAGGAGGTGGCTCAGTGCGGGGAGATATGGGAGAACCGAGCCAGGGAAACTGAAAGGCCACTTGTCAAATGACAGGGCTGAAACAATGAGGCTGTCCGGTGTGGCACACAGGGAACTGGGAAAAGGACAGAAAAAGTCAGGGTCGCGTTATTTTCGATCGACACAAACCCACTGCCGGAGACATTGACGGAGAGATGGAAGAAGAAAAAAGGACAAGGGGAGAGAGATGGAGGAGGAAATGGAGAGGGAGACAGAGATACAGAGAGGTGAAGGAGGAGAAGGGGGGAGGAGGTGCGATATGACTAGATGTTTGACATTTGATCCTGAATTTTTTCATTTGAAGGTGATGTCAGATCGTGTGTGTGCATGTTTTCTTTCTGTAATCTGCAACTATTAAAATCATATGTTTTGAAGCTGCAGTGGTAAGTGGGTGTACGTGCAAAACAACTGACAGAGAGGAGCACAGAGAGCTTGTAATGTGCTAAAATGTGGCTGTAGCACGAGAGGAAAAGCAGATCTAACTTGTCCTGACCAAAAGAGGAATGGCTGTGAACTTCCCGTCCTTTCCCACGGAGGAGAGGCGACTGGCCTGACCCGGCACAGTATGAACACTTGGATAAGAAAGAGACCCAAGAGGAAATGTAGGCTGCCATTGAAATAACACCCCATGTTAAAAAAAAAAACATACACATGGCACAAGTCCAGTGTCTGAACATATAGCTACTTTTACAAACCAGCATACATCCTGCGCAGTGCTCAGGGGTGGAAATACTTTTATTTGTACCAGTTTTACTATTGTTAATTTTTGTGGTATCGTTACTGAAATCAAATACCTGTGCTCTTTTACATTTCCAAGACAAAATGAGGGCGGCACGGTGGTGTAGTGGTTAGCGCTGTCGCACCACAGCAAGAAGGTCCTGGGTTCGAGCCCCAGGGCCGGCAAGGGCCTTTCTGTGTGGAGTTTGCATGTTCTCCCCGTGTCCGCGTGGGTGTGCTCCGGTTTCCCCCACAGTCCAAAGACATGCAGGTTAGGTTAACTGGTGACTCTAAATTGACCGTAGGTGTGAATGTGAGTGTGAATGGTTGTCTGTGTCTATGTGCAGCCCTGTGATGACCTGGCGACTTGTCCAGGGTGTACCCCGCCTCTTGCCCGTAGTCAGCTGGGATAGGCTCCAGCTTGCCTGCGACCCTGTAGAACAGGATAAAAGCGGCTAGAGATAATGAGATGAGATGAAGACAAAATGAACTTTTTGCACTTTATATTTTTTTAACCCCTTCAGTTGACTTTTAAAGAAAATATCCTGCAAAAAAAAACAAACAAATTGAGCTAAATGTCAGTCTTTTATGTCTGTCCTTTATAAAAATAAAAAAGCTGCATGTTGAATTTGTTCTTAAAGGTAGACTGCCTTTCAGATTTTTCAAGTGTAGGTCATAAAAAGAATTTTCCCCAACACCTGATTGTTTTTGTTTAGTGGACTGAAAGCTACTGAATTTGAATCACAGGCTTCAAATTTTAGTAGCTTTTTAAAATAGAACAGTTAATGAATTTAGGGCCACATGACCCTAAATTCTCTGCTATTTTTTCCAGCTTCAGCATGACCCAATTCAAGATACTACATCATGCATCATGTGGTGGGCTTTCCCCGTTTGCGCAAGGCATTGTGAGATACAAATTTGAAACAGGAGAGAAAAATGGAGGCGTGAGTGTGTGAATTAAATGTGGAAGACTGACTACAGTAACGGAAAGTGAGAAGAAAAGACGTTATGTTGCGAAGGAAAGGAAATGCAGGACCAAACTAATAAATATCAGCGGTCAGCGAGCACCTCGGTGTGATCAGCTATTCGTTTAGCGGCAGAATTATGTAACTGTCAGGGCACGGTAAAAGGTAAACCTGTAGATGGCAGTAATGCAACACTGTGAATGCCAGCTGCTGTAAAACCCAAAAGAAGAAGAAGGTAAACCTGCGCATGCACACATGGACTTCCTCTGTCTGCTTGACTGCGCAAAGCGAGCAATTTCTTGCATATTATTTGCTCAGGAATCCGATCAAATTAAATAACTTCCCAGCTACAGAATGGCCTGGTTTTTTTTTTTTTTTGAGATATTACAGAAATAAATGTATCACAGTGACCAAATTTCAAAGGGAACTAAATTTTACCGATTTTTATGAAATCGAAAGGCCGTCTCACTTTAATTTTATTTTGCGGTATTTATCCCATACTTGACTGTTACTGAAAGAGAATACCTGTGCTCTTATTTTTTACATTTCTTATTTTTAAATTTACTTTTTGCACTTTATATTTTTTAACCCGGGCGGCACGGTGGTGTAGTGGTTAGCGCTGTCGCCTCACAGCAAGAAGGTCCGGGTTCGAGCCCCGTGGCCGGCGAGGATCCTTTCTGTGTGGAGTTTGCATGTTCTCCCCATGTCCGCGTGGGTTTCCTCCGGGTGCTCCGGTTTCCCCCACAGTCCAAAGACATGCAGGTTAGGTTAACTGGTGACTCTAAATTGACCATAGGTGTGAATGTGAGTGTGAATGGTTGTCTGTGTCTATGTGTCAGCCCTGTGATGACCTGGCGACTTGTCCAGGGTGTACCCCGCCTTTCGCCCGTAGTCAGCTGGGATAGGCTCCAGCTTGCCTGCGACCCTGTAGAACAGGATAAAGCGGCTAGAGATGATGAGATGAGATTTTTTAACCCCTTCAGTTTACTCTTAAAGAAAATATCTCACAAAAAAAACCAAATTGAGCTAAAAGTCCATCTTTATGGCTGTCCTTTATAAGAAAAAAAAGCTGCATGTTGAATTTGTTCTTAACGATATAACCACTAAAGTGATGAAAATAGACAGGACTTTTTTTTTTTTTTTTTACAGGGAGGCTGCCGTAACTCCATCGTGCGTGATGTAATTTTCCGCAAGCACAGCGGAGGTGTACAAGTGCATGCTAGATTAAACTATAGTATAATATTGTGGTCTAGCATGACTTCTTGGTCAATTTGTTTGCATTTCTTCACAAAAATTATGACAATGCAGTATTAGAAAAGGAATCAAAATAAAGTAGTGGCTCATTTATTTAAAAAAATATATATATACCACTGCACAATTTGCTGCTTTTTCCAGGAGTAAAGTCTTCTCACTTTACTAGATGAAGCCACTCTGCCAAACGTCTTGGATCCGGGATGGAATGAGGAAGACGTGCGGAATCCCACGTCATGCAGCGCCACCCTCATTTTTGTTTCCTAATACATCCATGTATCTGGCTAATCCAGTATGGCCACACCCGGGGAAATGGCCCAACAGACTGATGTTACAACTTCTTAAGCTAAAGTCCGCTTAAATTTTTTTCGTCTAGAACATCTTGTATTAATGTATAATGATATTTCATAACCCCGTAACTTCAAAATTTCTTGGTTAATCACTTTAAAGTATCCATCTAGTCCATGACTGTGTGCTGTACGTCAGTAAAATGGGCGCTGGTGTATTTTCTTTATGTCTAATTGCCTTCCAATTTAAAGCATTCAATCCGATTAATCAGTGTGTATTATATAAAACCGATCAATAATCATGCCAGTTCATCATCTACCTTAATTTCCTTGTTTTTTTTTTTAAATACGCAAGCATACTTAAAAGTTCTTGGCTGGATACAAGACTAGTTATAATGCTACATATTTACGCTTATTTCAGACTGCAGTACTTCTAATTTACAAATTTATTTGAGTTATTCACTGTATAGCGCACTAGAAGTGCATATAGCTGAATAGAGTCGTTGAATATGTAGCCTTCAGATAATTCATTTGCGAAGGTAATGCCAACACTTCGTATGAAGAGCCCCTTTGGACTAGTTCAACATCGTTATCTCCAGTAAGCTATGAAAACTATGCTGAGCTTCATGATTAATGTCCGTGATGTGGGAAATTTGAGATATTTGATAGGAGATCATGTCCTAATGGCTTATGTGTGGGTTATTGAGCTGGAGAGATTGGGACTAAGACTAAGGACACGAATATGAATCTTTTTGTTCCCCCCTGTATTTGCATTGGGGGCCTTTTGCTTCTAATTGACTTGCAATGAGCTCAAGCCTTGGAAGCTCAGAGTTAATGAGAGCATCCATTTTTGTTTGTAGGTCACTGTAAATCAGTTTGGCCCTTGTTTGCATCTTTGCCATCCTCCGGAGTGTTCCAATAAGAGGGAACCTGAGGATTTATTGATGTGATAATCCTCTAGCTTGTGGCTTGAAATGAGTTTAGACCTGTTAAGAGGTTTGTGGTAATTATGAAATCCAGGTTATTATTTGTTTAGCTTTTGTGGTTGGCTTTTTTTTCTTTTCCCTTTTATTTTGTATGGCTGTGACCGAAGCTACTTTTGTTATGGTGTTTTAAGGTGTGAGTATGACTCGATGTCAGTATGTGTACTTTTGTAGTTTTATCATTCATATCTCTTGACAAGAAAAGGAAAATCTTTTCGCTCTCTCAGATTGTGCCTGTATGTCTGAGGAATTCAAGATGAAATGCCGCGGTGAATGGCACCATCACATTCTGAATTGACTGGCACATAGCTCAAGAAAAAAGGGCACAAAGCAGGAAGGTTTATTTATTTACAGTGCCTTGCAAAAGTATTCATACCCCTTGAACTTTTTCACATTTTTCCACCTTACAACCACGAACTTAAAAGTTTTTTTATTGAGATTTTATGTGATAGACCAACACAGAGTAGCACATAATTATGAAGTGAAACGAAAATGATAAATGGTCTTCAAAATTTTAAACAAATAAAAATCTGAAAAATGTGATGTGCATTAGTATTCAGCCCCCCTGCGTCAATACTTTGTAGAGCCACCTTTTGCTGCAATTACAGCTGCAAGTCTTTTGTGGTATGTCTCTACCAGCTTTGCACATCGAGACACTGAAATTTTTGCCCATTCTTCTTTGCAAAATAGCTCAAGCTCAGCCAGATTAGATGGAGAGTGTCTGTGAACAGCAATTTTCAAGTCTTGCCACAGATGCTCAATGGGATTTAGGTCTGGACTTTGACTGGGCCATTCTAACACATGAATATTCTTTGATCTAAACCATTCCATTGTAGCTCTGGCTGTATGTTTAAGGTCATTGTCTTGCTGGAAGGTGAATCTCCTTCCCAGTCTCAAGTCTTTGGCAGCCTCCAACAGGTTTTCTTCCAGGATTGCCCTGTATTTAGCTCCATCCATCTTCCCATCAACTCTGACCAGCTTCCCTGTCCCTGCTGAAGAAAAGCATCCCCATAGCATGATGCTGCCACCACCATGTTTCACAGTGGGGATGGTGTGTGCAGGGTGATAAGCAGTGTTAGTTTTCCGCCACACATAGCGCTTTGCATTTAGGCCAAAAAGTTCAACTTTGGTCTCATCTGACCAAAGCACCTTCTTCCACATGTTTGCTGTGTCCCCTACATGGCTTCTTATGCCTGTCTTTCAACAGTGGCTTTCTTCTTGCCACTCTTTCAAAAAGGCCAGATTTGTGGATTGTACGACTTATAGTTGTCCTGTGCACAGATTCTCCCACCTGAGCTGTGGATTTCTGCAGCTCCTCCAGAGTGATCATGGGCCTCTTGGCTGCTTCTCTGACCAGTGCTCTCCTTGCTCGCTCTGTCAGTTTAGGTGGACGGCCATGTCTTGTTAGGTTTGCAGTTGTGCCATACTTTTTCCATTTTTGAATGATGGCTTGAACAGTGCTTCTTGAGATGTTCAGAGCTTGGGATTTTTTTTTATAACCTAACCCTGCTTTAAACTTCTCCAGAACTTTATCCCTGACCTGTCTGGTGAGTTCTTTGGTCTTCATGATGCTGTTTGTTCTTCAGTGTTCTCTAACAAACCACTGAGGCCTTCACAGAACAAGTGTATTTATGCTGAGAGTAAATTACACACAGTAGGACTCTATTAACTAATTAGATGACTTCTGAAGGCAATTGATTGCACTGGATTGTATTTAGAGGTATCAGAGGACAGGGGGCTGAATACTAATGCACACCACATTTTTCAGATTTTTATTTGTTTAAAATTTTGAAGACCATTTATCATTTTCGCTTCACTTCACAACTATGCGCTACTCTATGTTGGTCTATCACATAAAATCTCAATAAAAAACTTTTAAGTTTGTGGTTGTAAGGTAGAAAAATGTGAAAAAGTTCAAGGGGTATGAATACTTTTGCAAGGCACTGTATTGGCTATAGGAGCCTTTCACATGATGTCACTGTAACTGCGGATTTGTTTACGCGGCCATATTGTTGGGAAAGCTTTGTTTTTGATCACAACCAGCATAGTAGTGGCACAAGTGTACGTGAGTGATTGTAAGCCCGATTCCGTAAACATCTACAGATAAACTTGTAGAAGTTACATCTAAAAGAACAATGCCAGAGACCTGGAGTGCTTTTGGATGTAATAACAGACGTGGAGATCAGCCTGGTTTAACTTTTGACCACTTCCTGGTGAACCCAGAAAGACGAGAAAAATGGTGAGCTGCAGTTAAAGGCCAACTAAAACTAAAATGACAATTACCCTACCTGTTTTTCTTATTTTAAACAAACAAATTGTTGTTTTCAACCACATAAGAGACCATTTTCTGACCGTTTACGATAGTAAACGATTCTAGTTAGCCAATTACTTTCGCATATTTTACATGCGGGCGGCACGGTGGTGTAGTGGTTAGCGCTGTCGCCTCACAGCAAGAAGGTCCTGGGTTCGAGCCCCGGGGCCGGCGAGGGCCTTTCTGTGTGGAGTTTGCATGTTCTCCCCGTGTCCGCGTGGGTTTCCTCCGGGTGCTCCGGTTTCCCCCACAGTCCAAAGACATGCAGGTTAGGTTAACTGGTGACTCTAAATTGACCATAGGTGTGAATGTGAGTGTGAATGGTTGTCTGTGTCTATGTGTCAGCCCTGTGATGACCTGGCGACTTGTCCAGGGTGTACCCCGCCTTTCGCCCGTAGTCAGCTGGGATAGGCTCCAGCTTGCCTGCGACCCTGTAGAAGGATAAAGCGGCTAGAGATAATGAGATGAGATGAGATATTTTACATGCTATTGCTGCTCGGGTGATGATCGGAAATGTTTGTAAGCTCCCGACAGGTGACATCACTCACACTACACATGGCCATATTTGAGAGAAGAGAGAACAGTGAGGATCATTTGCATCTATATTTTTTAAGATTATTTGAGGTAATGGTTGGTTGCAGGTGTTGTATGGGAGTGTAGCATAGAATATCCCAGGTTAAAGTTAAGTTATTTAAGATTTTTTTCTCCTTTTACGTTCATTAATCCAGGGGTGCCACCACTTCCTACCACTATGCTCTCGACTCATTCACAAAAAAACTTGATCAAGACGTCACCAGGCTAGCCTACCATAATTACCGTGGTAGACAGTCTAAACCAGGGGTCACCAAACTTTTTTCTCTGGGGGCCACATTGTCATTCCTGACTGTGATGGGGGGCCGGGGTCGGGTCAGCTATATAACATAGAATTGTATGACCCAGACAAATATGACCACCAGCAGGCCTCATTGTGTAGTAGAGATTACTAGCCTGGCACAGCCATCCACACTACTATATCCCACACTCCTATATCCCCACTACTACATCCCCACTACTATATCCCCACTACTATATCCCCACTACTATATCAACACTTGATTCCTTGCATAAATATTTGTTTATCTTTACTAGTGGTTTGCAAAAGTAGTAATCAAGTCTTCACACTTTGTTTTAATTTGAAATACCACAGATATTCCATTTATTTATTTTCTAATAAAAATAACATCAAAGCTGTCAAGGTAAGAAACATCTGCCTAGTTGAGGTGATTGACACTGGCAAAGGTGAGTGGAAAATTATAAATTGTAGGTAGGCCTGTTGATATTATTAATAATATTAATAATAATTGTGTGCAGCACTTAATAAAGGTCAAATAAATAGGCCTATAAAATAAATACATTTAAAAAAACAGTGAAATTATAATAATATGAGCAATAGATCATAGCAGTTGTGATGTGTCCTGCACGTCATTGCTCTCATCCATGGCCAAAGCAAAAAACTCGAATTCTGACGCTTTCTCATTCAGCTGGTCATACACGTTGTCCCCCAAATCTTCGGTTCGCCTGGTCATAGTAGGTGCGGAGAGACTCACCGTGTTGAGTGCATCCTTCTTGTCGGGACACACCTCCTCGGCCACAGCAAGCATGCATACTTTAACAAAGTCCCCATCAGTAAACGGCTTTCCATGGGTAGCTAGTAGGTGAGCTACCTTATAGCTAGCTCGGACAGCAGCCTGGTTGATCTGGGTTTGGCGAAGGAATACATTCTGTTGTGCAGCCAGTCTGCATTTCATCCTCCGAATCCTGTCTTCTCTTGTTTGCCCTCGCAAACTAGCATACTCTTTGTGGCGGGTTTCGTAGTGACGACGCAGATTATATTCTTTGAAAACCGACACATTTTCTTTACATACAAGACAAACTGTACGGTTCTTACACTGAATGAAAAAATAATCACTGGTCCACTGTTCTTTAAAAACTCTGCACTCTGTCAACTTTTCACTTACCGCTAGCCATTTTGCTGTCCTGAACACTGACAGTTCTCTGCGCGTGCGCTGCCTGTCACTGCTTGATCGCGAGCATATGACGAAAATTCGGAAAATATGAATAGTTCATTTTATAACTAAATATCAATTTTAATTGATAAAATCAACAAAATACAAGATGCAGACATGTTATTATTTGCCAAAAAGCAATTTAAAAAAATAGGCCATGACCACTTTTGGGGATTGCCTCATAGGGCCGGTTCAAGTGGTGGGGGGCAGAGGGGCTGGGGGGCCGGTCAAAGGGGGTGGGTGGGGCGGAATCGGCCCACGGGCCGTAGTTTGATGACCCCTGGTCTAAACACTGTTTACCCTCTTTCTGCGTTGCCACAGGGATTGAACTATCTACCATGGTAATTACAGTAGGCTAGCCTGGTGACGTCTTGAAGTTTTTTATGAATGCATCGAGAGCGTAGTGGTAGGAAGTGGTGGCACCCCTGGGTTAACGAATGTAAAAGAAAAAAAAACAACAAACTTTAACCTGGCTGGGATATTCTATGCTACACTCCCACACAACACCTGGAACCAACCATTACCTCAAATAATCTTAAAAAATACAGGCGCAAATGATCCTCACTGTTCTCTCTTCTCTCAAATATGGCCATGTACTGTATGTGATGTCACACTTTACGCAAACCATTCGGAAAGCAGCTTTGGTGTTTCCGGCAATATTTCTACCTTTTTCCGTACAAGTGAGATATAACACAGTTTCATCCCCGTTTTACAGGTAGAGAGTTTGGGTTTGTCCGTAAGTCAGGGTTGCATCTCATTAATACACTATTTCAGATGTATAGTGAAAAAAATTGACATTGCCATCTTAGTGGACCTTTAAACAGGAAGACTGGATGCCAGCAAATCATTCTTGTGTGTGTGGAGAACGGTTTTTATCAGGTTAGTGTGAAAGCTCTGTGCACCTGTTATTTCTCCAAACACTTTTTCTAGCTCAAGGCCATTCAGTTATAAAAATCCCATAGATCTAAATCTAGCCTCGGTGTACTCGAGTTAACATTCACCAAGTCTGTACGTTGGCGTAACATGGACAGAACTTTGGTCTAGATAGTAAAGCTTTTAACAGGTTGCATGGTCTGGGATTCAGTACAGTCTACTGGTACACACAAGCGTGCCATACTTAGTTCTACTGCACTGCAAAAAACATGCCAAATGTATACGTGGATGCCGGCTTTGGGCATCCATGGGCTTACTAGCAGCCTGTTTATGTACTGATAATGTAGACGAGGCTAAACACCATAAAATCTGCTAGATCTAGGCCCTAGCTTGTTTGTTACTATTAGAAGTCTGAGTTTATCTTTGTCATAATAAGGTCTTTTTCTTTATTGGGAATTTTCCATAACATTCCGGCACGAAACCTGCCTCGAAATATTAGTAGACATCTGTACTTTTGTAAGCCTTTAGCATCTCCAGTGTATGTACAGTAGAAGTCCCAAATACTAAATAGTTCAGGATGTTGTAGTGTTCCAAATCCAGTAGCTGGTTTGCCGTACACTTCAAGTGGAATAAATACATTTGTGAGTAAATTATATGGATCTGTGATGATGCCTGCATGTTTCAGCTTTTGGATGTAATGTGAGCTGCTGGTATAATCTCAATTTTTAATCGTTTTAGAGAGATTGTCCTGACTGTAGTCCCCTCGATTTTCATTACTAACTGTCGCGGCAGTGTTTCATTGTTTGCCTGGCAAAATGGAGGACGTTGCATGATTTAAAAAAAAAAAAACAAAAACTGTGGAGTCGGTGAAAAGCCCCTATAGCAGCAGTCATGCTAAAATGTTGTGCACTTGCATTCACTTTGCTTACTACTGACAGTTATTGATCCAGGCAGGGATGAGTGAGTGAGCGAGCGAGCGAGCAAGAGAGAGAGAGTGCAATCCCAGGAGAATGTGATTGATCAAAATTTCTACACAGCATGGGCGAACTTTGGTGCCACACACAGACACATCATTAGCTGTTTCCATGGTGACATGTAAACACCAGTGACCTATGTTGTTGTATGATGACTGACTTCATCTTTAGGATAATTATGAAGTGTAATTGTTAAGTTGTGCTGTTCTCTTTGGTCATTGAGTTCAGCATCAGCCTGGAGCATTATGATGAAAACTCTCTCATTCGGAGGAAAAAACAAGTAATGCAGGTACTCTCCTAATTTCTGAAAGGTCTTTAAATCCTTTGCACTCAGACAGCTGCTATAAAACACAGTGCTTTTCATTCAGTGAGGTGGGTTTTTTGGGGGGGGGGGTTGTCTATTTTATTTCCTCCTGAAAGGCAGCAATTAATCTGATTATTAGGTATACCACTCCTGTCGCTCGCTACACTAATAGCCAGTATGACAAGCAAGGTCTCTGCATTATTAATAATTCCATTTCGAGAGCTGGGCGAGATGCAGCCCAGCCTGAACCAGGGCCATTGATCAGCAAACACAGAGAGCAGAACACAATGCCTACAGGGCAGGGACAACTGGACAAGAAATGAGACACTCAGTCACACACGTTTTTACACAATACATGGATGAAATATCTCATCTCATCTCATTATCCTGTTCTACAGGGTCGCAGGCAAGCTGGAGCCTGTCCCAGGTGACTACGGGCGAAAGGCGGGGTACACCCTGGACAAGTCGCCAGGTCATCACAGGGCTGACGCATAGACACAGACAACCATTCACACTCACATTCACACCTACGGTCAATTTAGAGTCACCAGTTAACCTAACCTGCATGTCTTTGGACTGTGGGGGAAACCGGAGCACCCGGAGGAAACCCACACGGACACGGGGAGAACATGCAAACTCCACACAGAAAGGCCCTCGCCAGCCACGGGGCTCGAACCCGGACCTTCTTGCTGTGAGGCGACAGCGCTAACCACTACACCACCGTGCCGCCCTGGATGAAATATATTATGAGATTTTAAAAAACAAAACAAAAAAAAAACCCTCATGGTTGAATGCTTGAATAAAGAAACAATGGTTCATGATTTTGACAGAAATGAAGTACATTGCAGTGCAGACGGAACAGTCTGAGATCGGTTCGTGTGCCTATTAAAAAGTTCTGTTTGTTTATTAGAGCGCTGACTTGCATCTAATAGCCTTTTGCACTATCAGTATATCAAACGATGATTAACAGATGATGTATTGCACAGCTCTAGTCCAAATACGCTCAGTCTATGAAAAGTGACGAGGAAGGAAGGAAGGCATGCAAGTTTGAGACCGAAAAGAAGTAGAAGCGATCTTTAAGGCAATGAGGCACATCTAAGCTGCTCTGCTCTGGGATCTATTAAAAGCAAATGAGCGAACGGGGTCACATGACTCCTGTTAAAAATCATTTACACTCGTGATTTATACCCCAACTTATGTTCCTTATGGCAAAACAATGGCATTTGTGACACCTACGAGGAAAACCTATACAGTCGGGAATCTATCCGTTAGCCTTTGACTTAAACCCATAAAACATCGTCTCCTCTACAGAGTCCCTGGGGTTTAAGACATACATCACTTCCTGCGCTGTCACAAAGCCAAACAAAGTTGTCCTGCCAAATGTTTGCTGTCCTCACTAAGTCTCAAACAAGCTCATCATTCAAAGACAAACAGAGCCTTGTTCACTTTAGACTGAGATTAGTTTTCTGGGTATTTGTGCTGACCCTTTCTTTGCCCTGATTTGTGTGGCTGGTGACCAACAGTACCTGCTTTACACAAGGAGCTGTAAACTAGATTCAACTGCCTAGCAATTTACAGAGGCTAAATATGAGATATATGATATATGAGATACGATATGATATGATATGATATATATGATATGGATGTCATGCTAAACTGCACCCCGTATGCTTTTCTAAGAGTATTGTGGGTATACAGTATGTTGGACTTTATAATGCTTCCATTGTTACACAAAGTAGACGTGTTGCATTTTTGTGTGTTTTGCTAATGTTTGCTAGCACTGTTGCAAACCTACATCCTTTGATGTATGCAGTGTTTCAGGGGGGATATTTTTTAGTTTTTTTCGGCCATATCACACAACATTTCTAATTTTACACCCACTTTCATACCAGGCAGTTTTTCACTTGACTCATATACTGCTTATTTAAGCAGCTCCAGCAGAGGCGCTACAAATGCTCAGTGTCAGAAACTCTTGCTGTAGTGTAGCAATACTGTAGGATTGTGAAATGGGAATGTTAGTTGAATTGAATACAAGACGCATAACATCAGTGATATTAGATGAGAAGAACAAAGTCAAATACTAATCAAATATATCATGCACTGAGAGGCTGCGGTTGAAATTATGGATTCTCTTTGGTGACTGGTATAGTACTGTTTTGTGAGGGGCGCAGCCCCAAAGGAAATTGTACTATGCCAGTCACCAAAGAGAATCCATAATTACCGGTGTCTCTCAGTGCATGGTATATTTGATTTATTTCCCTCGTCAAAAAATTCCAAACTAACCCTGTGTCCAAAACCACTCACTCGTTCACTACTCCCTACTCACTATATAGGGAATTACTATATAGAGGACTATATAGTGAGCTCACTGGTAAGATGAAAAAACACTTCCGGACACTACTCCGTCGCGCTGTTATTTACAGTGCGTCGTTACTGTTGCACAATTAAAACGTGCCAGATCAGCCGGCTGGTGGGTTTTCAAAATAATAACTACATGCATGTATTTTTGTGATAAATACATATTATACTGAGTGTATTTCCCACATTTAATCAATACGAAGTACTTTGTGTCTGCTGCATCTTTCAGTTCTTTGAAATCAAGGCTGAATACTTTCTTCTTTGCCGCTGCCTTTTATTAAATCAAATTTGAGGTTTTTGATTTGATTTCTTTCAGCGCGACCGCAGTGCATGATAATGGGATATATTGCTTGGTTAGTAACCATCGGTTGTACACTACTTTTCACGATGCATTGTGGGATACTTTGAGTGCACTATATAGTATGTAATAATTCTCACTATACATTCAGACAGCACTACAAAATGGCGTCCTCATTATATAGTCCACTGTATAGTGAGTAGGGAGTGATTTTGGACACGGTAAGTGTTATCTTTGGTCTGTGAGATTGAATCTCAGCATAAACTCATTGGAGGCAGGTGATTTGTTGTTTACGTCGGAGCGACCTTCGACCTGCGCATGTGCAATGTACCATGCTACCATTTTTGTTTGTTTGTTTATTTGCCATGCTATCGCCTGCCTCACCAGGCATGATCATGATACATAGATCTACACACAGAAATACTCGCTGAGCCACAGCTGTGACTTGAGTCGGTTACTCAACCGTTACTTTTGGGATATAAAAAAGAGACCAAGCAGTACATAAAAACAATTACTGACTCTTAAAACCAGAGAGCCATTAAAACTATTGATTTGTGTGGTTATTTTAATGCGTTCAGTGGAAAATCCCGACTGAAATGTTAATGTTTTTATTTCGATTGTACGAATGGCTTCTATTTTTGTCTCTTTATCATTAAAAAAAAAAGACTCGAGTCAGCCATATAGCTTGAAATTGTGATGTCAGTCCGTCATACAGTGGTGCTTGAAAGTTTGTGAACCCTTTAGAATTTTCTATATTTCTGCATAAATATGACCTAAAACATCATCAGATTTTCACACAAGTCCTAAAAGTAGATAAAGAGAACCCAGTTAAACAAATGAGACAAAAATATTATACTTGGTCATTTATTTATTGAGGAAAATGATCCAATATTACATATCTGTGAGTGGCAAAAGTATGTGAACCTCTCGGATTAGCAGTTAATTTGAAGGTGAAATTAGAGTCAGGTGTTTTCAATCGATGGGATGACAATCAGGTGTGAGTGGGCACCCTGTTTTATTTAAAGAACAGGGATCTATCAAAGTCTGATCTTCACAACACATGTTTGTGGAAGTGTATCATGGCACGAACAAAGGAGATTTCTGAGGACCTCAGAAAAAGCGTTGTTGATGCTCATCAGACTGGAAAAGGTTACAAAACCATCTCTAAAGGGTTTGGACTCCACCAATCCACAGTCAGACAGATTGTGTACAGATGGAGGAAATTCAAGACCATTGTTACCCTCCCCAGGAGTGGCCGACCAACAAAGATCACTCCAAGAGCAAGGCGTGTAATAGTTGGCGAGGTCACAAAGGACCCCAGGGTCACTTCTAAGCAACTGAAGGCCTCTCTAAAATTGGCTAATGTTAATATTCGTGAGTCCACCATCAGCAGAACACTGAATAACAATGGTGTGCATGGCAGGGTTGCAAGGAGAAAGCCACTGCTCTCCAAAAAGAACATTGCTGCTTACCTGCAGTTTGCTAAAGATCACATGGACAAGCCAGAAGGCTATAGATAGTTTTCATTGACGTCACGGCATTCCGGGGAACAGCCCCCAGCCGCCATCTTGGAGGGCAAACAAAACGGACCATCGCCACTACTGGCTACATTATCTCGGACGAATTTATGAAGTTATATAGTCAGTTTTCTAAAATAAAGCTCAATGTCGGCAAAATCAAGCAAACAGAAGTATATAGATACACATCTCACGGTATGCAGCCAAACTGGCCTTGATTGGGGGAATTGACCCCTACGAAGTGGACAAAGATGCATTTTCAAGTGACTATGTAGAGCTGCCAAAGCCTGAAACTGCCAAAGCCTGCTCCAAAGCCTGAAACTGACTTCATCAAACTTTAAAGGCTGTCTGATATATACAACTTTATATATTCACAGCGCACCTTTTGGCGGATGCCGCCTAAATCGCGCAGATCCGATTTTTTTTTTTAGGGGGAGCGTTGGAGTGTCTGATTATAATTTCAAAGTAAATTCTGTATTAAAATTATTAAATAAGCAAATCTGTTACAGTCCATGAAACAGGAAGTATAAGGATGAGAAAACAGTTTAAATCGGGAAGCTGCGCACATTTGCGCAGTCCTGCACACTGCTCAGGACTACAGAATAGACCTAAAATGTTTTTCAAAAATGACTCTTGCGTGAGTGAAGTGACAAGTTTCAAATAGAAACGTGACAAACGAGCGATATTAAGTGTACATTACAATGTAAACGTACACTCAGCGGTTCCAGTTAGGCATTCTCCAGAGATTGTTCACATGATGTTTTGGTTTCCAAAAACAAACTTAAACACAATTGATTGTTTATTTAAACAACTTACCACTTATAAAATGATCGGAGCAGACTTTGCTGTGTTTGGAAGGCTGATAATCCTTGCAGTTGATTCTCGCAAGCCATAGATTTCTCCTTTGTATGCTGAGTTTCTTTGTTTGCTCGCCTTCGTGCTCCCGTACAGTGGGAATTCCATAAAAGCTCCGCTTGACTTCATCATCTGACCTATTACGACAGCCGTGAATACAACAAGTTTGCACCATTGCTAGCTTTAAATAAATGTAAATAATATATAAATGAATGTAACTCGCGCGCTACAATGCGTGCTCAGTGACCCGTACGGTAAGCTTGCCCTGCAAGATGGCCGCCACCAGGGAATCCCCGACTCTGTGACGTCATGTGAAAACTATCTATTGGAAAAATGTTTTGTGGACGGAAACCAAAATAGAACTTGTTGGTTTAAATGAGAAGCATTATGTTTGGAGAAAGGAAAACACTGCATTCCAGCATAAGAACCTTATCCCATCTGTGAAACATGATGGTGGTAGTATCATGGTTTGGGCCTGTTTTGCTGCATCTGGGCCAGGACGGCTTGCCATCATTGATGGAACAATGAATTCTGAATTAGATTAGATTAGATTAGATTAGATTAGATTAGATTAGATTAGATTAGATTAGATAAAACTTTATTGATCCCTTTGGGTGGGTTCCCTCAGGGAAATTAAGATTCCAGCAGCATCATTACAGATAAACAGAGAAAAGAAATAGAGAAAAACTTCTAGATAAATTAAAATAAATTAAGTATTTACATATACAAATATAAAAGAATAAGATATGGGGAAGAGAGGAAGGGGGGAGGGGGGAAGTGGGGTTAGGGTAAATGTATGTGTGTGGGGGGGGGCAGGAAAGATATTGCACTTTATATTGCACATACCAGCGAATTCTAAAGGAAAATGTCAGGACATCTGTCCATGAACTGAATCTCAAGAGAAGGTGGGTCATGCAGCAAGACAACGACCCTAAGCACACAAGTCGTTCTACCAAATAATGGTTAAAGAAGAATAAAGTTAATGTTTTGGAATGGCCAAGTCAAAGTCCTGACCTTAATCCAATCGAAATGTTGTGGAAGGACCTGAAGTGAGCAGTTCATGTGAGGAAACCACCAACATCCCAGAGTTGAAGCTGTTCTGTACGGAGGAACGGGCTAAAATTCCTCCAAGCCGGTGTGCAGGACTGATCAACAGTTACCGCAAACGTTTAGTTGCAGTTATTGCTGCACAAGGGGGTCACACCAGATACTGAAAGCAAAGGTTCACATACTTTTTGCTGCTCACAGATATGTAATATTAGACCATTTTCCTCAATAAATAAATGACCAAGTATAATATTTTTGTCTCATTTGTTTAACTGGGTTCTCTTTATCTACTTTTAGGACTTGTGTGAAAATCTGATGATGTTTTAGGTCATTTATGTAGAAATATAGAAAATTCTAAAGGGTTCACAAACTTTCAAGCGCCACTGTATATCCAGGATATACCATAAATGACTCACACCATATCTTTATCTTTTTTTTTTTTTTGGGACATCACGAGATACATTCCTTAATCAGTGGTGGAACTTTTTTACTATGTCACGTGAGCTGTCCTTGGCTAATCCCTGCACGGGAATTTTTTTTGATGAGGGATATAAATATCAAAAGCTTAATAACAAAACTGTTCAGGTGAAGCAATGCCATTATATCATGAGCACTTGGTTCCACAAAAATCCTACATAATCCACTTTAAGACATTTAACAACAACAAGAACAAAAAATCTGATTTGGATGCCAAAAATGAAAGCTTTTTATCTTTGAAAGCCCTGCTAGTTCATCCGTCCATCCATTATCTGTAGCCGCTTTATCCTGTGCAGGGTTGCAGGCAAGCTGGAGCCTATCCCAGCTGACTACGGGCGAAAGGCGGGGTACACCCTGGACAAGTCGCCAGGTTATTGCAGGGCTGACACAGAGACACAGACAACCATTCACACTCACATTCACACCTACGGTCAATTTAGAGCCACCAGTTAACCTAACCTGCATGCCTTTTGACTGTGGGGGAAACCGGAGCACCCGGAGGAAACCCACACACACACGGGGAGAACATGCAAACTCCACACAGAAAGGCCCTTGTTGGCCACTGGGCTTGAACCCAGGACCTTCTTGCTGTGAGGCGACAGTGCTAACCACTACACCACCATGCCACGCCACCCCCTCCGCTAGTTCATTTATTTATATTAGCCACCCTTGCATGACACACAGCTTTAAGCCCCTTTCACATACGAAGCCTGTTATTGTATGATGTAACAACAACAACGCGGGATAGATGACGGATTTTCATTCCCACTCAGTCTTCCATAAGAGTAAAGTAACAGGATGCTACGGTAACCAGCTCTCCGTGAGACCGGATATGACGTATAATTCATTTCAGTTTCCAGCCATATCTGCTGATGTTTGTTTGTTTCTTTCCTTGTTTTGAATTAGCTGCTGGCTGCTTTACAGGTCTGACTCAGTAGTTCTGTCGCAGTATCATCATTTATGTCACCGCCAACGTCATCATGACCGGTCGCAACTCGTCAATCCAACGGTTCCAATTCCCACTGGAGCCGTGGCAGAAGATTACTGTAAATGTCACGAGGTCACCAGGAGATAGATTAACGTTTCGACTTTGCTGTTTGGCTCCCATTCCTACACGACACCTTTACAGCATAATGGTGATAGATAAATGTTTTTCAGTGCGAGTGTGAATGGGGTATTTCAGAACAGGCACGCTAGCACGATCATACTCACGATTCACATTCTTTCACTGTCTATCTTAACACACATGCACAAGGAAGTCTAACAGGACATATACAGACGCACAAACTCGCATGACTTGAGACAACTTCAGAGGAGAGTGTGTGTAATTGAGCTTAAGTAGGTTAGTGCTGACAGCACGCTCGATGGTTACACCCTTTTCCTGTGACATACTCTTCACTCTGTTGACACACATTTGCAGAAAACACATCCTTAGTGACTATAATACTGTTTTAGTTTGCTTCATCTCATGATGTGGCACTGATCACGCCTCCAGCCCGGAGAGCGAGTAACGCCCAGTACTGTAAACAAGTTTGAGCTATAGCCTGCCAGAGATGTATCGCAAGGGTGGATTACACACATCTGCGTCATTATTAACGAAACATTAAGCTTGTGTTGTACAGTAAGTGGTTATTTATTGGTAGTTTGAAGCTCACAGCTGATGAATGTCAGCTGAAGCATCTGCACTTGAGATTATGGGCTGTGTTGCCCAAATATACAGTGTCTTCCATCTTTCCTCTTGTATCGCTCCACAGTCTGCACATTCTACACTGGGTGAAATGCCCCAGGCCTCTACTCAGACTTTTGAGGCATGACTGTTCGACTTTCATAACTCCATATCTCCCTCTGTGAGCAGCCGGGGGTTGTGGACGAGAGGAGACTGCGAGGATTCATTCTCCCCCTTAGCTTAAAACAAATACTCAATTTAAACCAAAGGCTACACTTTACTGTAACTAAATATGGTCATGGCGGTACAGGATCTCAGATTGAGTGGGTGGGTTTGGGGGAGGGGGGTGCAGAAGCCTAAACCAGATGCTGCTAGTCACGAGCGGTTAGTGCGGCTAACGGCGGTCAGAATGTGCTATGCTTGCACAAAGGTCTTTCCGAGAAATTCAGCCAACGGCCCCCAGCCTCAGCAGAGAGAGAGCGAGAGAGAGAGAGAGGCTGCCAAAGACAGACGACTCGATTTAAAAACCTCCTGGCTGCTTAATGAGTTGGGTTTAAGTCTCTGCAGAAGAATTCTGCGAGCAGTTTGACTCTGACTTGAGGGTGTCTGCTTCCCTGCTGAGAATTTAAAATTTTGGGTTGCTTCATAGCTGGAGTTCTGCAATCTGGCTGTTCAGTGCAAAACTATATATAGAAAGTGCTTATCGTTTAGTCGTGTTTTAATAATAGGGATAATAATAAACTTTGTTTGGATAGTGCTTAGCATGCACTCTGCAGTGGATCGGGATAAAAAGCACATCAGCGTCTAGCAGAGAGCGAGAGAGAAACCGGGGAGAGATGGGGAGGGCAAAGACAAAGAGAAAAATGGATATATTAAATAAGGTTAATGAGTTTAGAAAGTATAGAGGTGGGAGTTTTACTCTCTACCAAAAACATCTGGTAGCGTTTAAAGCTCTGCAGTGTGTGCTTTTGTGGTGTTGGAGTTTTTGGAATGAAAGAGTCTAAAGGGTTTCTCAAAGAGCACATTTGCGTGACTGGGATCTTCCTTTATCATGGGTCAATGACCAGTCGCTGTCTCCAGCCAGTACTTTTCTGCCTCAGATATGCGGTTATTAACCTAACAAATGTTCAACCCACTTCAAACCCAAGTATGTGTTGATGTCTTTCTTTCTCCCCCCCCTCCCCCCTCTGTGATTTATATAGGGTCCTGGCTAACCACCATTGAAGCTCCTCCCTGTCTTTGGGGTTGTTGCACCTCATCCCTTGCCCCCGCTACCCCATCTCTGAATCATCATCTCCATCTTCAGTGCAGACGTTCCTTTGCTGAGATCATAGAGAGACAAACACCTCATCTCTCGGCTGGATTTTGCTGCCACCCAGGCATCGACAGTGAGTACAGAACACTGTCTTTTCCTCATTACGATTCAGATTCACTGACCCATAATCACAGACACAGCAGCTTAGATTTCCTGCAGTTCCTCCCAAGGCAGACAAAATCAATTTCTGACAGCTCCTGGGTTTGCACAAAGCTGGTGACATCAGCACGCACGCAGGTGTGGATTTCGGACCTGTCAGAGCTGTTGCTCTTCACGTGGTCTAATCAAGTGTCATGACAAAGCTTATGAAGTTTGACATCTGTAAAGCAGCAGACATGGAAACAGTTTCAAAATGTCCGCCTGGGATAACATGGATGTTTTGGATCCACACCGCTGAGTGGAGTTAAGAGCACAGAATTAGAATTATGTCCTTTATGCACCAGAGTCACATGTGGTCACATCTGACATTAAAACCAGTATAAACAATCTTCATCAATCTTATTTCTTAGTTTCTGTACAATCAAACCTGTCTGGGTGGAACCCCTGAGACTTTTTAAGCACACAATTTTTACAACCTGAAAAATGCTTGACTTGCAGGTAAATAATCAAAATCAAAAGCGTCAGTATGTGTAACAAGCTATAGAAAGTAAAGGAATAAAAGTAATAATAATAAAAATAGCAGTTAATATTGGGCGGCACGGTGGTGTAGTGGTTAGCACTGTCGCCTCACAGCAAGAAGGTTCTGGGTTCGAGCCCCGTGGCCGGCGAGGGCCTTTCTGTGTGGAGTTTGCATGTTCTCCCCGTGCCTGCTTGGGTTTCCTCCAGGTGCTCCGGTTTCCCCCACAGTCCAAAGACATGCAGGTTAGGCTAATTGGTGGCTCGAAATTGACCGTGAGTGTGAATGGTTGTTTTTCTCTATGTGTCAGCCCTGTGATGACCTGGTGACTTGTCCAGGGTGTACCCCGCCTCTCACTCATAGTCAGCTGGGATAGGCTCCAGCTTGCCCGTGACCCTGCACAGGATAAGCGGCTACAGATAATGGATGGGCATTTAATATTGATAATGACAGTTGCTCTAACAGGAACCACAAACTAATAGGCACTGGGGTTTAGTGTTAATTAAGCAATCACTCAAGCAAGCATGCTGTTGTGTTGAATATCAGAATGGCTGTGTTTCGGCTGTAGGCATGAGGCTACAGTTCTCTAAACAAGTAATTAATAATGAGTGACATTTCAGACACAATATGGACAAATAATTTGTTTATTTATTTTGGTTCCATCAATGAAAATGGTTCCCAAGAAAAGCCACAGCTGTTGCCATGCAATGCACAAACTGACCTGAGAGCCTGAGTACTTGTAGTAATGGTTTCGATGTAACGAACGTCTGCTAGAATTGTACATTTATGTAGCAAACACAGACAAGACGAGTGATACAAACCGTGAAATGTTCTACGCTCAGAAAGCTTCCTGTATAATCAGCTTAGTGGACCAGAACTAGTTTTTGTATCATGCTTTTTATAATTGTGAATCAGAGGTGCATTGTTGATCATCTCTTTCGTCCTTCAGCTGAGTAAGAGGCACATTTGAGTACAAGAGGCACCATCCCGAGCTTCCTGGATGCAGTATTTTGTATAATCGAGATATTTTTGGAAGTTATTTTATTTCATTTCAACATCAAAACAGGCCAAGTGCAATTTTATTCATTTTAGTAGTCTTCTTTCAGTGTTTGGTTAATTTATTCATTTTCAGAGTTTGGTTGATGTGAAGTAAAGATATATAATTCAAGTTGTAAAATGAATAAAAGCCTAGCTATAAATACAGTTCACCTAAATACAGGTAACATTTGGAAAACAGTTTAGGATTCTTTAACAGCTTTATTTGTAGCAAAAAACTATAGCCATACCTGTCAACTTTGAGATTTGAAAAAAAAAAAGGGATATTTCCCAGATTTTTAACTCAAAATAAGGGAAAATTTCGGAAAGTCATACCCTTCACCAAAAGTGGGTGTGTAGTTGAATGGGGGGCAATTTTCTATCTAGTATTTGTGATTTCCTGTACTCTGGTGCATGTTGGTGATAGCCAAGACCCAAACTCAATATGCTTATGGTTTATAGAGTGCATTTGTGAATAAACTATACATTTATTTTTATTTGCTTTCAGTGGTACCAGTTATTTCCCAAATTAAGGGCTAAAATACGTATCTTATGTTAAAATAAGAAAAGGTCATTATATAACCAGTCAATAAATTAAATTCCATTGCAATTTATTATGGTTTTAGCATAGTCATGGCCTCGGAACGAACGATAGATAGATAGATAGATAGATAGATAGATAGATAGATAGATAGATAGATAGATAGATAGATAGATAGATAAAGAGTAATATAAGATATTAAACCAAGAGTGATTTAAAATGGGTAAGTTTCAGATAGAAAATAAAATGGACAATGATTGATTGGATAAAACTGTTAATACACCAATTAGTTTACACTAGGCTATTTATGAGGTCTTAGCCAGGACATACTTAATGTAAACATATGTAGCTTACCTTTGATTATTTGGGAGGCTTTCGTTTTCCCTATGGAAAATTTCTTTGCGATGGAAGAGTCTGGGAACATTCCAGCCACGCACTTGTTGAAATCATCAAAGAAAGAGAGGCTAATGTTTTTCTTAGCTATTAGCATCGCCATCTTCACCTCAGACCTAATCAGTGTTGCCAGATACTGCTGACGTTTTCCAGCCCAAAATATGTTCAAAACCCGCCAAAATGCACTTGAAACCGCCCAACTTGGGCGGGAAACCGCCCAATCTGGCAACACTGGACCTAATCACTTGTTCAGCCTCACCTCCGGATGTAGTTCTGTAATTACTGATGCCTGAGAGGGCGGGGGTGTGAATTCATGGCCCGACTTCCTGCTGTAAACTCCTGTCAGAGGCGTGTCATGAATTCTGGACCTACCGACTTTTTTATATTGTGAAAATACGGGACTTTTATATAATGTGAAAATACGGGATATTTTCGGGAAAATAAAAAAACGGGAAGACAGCGGGAAATAAGTCAAAATAAGGGATTTCCCGGGAAAAACGGGAGGGTTGACAGGTATGACTATAGCACGTCTAACATCATCTAAAAGCTTCATGTTTTATCCCACTTTCAGTATTTGTCCTTCTGCAGGTCTTAGATGACCTAATGATTTCTCTCCATTACTTGACTTACTGTGGAAACAGCTGTATAGTTTGTGAATTAAATATGTAATGTGTGTAAATATTATATAAGCGGTACACCGATCAGCCATAACATGATGACCACTGACAGGTGAAGTGAATAACATTGATTATCTCGTTACAATGGCACGTCACGAGGTTAGTCAGCAAGAGAACAGTCAGTTCTTGAAGTTGATGTGTTGGAATCAGGAAAAATGGGCAAGTGTACAGATCTGAGTGACTTTGACAAGGGCCAAATTGTGATGGCTAGATGACTGGGTCTGAGCATCTCCAAAATGGCACACCTTGTGGGGTGTTCCCGATATGCAGTGGTTGGTACCTACCAAAAGTGGTCCAAGGAAGGACAACCGGTGAACCAGCGACAAGGTCTTGAGGAGCCAAGGCTAGCCCATATGGTCCAATCCCACAGAAGAGCACAAACTGCTGACAGTTTTAATGCTGACACCTTTCTGTTTTTAGCCAGCATTAACTTTTTTCAGCAGTTTGTGCTATAGTAGCTCTTCTGTGGGATTGGACCATATGAACAAGCCTTCGTGCTCCATGCGAATCAATGAGCCTTCGACCCCCATGACCTTGTCGCTGGTTCACCGGTTGTCCTTACTTGGACCACTTTTGGTACGTACCAACCACTGCATACCAGGAACACCCCACAAGATGTGCCATTTTGGAGATGCTCAGACCCAGTAATCTTGCCATCACAATTTGGCCCTTGTCAAATTCGCTCAGATCCATACACTTGCCCATTTTTCTTGCTTCCAACACATCAACTTCAAGAACTGACTGTTCTCTTGCTGCCGAATATATCCCACCCCTTGACACGTGCCATTATAATGAGATAATCAATGTAATTCACTTTACCTGTTAGTGGTTTTAATGTTATGACTGATTGGTGTACACTGTATAAGGTAAAACTGTGGTATGTAATATGCATATGATGTGTGCGTATTAAAATAAGGGACTGAAGGGCAGGAATTGTGTTCATGCAGCTGAAGCGGATGAGACATGTATTCATTCATGCATTATTCCCTGCACTCAAATCAGGGTTTCTTTTTGTATACGTTTGATGAATAGGGGCCATTAAATACAATACACAATAATTATGTTGTGGTCTGGAGATAAATCATGTCTTAAATCATAATTTTGAGAATTACACAGTTCTGTCTGACTATTTACAGGCTTAAAGATATTCAGCCTTTTTTGCCAGAAGTTTTGACTCTGTATAATTAAGGCATTTGCAGCCATATAATAACCTTTGCTTTTGCAAATAATGTTTAAATTACTTCTACATCATGTCTATATTCATGGTTCTATAAACCTGGCGTTCTCAAACAGCAGCCAGGAACCAGAGCCATTATTTAAATGCGTGCAAGATTTTCACTATGCCCTGGAGCCATAAAGCTTTTTAATCCAGGATGTTATATTGACATAACTTTTTTTTTAAGTATTATTAAAGTTGCCATAACAGGATAAGCGGCTACAGATAATGGATGGATGGAATAAAGTTGCCATTAGAGTTAAGTAATTGCTTTAAGACATTATTTATAGGCCTGTTTATTTTTGAGTTTCTGATGTTTGGATGAAACCCATTTAATTCAGTTGGCCAGGCAAACAGGCTAATAACTATACAAAATATAAGAATAATAGCTTTGATAATGCTTCATGGACCCAGGAACCCACAATAGAGAGCCATGGCTATTAGGAATAGACTTCACATCTCATCTCATCTCATCATCTCTAGCCGCTTTATCCTGTCCTACAGGGTCGCAGGCAAGCTGGAGCCTATCCCAGCTGACTACGGGCGAAAGGCGGGGTACACCCTGGACAAGTCGCCAGGTCATCACAGGGCTGACACATAGACACAGACAACCATTCACACTCACATTCACACCTACGGTCAATTTAGAGTCACCAGTTAACCTAACCTGCATGTCTTTGGACTGTGGGGGAAACCGGAGCACCCGGAGGAAACCCACGCGGACACGGGGAGAACATGCAAACTCCGCACAGAAAGGCCCTCGCCGGCCACGGGGCTCGAACCCGGACCTTCTTGCTGTGAGGCGACAGCGCGAACCACTACACCACCGTGCCGCCCAGGAATAGACTTGTAAAGTAAATTTGTTTGTCATTTAGAATTTCAATGTCACAATTTAACAAATCAAATGCATTGTACATTTGTATGTTGTTCAAGGGTTGTAATTATATACTTTTAGTGTGTCTGATAGAGTTGACACAAATCAAGTTTTTAAGGTAAACGTGAATTTGTTAAAAAGGTTTTTTAGCCTCCAGCCTGCACCTTTACATGGTTAAATAGCACAGATCTTTATCTACATGAATATATAACTCTAATCAATATAGTATAAATTTTCAAAAAAAGTTTTTCATAAAGTGTTTTGTCCCGACTCTCAAGAATCAGTAACATATGTTCATACATGACGTGCCATTGTTCCAGCTCAGACTGTTCTTCCTGTTCTTGATCCTGTGTATTTTTGATGGAGTCAGTTATTATCTTGTGCTGTCTGCACTCCCTGCCTTTCCTTCTTCTGCTGCCTAAGTGCCATTTCATTGCAGAAAGACCAGCATTTGGGCCTTACATTAAGCCAATTTCTGTTATTTCCCTACTCAGCCCTTCTTGTCCTCTAAACCCCTTTTTGATTTAAGGGCCATTAGTGGCCACAGAGAGCGAGGGAAAATGCGATGCTTTCCAGCGCGTCTACATCGCATGTCGGTGTGCTCTGCAATGATGCACTGAAATCATTTGGAGCGGAATATGAAAGCGAAATAAGGAGGAACGTGAAAAGTCAGAAAGTGAAATAGAAGAAGAGTGCATGATCAGAGTGTATGTACAAGTGTGAAGAGCCAGCAAGCAGCCTGCATACGGGCTCCCACTCCTTAAACTATTATGTTGTCCTCGGTTTCTGTACACATATGTAGACACGGGTGTGAGAGGTTGGAAATCTCAAACCTGGTTCAGATTCTTCAAGGTGTAGCCAAGGATTTTAGTAAACGTATGCTCAAGCTGGCTAACTCAAAATCTTGAAAGAAAGTGTTCCCTACAATACAACATCTTCAAAATGCCTAGGATAAAATGTCTGAATGCTAATGTAGGAGGGGAGTCTGTTATTCACAGGTGAGTAAAGATGTCACCTGATTTGGTTTATCTCATATTAACATTCTGTGATGCATCACTGAGTGGAACTTTTCCTTTGAACAGATATGTTTTGAGCTTACAGCATAGGAAAAGAATGCTACTCAACAAACTCCATCCATCCATTATCTGTAGCCGCTTATCCTGTGCAGGGTCGTGGGCAAGCTGGAGCCTATCCCAGCTGACTATGGGCGAGAGGCGGGGTACACCCTGGACAAGTCGCCAGGTTATCGCAGGGCTGACACATAGAGACAAACAACCATTCACACTCACATTCTCACCTACGGTCAATTTCGAGCCACCAATTAGCCTAGCCTGCATGTCTTTGGACTGTGGGGGAAATCCATGCAGACATGGGGAGAACATGCAAACTCCACACAGAAAGGCCCTTGCCGGCTACTGGGCTCAAACCCAGAACCCTCTTGCTGTGAGGCAACAGTGCTAACCACTACACCACCATGCTGCCCTACTCAACAAACTGGGGGGAAAAATATATCACTGACTGCACCTTTGCGCGGCACGGTGGTGTAGTGGTTAGCACTGTCACCTCACAGCAAGAGGGTTCTGGGTTCAAGCCCATTAGCCGACAGGGGCCTTACTGTGTGGAGTTTGCATGTTCTCCCTGTGTCTGCGTGGGTTTCCTCCGGGTGCTCCGGTTTCCCCCACAGTCCAAAGACATGCAGGTTAGGTTAACTGGTGACTCTAAATTGACCGTAGGTGTGAATGTGAGTGTGAATGGTTGTTTGTCTCTGTGTCAGCCCTGCGATAACCTGGTGACTTGTCCAGGGTGTACCTTGCCTCTTACCCATAGTCAGCTGGGATAGGCTCCAGCTTGCCTGTGACCCTGTAGAACAGGATAAGCGGCGATGGATGGATGGATGGATGGACGCACCTTTATGCCATTACTTGTAACAAGTACATGTGCTCATTTAGCTGATATTTTTCCAGTAATCATCACTGGATATCAAGTGTTTGGATTATAGATACACAAATTACAAAATTTTATTTATTCACTCACCTGACACCTATAGCATCAGTGAAACGTTTGGACACACCTCCCTAATTCAATGGGTTTTTTAAAAAAAAATTTAAATTAAAAGACACTTCATGTCTTAACGTAATGATGAATGTCATTCTCTTTAGTAGTTAATATGGATTACTACAGTTATGGAATAGGGCTATTTACTGCATTTTTATTATTTACTGTTTGATCTCAAATGCATTAAGAACAGGGCTTTGAACCGGTTCAAGGAACGAAAACGAAAACCGGCAACTTTTTCTATTTCACATGGAACAGAAACAAAACCAGAAACTTTATTATTTTTTATGTTCCAGAACAGGAACGCTTATTAAAAATAATGGTAACCAGTTAATACCGGTTTTTATTTCGTTCCTCAAAGTTTCCGTAGCCTACAAATAAAGTCATTCTTCTCCTGCGCAAGTTTCTATGACCCACTGGGGTTCACTTCCTGTGTGACGTTCGCTGACTGAATGTAGAGAGTGGGAGGGTGGACTACTATCACGTCTCCACATCTTAAATAAGAGGTAAATATTGCAGTCTATCGTTATTCAAAAACGTCAATTTCAAACACGATATCAATATATTTGTCCACGTTAATGAGAGGCTCGCGAACATTAAATGACGTTAACCTCTGTTAGCCTATCAATGCATAGGGCCTGACTAGCCTTTGGTAACACACTAAACGAATTATCTTTCATTTTTGGCACTTTTTCTGTTTGTGTAGATGGGAAGACATACTGAGAATCCAAATCGCCAACATTTGAAATAATAATTGTTTTGAATTATTTCTTGTCTTATTTAATGAAGGTTGTAATAGAATTAGCCTACATTTGGCTTAAGCTGGATGAGACAGAGACATGATTTTATAGCCATTTGTTAAACAGCTGACAGGGAACGTAATTAACCGTTCCGGGAACGAAATTTTTTTGTTCTAACCGGTTCAGGAACGTCTATTTAATGGTGGGACCCAAAACCGGAAACGTTAAAATTCCGTTTCTGTTCGGAACGAACCAATAGGAAAAAAAATTCTGGTTCAAAGCCCTGATTAAGAAGGCAGGAAATTACACTAATTAACTTTTGATGAGGCACCTGTTAATTGAAAAGCATTCCAGGTGACTACCTCATGAAGCTGGTTAAGATAATGCTAATAGTGTGCAAAGCGTCAAGATAAACGGTGGCTACTTTGAAGAATCTAAAATATGAAATTTTTTTTAAAACCCTTTTTTTCTTTGCTACATAATTCTATGTATCTTCCATGTGTTATTTGATAGTTTTGATGTCTTCAGTATTGTTCTACAATGTAGAAAACAGTCAAAATACAGAAAAATCTATGAATGAGTAGGGGTGTCCAGACTTTTGACTGGTTCTGTATTATTGAGCGTGCCTTGGTGCATCTACTGAGCACTTGTTGGTGTGCCTGTGAGCTGTGAACTGTACAGTCCTTCAGTAGAATAGCGTACTCTCTAGGGACTGAGCAGAGAAGGCTGCTGGTGGAAAAGAGAATATCGCGCGCGCACACACATACACACTCACTCTCTCTCTCTCTCTGTGTGCATTTGAAATCCTGATGCACAAAATTGCACAGACCCACAGCTATAGTCAGATCCTTTTCTGTTACAGTGACTGTAAATTGCTAAACGTTGAGGTCTTGCAGCTTATCATACAGAACATTTACACACAAAGCACAGTAGATACTCCAGTAACCTTGACTTTGTCTGTCTGGTACAGTCATTTTCACTCTCAGAGGGAGAATCGAGAAGTTTGTGTGTTTAATCTCTGAGAGAGCCACAGGGCTTCTGGAACTAAAAAAAAAAACAACACCAGTCCTGCTGCTCACTGAGCAACACCATGAACCAGGAGCAAATTGTTCTCGCCTCAGTGCCAGGCTGAACATTGGAGCTACCCTGTAGGAAGAATCCTTAAAGCTAGACGGCCTTTCGATTTCATAAAATTGATGGAATTTAGTTCCCTCTGAAATTTGGTCATTGTGATATGTTTATTTCTGTAATATCTCAAAAACACCAGGCCATTCTGTGGTGGAGAAGTTATTTAATTTGAAGGGATTCCCGAGCATATAATATGCATGAAATCACTCACTTCGCGCAGTCAAACAGACAGAGGAAGTCCGTGTGTGCATGTGCAAGTTTACCTTCTTCTTTTGGGTTTTACAGCAGCTGGCATCCAGTGTTGCATTACTGTCATCTACAGGTTTACCTTTGACCGTGCACTGACAGTTCCATCATTCTGTCGCTAAACGAACAGCTGATCACACCGAGGTGCTCGCTGACCGCAGATATTTTAGTTTGGTCCTGCGTTTCCTTTCCTTTGCAACATAACGTCTTTTCTCACTTTTCATTACTGTAGTCGGTCTTTCACATTTCATTCGCACACTCACATCCTCCATTTTTCTCTCCTGTTTCAAATTTGTATCCCACAATGCCTTGCGTGAATGGGGAAAGCCCGCCACGTGATGCATGATGTAGTATCTTGAATTGGGTCATGGTGAAGCAGGCAAAAATAGCAGAGAATTTAGGGACACGTGGACCTCAATTCATTAATTCTTCTATTTAAAAAAAAACATAATAAAATTGAAAGTCTATGATTCAAATTCAGTAGCTTTCAGTCCACTAAACAAAAATAATTGGGTGTCAGGGGAAAATTCTTTTTATGAACTAAATTTGAAAAATCTGAAAGGCTGTCTACCTGAAATATTGTCTCACACAATCCATGGACTGTAATCGTCATATTGACACACGTGCAGTGATCATTAATTAATTCATGTCTGGACAGGGTAACTAATTCTTACCCTGCGTTTATATCAGTAGCTCAAATCCCTTCACTTGATAATGGCCATTCTTATCTTGAGTTTCTCTGGCGAACTCCATAGCCTAGCTACAGAAGGTTTCCAAAGCCATCCATTTGACCAAAAATGTCTTGCCACTGAAAACGAGGTGTCCTTGCCTATTTCGACCACAAATGGATTTCTGCTAAAAATAAAAATCCCTTCCGCGGATTTGTGGCAAACCCACAATTGCTTCAAGGATATTGTGGTTTTATTTTGTGTGCAGTTGGTAAAGTGCTTCATTCTTCAGCATTCTGGGTTAAGGTGACGAGTCACTTGATGCTTGTAATATTAATGCTTTTAGACAGGTTTAAGACAGCATGAAGGCAAAATGTCTTACTAAGCCCAGTCCTAATGGAATACAGAAGATTTTTTACGAGATTAAAAATAGAATGCTAAAAGCAAATCAGGCCATGTGTGCGTGTGTCTAGGTGATAATTGTGGACTTTAGCCGGTATCTATCCTCTGTAAGAAGCCGAGAGCATTTTCCCACGGCCCATTGATATTCCAAGCGGGTAGCGCATTAAGTGCGGTATTGATCCGTAGATGTGAAGCATCCTCCGGGATTTACCCAAAGCTGCTCTGGGGTCCATTCTGTCAGTACATCTTATCTCTTCAAGCCCTCTTCCAGGCATTCAAAATGACACGAGGAGACAGGTGTGGGTGCATGAGAGCGTGTGGGTTGTCTTATTTGTGAATCAGTGTAAATCATTTTACTTTTCACTTTTGATATTTTCCCCACAGTTCTGGGTTAATGCTCGAAAAAGGCAAGATTTAATGTTTAAGAGTTGTGCGCAAACCTTCAGCTATTAATTTTGCTGAAAACTAGCTAAATCTGCATCTCCTAAAGCTTGGGATTATTGCACAAGTCAGAACCTTCGTACTCCTTTTACCCAAAATGCCTGTCCCAGGCTTAAAGATAAAAGAACATGAACGAGACACTTTTCCTGAGATACCAACACGTCTCACTGCAAGCCAAACGAGGTGGCTCGCCTTATTCTGAAATGTTTGGCGTATTAAAATGTGCCCCACAGGTGAGATGTTCAGTAAGGTGCAAAGTTCTGAGTCCACAACCAAAATACTGTTTGGTCTCCTCAATGATCAAAAGTAAAACAAAACAAAAAATGTTGCTCCATTCATATTTATTCTTAAATACATTATTTAAAACTGATGAAGCCGAAGGAAATCTGAATATCCAGTCCACATATCAAGTGCTTTCTGAATTGATGTGATGCGATATCAGTCAGATAATCACACATGAATGCTTCCAGCACTCTGCAGTGATGGGGGTTGTTGTCCTGGCAACTAAATCCATATCCTGCTTTAATTAGTACAATCCTTTGTTCATTATGTATCACAGATAATTTCAGTAAATAATAACCAGCTTTTCTGATATAATAATAAAAAAAATGTTGTGTATATTGTGGTCTGGGGAAAATTAATTAGGTGAAGTCTGTGGCTGAATTGAACAGCTATTACCTGGTGCATGCTACAGGATTTTCCAATCTTAACCAATTTTAAAAACATTGGAGACAGCAAATATAATGAGACATTATGACGGGCAAGAAGCAGGACCAAACATTTGGTGATTATACTCAAACGATTTTCAGAGTGGTGACATGTTTTTTACGATTTGAAATTGAGGAAGCTCTGATCCAGCTGATGACTTTAAGATCATGTCCACAAACCCCTCACACTACAGCATTATTTGGGCAGATAATCAGTTCTGACCAGCCTCGAATCAGGAAGACCCCAACGATTATCAAAAGCGGTGAATCGGACCCAAAATCAGCCCAACTAGCCTCCAATCCCTCCAAAAAAAAAATCAAATTGTGGAATTTTTTTCCCCTATTTTGTTCCTGCTTGGAACATACTTTGATACATCAACGTTATAGGTAAACTGCCTTTCAGATTTTAAGTTTAGGTCATAAAAAGGATTTTCTCTGATACCCAATTATTTTTGTTTAGTGGACTGAAAGCTACTGAATTTGAATCACAGACTTTCAATTTTATTATGTTTTTTTTTTTTAAATAAAAGAATTAATGAATTGAGGTCCACGTGTCCCTAAATTTTCTGCTATTTTTTCCTGCTTCACCATGAACCAATTCAAGATACTACATCATGCATCACGTGGCGGGCTTTCCCTGTTCACGCAAGGCATTGTGGGATACAAATTTGAAACAGGAGAGAAAAATGGCAGATGTGAGTGTGTGAATGAAACGTGAAAAAGCGACTACAGTAACGGAAAGCGAGAAGAAAAGATGTTGTGTTGCAAAGGAAAGGAAACGCAGGACCAAACTAATAAATATCGGCGGTCAGTGAGCACCTCGGTGTGATCAGCTGTTCGTTTCGCGACAGAATGATGGAACTGTCAGTGCACGGTCAAAGTTAAACCTGTAGATGGCAGTAATGAAACACTGTGGATGCCAGCTGCTGTAAAACCCAAAAGAAGAAGGTAAACCTGCGTATGCGCACACGGACTTCCTCGGTCTGCTTGACTGGACAAAGCGAGCGATTTCATGCACATTATATGCTCGGGAATCCCTTCAAATTAAATCACTTCCCAGCCACAGAATGGCCTGGTGTTTTTTTTTTTTTGAAGATATTACAGAAATAAACATATCATAATGACCAAATTTCAGAGGGAACTAAATTTCACTGATTTTATGAAATCGAAAGGCCATCTAGCTTTAAGAAATCATAGATGCAGTGCTCAGCGTAAATGAGTACACCCCCTTTGAAAAGTAACATTTTAAACAATATCTCAATGAACACAATTTCCAAAATGTTGAAAAGACAAAGTTTAATATAACATCTGTTTAATTTATAACATGAAAGTAAGGTTAATAATATAAACTTAGATTACACATTTTTCAGTTTTACTCAAATTAGGGTGGTGCAAAAATGAGTACACCCCACAACAAAAACTACTACATCTAGTACTTTGTATGGCCTCCATGAGTTTTAATGACAGCACCAAGTCTTCTAGGCATGGAATGAACAAGTTGGCGACATTTTGCAGCATCAATCTTTTTCCATTCTTCAACAATGACCTCTTTTAGTGACTGGATGCTGGATGGAGAGTGATGCTCAACTTGTCTCTTCAGAATTCCCCATAGGTGTTCGATTGGATTCAGATCAGGAGACATACTTGGCCACTGAATCACTTTCACCCTGTTCTTCTTCAGAAATCCAACAGTGGCCTTAGATGTGTGTTTAGGATCATTGTCATGTTGGAAAAGTGCACGACGACCAAGGGCACAGAGTGATGGTAGCATCTTCTCTTTCAGTACAGAGCAATACATCTGTGAATTCATGACGCCATCAATGAAATGCAGCTCCCCGACACCAGCAGCACTCATGCAGCCCCACATAAAGACACTGCCACCACCATGTTTCACTGTAGGCACCATGCATTTTTCTTTGTATTCCTCACCTTTGCGACGCCATACAGTTTTGAAGCCATCAGTTCCAAAAACATTTATCTTGGTCTCATCACTCCAGAGTATAGAGTCCCAGTAGTCTTCATCTTTGTCAGCATGGGCCCTGGCAAACTCTAGGCGGGCTTTTTTGTGCCTGGGCTTTAGGAGAGGCTTCTTTCGTGGACGGCATCCATGCATGCTATTCCTCTGCAGTGTACGCCGTATTGTGTCACAGGAAATAGTCACCCCAGTTTGGCTTTCTGCTTCTTTAGATAACTGCAGTGAACTTGCATGCCGATTTTCTTCAACCCTTCTCATCAGAAGACGCTCCTGTCGAGGTGTTAACTTCCGTGGACGACCTGGACGTCTCTGTGAGATGGTTGCAGTTCCATCTTTCTTAAATTTTTGTACCACTTTTGCTACAGTATTCTGACTGATAAGTAAAGCTTTGCTGATCTTCTTGTAGCCTTCACCTTTGTGGTGTAACGAAATTATTTTCTTTGGGGAATTCTGAAGAGACAAGTTGAGCATCACTCTCCATCCAGCATCCAGTCACTAAAAGAGGTCATTGTTGAAGAATGGAAAAAGATTGATGCTGCAAAATGTCGCCAACTTGTTCATTCCATGCCTAGAAGACTTGGTGCTGTCATTAAAAATCATGGAGGCCATACAAAGTACTAGATGTAATAGTTTTTGTTGTGGAGTGTACTCATTTTTGCACCACCCTAATTTGAGTAAAACTGAAAAATGTGTAATCGAAGTTATATTATTAACCTTACTTTCTTGTTATAAGTTAAACAGATGTTATATTAAACTTTGTCTTTTCAACATTTTGGAAATTGTTTGTGCTCATTGAGATATTGTTTAAAATGTTACTTTTCAAAGAGGGTGTACTCATTTACGCTGAACACTGTAGATTCCACTTTAAAAAAAAAAGTAATGTGGGGTTAAAAAAAAAAAAAAGTCATGTTGGATCTGGAACTAGTTTAATAAACATGGTGGTCTTGCAGTCTCAGTCTGCCTAAAAATGCCTAAAACCATATTAGTTCAGTCAAGTTGCTGGATCAACAAAATGGGCATAAGCCGAATCAATTCAGTGTAATCAGTATTGACTGTCAAACTGTCCACGGTGCCCCTGAACTGCTGTCGAAATGGAATCGTTAAATGCCATTTTCTCCCTTTTCACATTTGGGGTAACTAGAGTTCAGCGGTATGGTATAAGCTGGCTTCTGTTTTAAGATCCATGCAAAAGAGAAATATATTTTGGTTCAGGAAAGTCTCAGTAATCAGATAAAGCTGTATTGGGTTTCCATAACTGATGAAATAACCTGCGTTTGATTGTGGGCTTGATGTTTGTGGAGGCTACTGCAAAAGTGCTTGCATTCGGAGTTAGATATGGAAGATCTGATTGGTCAGTTACACCATTTCTGGATCGCAGAAGCAGTAAAACAATGTTTGGATCAATAACATAATTCAATATTTTTGTCAAATTATTGATTTCTTTAGTAAACAGCTGTGTATTCAGTGGGATAATGTACAAAAAGGCAGTCATTATCGTGAAATAAACTTCTTCAGGGTGATTCAAAACTTCTCCACTTGGAGTCAGGGTACTGCATCACCCTGTCAGAATTTATTTCGCAACAAGGACCGACTCACTGTACATCATCCCTTACATAGCCTATTATCAGGTAAGAGAATGATGTGAAACGGTGCTAATACTTCTTCCCTTCATGAAAGCTCAAAGATGAGATGAGATGTACAAATACTAATAGGTAATGTGGAAAAATATTAAAGTGTAGAAACCGTTGAAGCATAAGTGGCACTTTCATTCACCTTGATAAGGGCTTTTTTTTGGCACTGTATAATCTCTTTCTCACATGGAACTCTTCAATTAATTTTCTTCTTAAATGGATTTTTTCATTATCCCTTAGTCATCTGCTTGATTGGAGCTAAGCTACTGCAGTCTGGGTTTGTTTTTGTCCCCCCCCCCAAGAGTTTCAAGCAGTGGCGGTTCTAGACCAAAATTACTAGGGGGGCCGAGGTGGGGCCAGTGTTTTTTCAGGGGGGCACATATGGACAAAACATGGCAATATTTAAGCGTTCAAAATGTTTAGTTTAGTTTATTTAAAACCAAAACAAAATACATTGAGCATAAATACAATGAGATAAACATTCTGTCTCAATAGCCTAAACATAAAATAAATTGTGCTCAATAAATCTTAAAACCATGTTTCTCTTTTTTGTAAAATAAGATTTCTATTTTTGCATACAATGAACCTTTTCTTCAGATGTGGCTGCACTGGAGTGTCGTCCAAGCACTTGCTGATATCTGGAGAAAGATGAATACAGTAAATATGAGAGTGCTACTGAGAACAACATTTATTTATCATTATTCATTTATTAATTTATTATTATATCTATTATTTATATTTTATATTTATTAATTATTATTCAGACTTCACACTTTCAGGGTAGGCTATATGAATTGTAGGCCAACACTGCTCACACACATGCATTTGTTCAACATCACAAACCTGATGGTGCTGTACTTGATATGCATGGTGAATCTGGTTGTCCCAATGACTCGTTGGGTTGTCCCTCATTCTGTCCCTCAATCTGATCCTGAATGTCTTCATCCTCACTCTCAGATTGCCTTTCAGATGCCTCACTTTCCACCTCTCCAACCACCACCTCTGGCTCTCTCTCCACCTCTGGCTCTCTCTCCTCTTTCTTAATCTTCATCTTCCTTACTCTCTCTATGTTGCTTTTTGCTAATAGGGGCAAAAAAGGACATAATGTCCTTCTTGCTCCTTTTCATGATGATAGCCTACAGTAGGCCTATACTAAAAAGTAAACGGAGAGGAATGTAGCCTCTACATATCACAAGGCCATCCGAGTTTTACAAGAAGGTAAACACTGTCGGTTATTTTACCCATTTCCCAAAAATATTAAGTTAGGCTACTTATTGCTGTGCAACGCACTTTTAAGAAAGCGCAATAAAACGGATTTATTATTGTAGTGAACAACAACAGTAAAACACGGATATGTGCAAACACTGATGTTACAAAATTGAATAATTTTCCTTACCTTCGCCTCTTTGCAATAGCCTAGTTCTTGCAGGGCTGCAGCTGCTGTTATCTCTCACGTCCAAAGTTTACAATTCGCGCTGCTGTGGGTCTTTCTGCTGCAGGTAACAGTGTGCGTGTAGCGCTTTAAGGAGTCCGTGTAGAACACTCCGTCATGTCAGTTCCGATCTTCGAGCCAGCGCACGTCGAAATTAATAAAGCTTATTATCTGTTCAGCACAGGGGCCACAACAGGGGCCAGGAGCAATTTTACAGGGGCACTGGCCCCCCCTGGCCCCCGTTTAAAACCGCCTATGGTTTCAAGAGTTAATCAAATGAAGCCTGTGAGCAGCTGGCAATGCCTCCGAACTGTGACACGTGCTTGACTGTTCTTATTCCTCAATTTGTCAATAAGAGAAAAGAATCCATGCCAAAATGATTATACGAGATGTTCATTTTAACAACGAACTTAGATTTAGGTTTAGTCATAGTCTGTTGATGAAAACAGAAACGAGTTGGTCATATTTTTATCATTTGGTTACTGTTGGATTTAGTCTAGATTTGGTTGACAAGAAACTTCAGACATTAGTCAATGAAAAAACAGGGTTTTTTTCAATGGGATAAAGCATTTTATCACAAAACATCTTTGTAAAAAAAAAAAACTTTGCTAATGTTAGCGAACAAGTAAGGAGTGTCGCAGCATATTTCTCCAACTACAGTGTTAGAGTGCATTACATGACATTACATTGCATGGCATTTAGCAGACGCTCTTATCCAGAGCGACGTACAGCGAGTGCAAAAGTCAGGTACACGAAGTGCTGAACTTCAAGGAAAGAAAGTTGTAGTGCCAATTGAACAAGTGACAGCAATACCTAGTGCAATATGCTGTTGAAGTACCAATACTTAAACAGCCAAGGAAACAAACCAATCATATAAAGTACGACTAAATGGAGAACTCAAATGGTTAACCCTAGGCTCGACCATACACAGCCTGGGTTGGTCAAGACCGATACACAATTGCACAGTGGGCAGGGAAGAAGGGGAGAGGTGCAGCCTGAAGAGGTGGGTCTTCAGTCTTTGCTTGAAGGTGATCAGGGAGACAGCGGTTCTGACCTCAATGGGAAGGTCATTCCACCAATGGGGAACCAGGACAGACAGCAGTCTTGAGGGGGCTGGGCAGGAGCAGAGAGGAGGAGGAACCAGGCAACCGGTAGTAGCGGTGTATTGGGATCTGGCTGGCCTGTAGGGGTGAATCAGACACTGGAGGCACAGTGTCTTGCAAAAGTGTCTTCCCCCTTTGTGTTTGTCCTATGTTGTTGCATTACAAGCTGGAATTAAAATGGATTTTTGGAGGGTTAGCACCATTTGATTTACACAACATGCTTACCACTTTAAAGGTGCAAGTTGTTGTTTTATTCTGACACAAACAATAATTAAGATGAAAAAAAAAACAGAAATCTGGAGTGTGCATAGGTATTCACCCCCCAAGTCAATACTTTGTAGAGCCACCTTTTGCTGCAATTACAGCTCCAAGTCTCTTGGGGTATTTCTCTATTAGCTTAACGCATCTAGCCACTGAGGTTTTTGCCTATTCCTCAAGGCAAAACTGCTCCAACTCCATCAAGTTAGATGGGTTGTGTTGGTGTACAGCAATCTTCAAGTTATGCCACAGATTCTCAATTGGATCGAGGTCTGGGCTTTGACTCAGCCATTCCAAGAATGTTTCCCTTTAAACCACTCCAGTGTAGCTTTAGCAGTATGTTTAGGGTCATTGTCCTGCTAGACCGTGAACCTTCGTCCCAGTCTCAAACCTCTGGCTGACTCGTACAGATTTTCCTCCTGAATTGCCCTGAATTTAGTGCCATCCATCTTTCCTTCAGTCCTGATCAGCTTTCCTGTCCCTGCAGATGAAAAATATCCCCATAGCATGATGCTGCCATCACCATGCTTCACTGTAGGAATGGTGTTCTCAGGGTGCTGGGTTTGCGCCACACATGGCATTTCCCATGATGGCCAAAAAGATCCATTTTAGTCTCATTTGACCAGGGAATCTACTTCCATGTGTTTGGGGAGTCTGCCACATGCTGTTGGGCAAACTCCAAATGTGTTTCCTTAAGCAGTAGCTTTTTTCTGGCCACTCTTCCATATACTCTGTGGAGTATACGGTCCTATGTACCACTTTAACTAGAATATAGCATTCATGTGACATTATGCAGTGTATGCACATAATTATTAATAAATAAAATAGCACATGGTTCTCAGTGTTGAAGGTCTTTGATTTTCAAAACATTTGCAAATACAGAAAAAAACCCCCAAACTTTTGACTCCTTAACATTCACCACCTGAATCACATCTTCAAAGGATTTAAGAAAGAAAAAAAAAGTAGTAGTGATCCTATGCATCTCTGATTAATGCCCTCCTTGTCTGGGCTGTGAGTTTTGGTGGGTGGCCTTCTCTTGTCAGGTTTGTAGTGGTGCCATATTCTTTCCATTTTGCTATAATAGATTTAATGGTGCCCTGTGGGATATTCAAAGTTTAGGATTTTTTTTATACAGTGGTGCTTGAAAGTTTGTGCACCCTTTAGAATTTTCTATAGTTCTGCATAAATATGACCTAAAACATCATCAGATTTTCACACAAGTCCTAAAAGTAGATAAAAAGACCCCAGTTCAGCAAATGAGACAAAAATATTATATTATACTTGGTCATTTATTTATTGAGGAAAATGATCCAATATTACATATCTGTGAGTGGCAAAAGTATGTGAACCTTTGCTTTCAGTATCTAGTGTGACCCCCCCGTGCAGCAATAATTGCAGCTAAATGTCTCCGGAAACTGTTGATCAGTCCTGCAAACTGGCTTGGAGGAATTTTAGCCCATTCCTCCATACAGAACAGCTTCAACTCTGGGATGTTGGTTGGTTTCTTCACATGAACTGCTCGCTTCAGGTCCTTCGACAACATTTCGATTGGATTAAGGTCAGGACTTTGACTTGGCCATTCCAAAACATTAACTTTATTCTTCTTTAACCATTATTTGGTAAAACGACTTGTGTGCTTAGGGTCGTTGTCTTGCTGCATGACCCACCTTCTCTTGAGATTCAGTTCATGGACAGATGTCCTGACATTTTTCCTTTAGAATTCGCTGGTATAATTCAGAATTCATTGTTCCATCAATGATGGCAAGCCGTCCTGGCCCAGATGCAGCAAAACAGGCCCAAACCATGATACTACCACCACCTTGTTTCACAGATGGGATAAGGTTCTTATGCTGGAATGCAGTGTTTTCCTTTCTCCAAACATAACATTTCTCATTTAAACCAAAAAGTTCTATTTTGGTCTCATTTGTCCACAAAACATTTTTCCAATAGCCTTCTGGCTTGTCCACGTGATCTTTAGCAAACTGCAGACGAGCAGCAATATTCTTTTTGGAGAGCAGTGTCTTTCTCCTTGCAACCCTGCCATGCACACCATTGTTGTTCAGTGTTCTCCTGATGGTGGACTCATGAACATTAACATTACCCAATGTGGGCGAGGCCTTCAGTTGCTTAGAAGTTACCCTGGGGTCCTTTGTGACCTTGCCAACTATTACATGCCTTGCTCTTAGAGTGAACTTTGTTGGTCGACCACTCTTGGGGAGGGTAACAATGGTCTTGAATTTCCTCCATTTGCACACAGTCTGACTGTGGATTGGTGGAGTCCAAACTCGTTAGAGATGGTTTTGTAACCTTTTCCAGCCTGATGAGCATCAACAACACTTTTTCTGAGGTCCTCAGAAATCTTCTTTGTTCGTGCCATCATGCACTTCCACAAACGTGTTGTGAGGATCAGACTTTGATAGATCCCTGTTCTTTAAACACAACCTCAATTCCAAAAAAGTTGGGACAAAGTAGAAATTGTAAATAAAAACGGAATGCAATGATGTGGAAGTTTCAAAATTCCATATTTTATTCAGAATAGAACATAGATGACATATCAAATGTTTAAATTGAGAAAATGTATAATTTAAAGAGAAAAATTAGGTGATTTTAAATTTCATGACAACAACACCTCAAAAAAGTTGGGACAAGGCCATGCTTACCACTGTGAGACATCCCCTTTTCTCTTTACAACAGTCTGTAAACGTCTGGGGACTGAGGAGACAAGTTGCTCAAGTTTAGGGATAGGAATGTTAACCCATTCTTGTCTAATGTAGGATTCTAGTTGCTCAACTGTCTTAGGTCTTTTTTGTCGTATCTTCCGTTTTATGATGCGCCAAATGTTTTCTATGGGTGAAAAATCTAGACTGCAGGCTGGCCAGTTCAGTACCCGGGCCCTTCTTCTACGCAGCCATGATGCTGTAATTGATGCACTATGTGGTTTGGCATTGTCATGTTGGAAAATGCAAGGTCTTCCCTGAAAGAGATGTCGTCTGGATGGGAGCATATGTTGCTCTAGAACCTGGATATACCTCTCAGCATTGATGGTGTCTTTCCAGATGTGTAAGCTGCCCATTGCCACACGCACTAATGCAACCCCATACCATCAGAGATACAGGCTTCTGAACTGAGCGCTGATAACAACTTGGGTCGTCCTTCTCCTCTTTAGTCCGAATGACATGACGTCCCTGATTTCCATAAAGAACTTCAAATTTTGATTCGTCTGACCACAGAACAGTTTTCCACTTTGCCACAGTCCATTTTAAATGAGCCTTGGCCCAGAGAAGACGTCTGCGCTTCTGGATCGTGTTTAGATACGGCTTCTTCTTTGAACGATAGAGTTTTAGCTGGCAACAGCAGATGGCACGGTGAATTGTGTTCACAGATAATGTTCTCTGGAAATATTCCTGAGCCCATTTTGTGATTTCCAATACAGAAGCATGCCTGTATGTGATGCAGTGCCGTCTAAGGGCCCGAAGATCATGGGCACCCAGTATGGTTTTCTGTCCTTGACCCTTACGCACAGAGATTCTTCCAGATTCTCTGAATCTTTTGATGATATTATGCACTGTAGATGATGATATGTTCAAACTCTTTGCAATTTTACACTGTCGAACTCCTTTCTGATATTGCTCCACTATTTGTCGGCGCAGAATTAGGGGGATTGGTGATTCTCTTCCCATCTTTACTTCTGAGAGCCGCTGCCACTCCAAGATGCTCTTTTTATACCCAGTCATGTTAATGACCTATTGCCAATTGACCTAATGAGTTGCAATTTGGTCCTCCAGCTGTTCCTTTTTTGTACCTTTAACTTTTCCAGCCTCTTATTGCCCCTGTCCCAACTTTTTTGAGATGTGTTGCTGTCATGAAATTTCATGTGAGCCAATATTTGGCACGAAATTTCAAAATGTCTCACTTTCGACATTGGATATGTTGTCTATGTTCTATTGTGAACATAATATCAGTTTTTGAGATTTGTAAATTATTGCATTCCGTTTTTATTTACAATTTGTACTTTGTCCCAAGTTTTTTGTAATTGGGGTTGTAAAACAGGGTGCCCACTCACACCTGATTGTCATCCCATTGATTGAAAACACCTGACTCTAATTTCACCTTCAAGTTAACTGCTAATCCTCGAGGTTCACATACTTTTGCCACTCACAGATATGTAATATTGGATCATTTTCCTCACTAAATAAATGACTAAGTATTATATTTTTGTCTTATTTGTTTTACCGGGTTCTCTTTGTCTACTTTTAGGACTTGTGTGAAAATCTGATGATGTTTTAGGTCATATTTATGCAGAAATATAGAAAATTCTAAAGGGTTCACAAATTTTCAAGCACCACTATAACCCAACCCTGATCTATACTTCTCCACAACTTTGTCTCTGACCTGTTTGGAGGCTCCTTGGTTTTCATGTTGCTTGCTTAGTAGTGTTGCAGAGTCAGGGTCCTTCCAGAACAGGTTGATTTATACAGACATCATGTGACAGATCATGTGACACTTTGATTGCACACAGGTGGATCTTAATCAACTATTTATGTGACTTATGAAGTGAATTGGTTGGACCAGCTCTTATTTAGGGGTTTCATACGAAAGGGGGTAAATACTTATGCACACTCTAGATTTCTGTTTTTTCATCTTAATTATTGTTTGTGTCACAATAAAACAGCAGTTTGCACCTTTAAAGTGGTAGGCATGTTGTGTAAATCAAATGGTGCTCACCCTCCAAAAATCCATTTTAATTCCAGCTTGTAATGCGACAAAACAGGACAAACACCAAGGGGGATGAATACTTTTGTAAGGCACTGTATGCTGACCCTAACCCCTTGAGAGCCTGGTAAGCTAGCACCAACATCTTAAATTTGATGCGAGCTGCAATAGATAGCCAGTGCAGGTCGGCAAGCAGGATACAGACTCGTATCAGAAAAGACAGGAATCTCTCGAGCACATAGTGTCCTTTCACCATGCACACAGCAGCGCATAGTGTGCAGCGTGTTTTCATGAATCTGATTATCTTCAAATCACCTTTTCAAAGTGAATGTGGAAAGATGATGATGGAGGAGAAAGCTTTCACGTTTGTACAACTGACCAGCATGTTCATGTCCTTTTGACATTTTGATCTTGTTATTATTCTTTGTGGAAAATGTAATAATGGTACGTTTTGTCATACTGTATATTTTGAGTAGAATCCCCCCCCAAGTTAGTTCTTGTTAAATTTTCTTCATTAAAAAGGCCTGTTCCCAGAATGTTAGCTTTTGTCAAGAAAATGAACAGTGAGGTGCACAAGATCAGTAATTTCCACCATATGCCAGGTCATCTCAATCTCCTCTGTTTTTTTTTTTTCCCCCAGATTTAATCATCATGTTCTTTACTTACTTCACTTAATCACATTCTCATGTACATTCATGCCAAATGTTCCATATGACATTTCTTCTTCCCAGCCACTCAGGATTAAATTGAAATCTTGTCTTTTCCTTAGCGGTTATTTCCTGTTCAGGCAAGTTCATCTTTTCTATCCCTAACCTGGCTGTCCGTAAAGTTAATTTAGAATATTCATGGAGCTGAGTTTTAGAAATCAGTTGACTTGGGAGGAAGAAGTTAAGTGAATCCCTGCTGCTTTCCTCTGAACTATCTACAGTCCTTCGTAGTCATCATTTTATGCTTAGTGCATGGCTGCTATCTCCAGATGATGAAAGCATATGATTGTGGAGGCTTATTTTGACCGATATAACTCTCACTACTACTTTTTTCCTTCTTAAATCCTTTGAAGATGTGATTCGGATGGTGAATGTTAATGAGTCGAAACTGTAGGTGTCGGAGGGTTTTTTTTTTCCCTTTCTGTATTTGCAAATGTTTTGAAAATCAAAGACCTTCAACACTGAGAACCATGTGCTAGTTTATTTATTTATTTTATAATTATGTGCATACACTGCATAATGTTGTATTCTAGTTAGAAACCAGAAATAAAAAAGCTGCAGATATTCACAGGTTATATTTACTAAACCAGTACAAGAAAGCAGAGAAATGAAGGCTCTCCACTTCTTTCATGCACACGCCATGCCTGGCGTAAAATGAAAAGCATTGCAGAGTGATTACTACTTCTTGTGTGCTTAAAACACAAGACTATGCCATCATGCTGCACTTGTTTGTCATCTCTACATGCGTGAAGATGAAGTGGAACTTCCACTGAAATCCCACGCTCGCACTTTCTCTTTGAACTTTATTTAAAATCATTCTCTGCAAACATGTCATGATTGTGCAACCTGGAGTTTCATAGAAAAGCATTTGTACAGTAATTGTACTCATGGATGAGCTGTTTTAGTCACTGCCCCACTGTCTTATGCCACTTTTTTGTTTTTTACTGCAGTCAACAGACACATTACTAATAGCGAGACATTTATCTATCTGCTAATGAGGTAGCTCGAAAGAAATGCTTCCTTTTAACTCTCTGAAAAGTCAAAGACAAACCATAAAATCAAAATGAACAATTTCTCAGTCAGTTTCTAACCATGGCAGCTAGCTACTTCCAATTCATCCATAACGACTACTCGCTTCCTCATCAGGTAACAAAAACGTTCAAATCACCTTCTAGCTAATGAGATGCTTGCACTCGATCTGAAGCATGCAACACCTGTGGGAGTGAAAAAGCCCAGATGTTGATGGGGACAACTCAGCTCACCTGTGGTCTTGCCTATTTCTGACTGGGTTTTTTTTCCCCCGTTCTTCACAGAAATCTCAGATGTTCTTTGTAATGAGTCATTCTTTGGAGTTTTGTTTTTTCCCCTTATTTATATGGTGGTATAACTATTTAATCTAGTTTGTAACAAGTGTGTGTGTGTTTTTATATATATATATATATATATATATATATATATATATATATATATATTAGTGCTGTCAAAAATGTCGCATTATTATCGCGTTAACTTGACTCAATTTTAACGGCGATCATTTTTTTATCGCGAGATTAACGCTCTGTGACATGATGTAGGTTTTTCATAAGCTTTTGAAACTGCCAGGAACTTGGAGCTTAGAAAAACGATAGCAGCTAGACTGTAATGTCACGCCCTGCACAGCCAGAGTCCTCTGCCCTCCCCCCAAAGAACCAGCGCGGGCAGCTCGCGCTGCTGCGCCTTGGGACGAAGAGCCACGGTGCTCGGCTTAGGTTTCGTTTTCCCATCGGCGGCTCCAGCCCGACTTTGCAGTGGCTGTGACAAGACGTGTTATACGGAGCCGTAGTAACTTGTCCCCTCACTTTTAATTACCCGAGCGCACGCCTTAACGCAAGGCGTGCACACAGGTTATAACTCGTGCGCGCGCATTAATATCTTGTGCACACGCCTTATAAGTCGTTCCCACGCTTTATTTTTTTTATTCACCATGTCCCCTCTACGGCTCCGTAGTGTTATGCTCTGCAATAAAAAAAAAAAAAAAAACACTGGTACAAAGCAAGCCCATTCACTTTTTTATGCTGATAAAAGAATTACAATGGTTTTTCATGTGACAAAAATGTGCGATTAAATTGCGATTAATCGCGAGTTAACTATGACAGTCGCGACATTAATCGCGATTAAATATTTTAATCGCTTGGCAGCACTAATATATATGTGTGTGTGTGTGTATATACAGGCCTAGAAATTCATATATTTTTTCACCAGCCAGCCGGACTAGTTACCTTCCAAAGTAACTAGCCAAACAGAAAATCAACTAGCCAAAATTTGTTCATGTATGAATTTTACTTCTGTCAAAAATAACGCAAAAGAGAGTAGTTACCATTGTTCATGACTAATGTGCATTTATTTCAAGACCCGAGTATTTTGATACTGTTGTTAAATACATAAATGAGAACAACACAGAGCACCATAATATAATATCAACAAATAATAATATATTGGAAAACTTGGCAACTTGGTGTATGAGTATTGAAAACAAATATACTTACTATCATGACTATAGCACCCAAAATATGTCCAACATGCTTTCTGTATTTAACCATTTATGAGAGAGGAAGCATTAGGAGCGTCATATTGACTAGGAATCAACTTGAAAAAAATTAATTATTCCATAAAAATCGTATCACAGCCAAGGCCTACCCTGCTCCCACGTTTGCTTATAAGTCCTTTGTCGTTTCTCCTTCTCGTACGCTTTATCGGCGGCCTTTTTCTCCTCTTCAGACCGAGGTCGCTTTGTCCCCGTCTCTGGTGGTTTCTGTACACCTTTCAGAAAATTCCACATCGCAGCGTAGCTTTGGCAGATGTAGATGTAAACAACAAAAAAACACACATGTTTAAATGGGTGATAATGTGGCCACATCTATTGAATTTGATAACGTGATGTGGCAGTGGGGGCGTGGCCAAGCGTCGGTCTGTGAATGGAGGGCGGAGTCAGGGAAGGTAAGTGGTGGAATCATTGCACCTGATGGGGATTAACCTGTGTTTGTGTGTCTTCCCCAGTGACCGCGCCCTTTAAAAGGAGAGGAGAGCAGAGAAAGGGAGCTCTCTCTCCCCAATCAGAACCCTTGTGTGTGTGCGCGCACGCGGCTGGGAAGTGATAAAAGGCTGAAAAGCTAGCAATAAATAGTTCATTGAGAACTCAGTTCTGGCCTGCCGTGCTTCTGTGCTCCACCCACTTGGTCCAATACTACACGTGATTACTGCGATATTCAATGAGATGCGTTATATGCATGCGCAGTAGTGAAAAAACCGACAGCCTGACTCGTACACGATATGACTCGGAATTCTTCGGTATTTGCCATCCTGCCGATAAACACATCAATTAACACAGACACGGCACACACTTAATATGTGGCAGCTTTAGTTGACGGTGTGTCTGAATCTTCGCTTCATATATATTTTTTATTTTCAACTAGCCAGCTGGGCTGGCTAGTGACAGGAATTACCCGCCAAATGACAAATTAAGTCGCCTCGGGCAACCAGACCACCGCGAATTTTGAGCCCTGAGATAGAGAGATATATATATATATATATATATATATATATATATATATATATATATATATATATGGGGCGGCACGGTGGTGTAGTGGTTAGCGCTGAGGGCCTTTCTGTGCGGAGTTTGCATGTTCTCCCCGTGTCCACGTGGGTTTCCTCTGGGTGCTCCGGTTTCCCCCACAGTCCAAAGACATGCAGGTTAGGTTAACTGGTGACTCTAAATTGACCGTAGGTGTGAATGTGAGTGTGAATGGTTGTCTGTGTCTATGTGTCAGCCCTGTGATGACCTGGCGACTTGTCCAGGGTGTACCCCGCCTTTCGCCCGTAGTCAGCTGGGATAGGCTCCAGCTTACCTGTGACCCTGTAGAACAGGATAAAGCGGCTACAGATAATGAGATGATATATATATATATATGTGTGTATGTGTGTGTGTGTGTATATGTGGGTGTGTATGTCTGTCTTAATTGGTCAGTTTTCTGTCTAAATTGCTCTCCAGGTTCTAAATGCTTTTATATTCTTGCTGTTAATGAAAAATGTCATATTTCTTTATTCATCCTTTAATCTGTAAATCTGATTACTAGGGTGGCATGTTTTAGCAAAGTGGATGAAAGTAAATTGAATTATTAATGTAAGACACTTCATTAACAATCGGTGCATTTTTAATGGTTCAGTCTGATGCCCTCTAGCACTCGAATCAGTGAAAGTCTCAGTATTACACAATAAACACTATTACTTGAGGTTTGGCAGGAGATAGCCATCTCTCAATACTCCCCGAGTACCCATCTAAATTCAGACATGCTATAAATAAAGAACTCAACTGTTGTAACCTCTGTGACATTTGTATTTGTTGCGACCGTCATCATTAGGGATGCTGCACTGCAGCTGTGCTGTAGGACTAGATGAGGATGTGAGAGTGCACTAGAGCCCAGGCTGATGAGATGCATTGTGTCCACTGTGCCTGTGTGAGAGAGAGAGAGAGAGAGAGAGAGAGACACAAAAAGAGACAGAGGTCCAGACAGACTGATTGGAGCCAGGTCCCCATTACTGCACCAGAGAGGGCATCAGAACACATCATCTGTGCTGCTCTCCCACATACCCCTGCGACAAAGGACTTGAATCAGCATCTACAACAAACAGACAAGCCCTTCCTTTTCTCCCCTGAGCCATCGACCTGTTGTTCATGTCCCTCTTTTGAGACTCCTAGTCTTGTTTTCTTTTATAGTTTTGTTTCATTGATCATAGGAATGAACAATTGCTTAAAAAGACCTGAACTGTCATTCCGGAGGGGAAAAAGAGAAGGCCATGAACATTATGCAATCTCTGGGGAAAGTTACATTTCAGAATTGTGTTGGTGGTTGTGATACACAAGTCTGACACTAATAGTATCTCAGAAAGGCTGGAAGTGTGTGTGGGAAGGTTCATATTTCTTGATACGTTAACTATAAGAGGTTATTAATGGAAATGTCTATAAAAATGATGCTGCTACCATACCGGTAAGTGTGTGTGTGTGTGTGTGAGAGAGAGAGAGAGATCACAGACCCAGTCCTAGACTCTCTCTCTCGCTCTCTCTCTGGCCCTGTCCACACGGCAACGGATTCAGATGAATCTGATAAAATTGTTTATCGTTTCGGCCTGGCGTCCACATGGCACTGGCGTTTTGGGTGCCCCAAAACGAAATCTTTTGAGAACGGGTTCCAGAGTGGAAAAATCTGGCAACGTCCCCGTTGCGAAGTCGTCTGGATGAGTAGAACAGATTTGTTTACGATGACGTCACAACCACATGACTGTCAGTGCTTCACGCCGGGTAGAAGTGTAACGAACTCGATGCGAGTTGTCAACAAATTCTATAACTTGGTTCATGAAACGCGCTTACAAAATATTTTCACTGTGAATATTTATTGTGTAATGGTGCAAAGAGAGAGAGAGAGAGAGAGAGAGAGAATAGCCCTTAGGGCAGAGTCTTTAGTCCAAACACTGCGGAAGTACTGAGTATAACCAAACCGCGCACCACCCGTGCGCTTTCCAAAAACAAAAACAATCCCGCCAGCAAAAATAGGGAAAAAAAAAAAGGAGCGATCTCACCTCTTCAGATGTTGGTTTAAGTCCGACAACACATTCCTCAAAAAGGGCGTAGAAGAACAAAGTAATCCATCAACGTGTAGCATTCAATTTATTCCGGACCATTAAAGAATTCTGGAGGATATCAGAATGTTGGCGTACCGGCTTCCATCTACCCCCATTCATTCCTCTTTCCGTGTCTTTCGTTTTACGCTACTGATTAATAATCAAAACTTTATGTGGCTGATGCTACAGAAGAAGGGGTTTATGCGCATGCGTCTACTTCTTCTATTGTTCTGGTGTCTCCGATGGGACCATCTTACAGCGCACATAGAGGTGTGGCATGTGTATTGCATCGTTTTCAGCAAGCGTTGCGTTGCCATATGTACCTGATATTTTACTGATCCGTTGCCCATGTGGACGCGATATTTAAAAAAAAAATCTCGTTGCTGTTGTCGTGTGGATGTAGCCTTTGTCTCCCCCTCTCTCTCTCTGTCTGTCTGTCTCTCCCCTCCTCTCTCCCCCTCCTCTCTCTCTGTCCCCCCTCCCTCTTTCTCTGTCTCCCTCTCTCTCTATCTGTCTGTCTCTCCCTCTCCTCCTCTCTCTGTCTCCCCCTCCTCTCTCCCCCTCCTCTCTCTGTCTCCCCCTCCTCTCTCTCTGTCTCCCCCTCCTCTCTCTCTGTCTCCCCCTCCTCTCTCCTCCTCCTCTCTCTCTGTCTCCCCTCCTCTCTCCCCCTTCTCTCTCTCTGTCTCCCCCTCCTCTCTCTCTGTCTCCCCCTCCTCCTCCTCCTCTCTCTCTGTCTCCCCCTCCTCTCCCCCCTCATCTCTCTCTCTGTCCCCCTCCTCTTTCTCTGTCCCCCCTCCCTCTTTCTCTGTCTCCCCTCCTCTCTCTCTCTGTCTCCCCGTCTCCCCCCCTCTGTCCCCCCCCCCCGCCAAATAGCTTTTGCCTTCTTTGTTGCTTTTATAACACCTGAATGTCTCTTTTTACCTCCACCTGTCCTGCTATATTTCTTTCTTTATCTCTGTCCAAATTCTTTCTATATGCACAGGCCACTTTATCTCCTCTCCTCTCCCCCCCCCCCCCCCCCACACACACACACACTCACTCACTAATATATTCTCTTTCTACCGCTCTCTTTCTTACTCTGTCTCACACACAGCCACACACACATTCTTACTCATGTCAGCTGTGGCACAAGAATAATGGCCTCTTATTGGCTCTTGCACACAGACTAATGAGAATCTCAAATCCGACAAGCAGAATGCATTTATCACGTTACTTACACTTAATGACACCACCGGTGCCATGGCTTAACTTCACACACTGATTGGGTGTACAAATGTGTGTGTGTGCAGACATTATAAAGGCTTCTGGTCTCTTATGCCTTCTATTAGAGAAGTGTGCGTAATAATTTGCCAGAAAAGTGTATTTTTACTTTCAAGGCAAAAGAGTCTGTTTGGGCAGAGAAGCTTAGTTTTGCCCCTCACACCAGAATTTAATCGGTTTAGATCATATTGTGCTGAGTTTACATCCGGAGTGTCAAACTCTGCCCTGGCCTTATCAGCATTTTTATGAGCCTTTGATGGGACACAATCTTATTTCTTACAACCCCGATTCCAAAAAAGTTGGGACAAAGTACAAATTGTAAATAAAAACGGAATGCAATAATTTACAAATCTCAAAAACTGATATTATGTTCACAATAGAACATAGACAACATATCCAATGTCGAAAGTGAGACATTTTGAAATTTCGTGCCAAATATTGGCTCACATGAAATTTCATGACAGCAACACATCTCAAAAAAGTTGGGACAGGGGCAATAAGAGGCTGGAAAAGTTAAAGGTACAAAAAAGGAACAGCTGGAGGAACAAATTGCAACTCATTAGGTCAATTGGCAATAGGTCATTAACATGACTGGGTATAAAAAGAGCATCTTGGAGTGGCAGCGGCTCTCAGAAGTAAAGATGGGAAGAGGATCACCAATCCCCCTAATTCTGCGCCGACAAATAGTGGAGCAATATCAGAAAGGAGTTCGACAGTGTAAAATTGCAAAGAGTTTGAACATATCATCATCTACAGTGCATAATATCATCAAAAGATTCAGAGAATCTGGAAGAATCTCTGTGCGTAAGGGTCAAGGACAGAAAACCATACTGGGTGCCCATGATCTTCGGGCCCTTAGACGGCACTGCATCACATACAGGCATGCTTCTGTATTGGAAATCACAAAATGGGCTCAGGAATATTTCCAGACAACATTATCTGTGAACACAATTCACCGTGCCATCCGCCGTTGCCAGCTAAAACTCTATAGTTCAAAGAAGAAGCCGTATCTAAACGTGATCCAGAAGCGCAGATGTCTTCTCTGGGCCAAGGCTCATTTAAAATGGACTGTGGCAAAGTGGAAAATTGTTCTGTGGTCAGACGAATCAAAATTTGAAGTTCTTTATGGAAATCAGGGACGCCGTGTCATTCGGACTAAAGAGGAGAAGGACGACCCGAGTTGTTATCAGCGCTCAGTTCAGAAGCCTGCATCTCTGATGATATGGGGTTGCATTAGTGCGTGTGGCATGGGCAGCTTACACATCTGGAAAGACACCATCAATGCTGAAAGGTATATCCAGGTTCTAGAGCAACATATGCTCCCATCCAGACGACGTCTCTTTCAGGGAAGACCTTGCATTTTCCAACATGACAATGCCAAACCACATAGTGCATCAATTACAGCATCATGGCTGCGTAGAAGAAGGGTCCGGGTACTGAACTGGCCAGCCTGCAGTCCAGATCTTTCACCCATAGAAAACATTTGGCGCATCATAAAACGGAAGATACGACAAAAAAGACCTAAGACAGTTGAGCAGCTAGAATCCTACATTAGACAAGAATTCCTATCCCTAAACTTGAGCAACTTGTCTCCTCAGTCCCCAGACGTTTACAGACTGTTGTAAAGAGAAAAGGGGATGTCTCACAGTGGTAAGCATGGCCTTGTCCCAACTTTTTTGAGATGTGGTGTTGTCATGAAATTTAAAATCACCTAATTTTTCTCTTTAAATGATACATTTTCTCAGTTTAAACATTTGATATGTCATCTATGTTCTATTCTGAATAAAATACGGAATTTTGAAACTTCCACATCATTGCATTCCGTTTTTATTTACAATTTGTACTTTGTCCCAACTTTTTTGGAATCGGGGTTGTATATATTTTTATCTCTTCTGTCAGTTAACACCAATAACACGCTCTGAAAGTAGATTAGAGCACTTCTCAATAAAAAAAAGGACAAATAGGAATTGTTCAGCAGTCTACACTTAGGAGAACTTATTGTACAGATTAAAGGTTTATATGTGTTTTCTAACTATTGGAAATATGTCATTAAATAAGAGATTAAAGGAGAACTCACACAAGCTTCTCTCCGGTGTCTTTACCATCCATCCCACTTTTCTTTTTCGAACATATTTGTACACCGGGTGAGATTTTATGATTCGGAATCGATCACTGAGTCACACTTAAAGACCAACACCCAAAGCGTTTCGGAACCTCTGCAGATAGGTGTAGGTTTTTGGCAGCATTTTAACACTATGAAAAAATGTGTTGTGCAGTGACGTGGGCAGAACATGCAAACTCGCTACGTTCTAGTTCTACAGCAGATTCTAGATATTCCTTGTCTACTGGGAAAATATTGAGGAATATCTAGTAGGGCATAGTGATGTTTTTTTTTTTTTTTTGGGGGGGGGTTGCCCTGGCTGAATGAAACAAGGCCGTGGGCTGCATTTGTCCTGTGGGCCGCGAGTTTATCTGTGGTGTACACCCTTAGAGCTGTTACTCTGAGCAGGTATGGACACGGCAATTACACTTGGGTGTGGATCCAGACAACCACGAGAACATGAATAAACTCTGATTCAACTCCATTTCAAATTGTTCACATGTATAACAAGACTTTTGACAGTATGTTACTTGTCCTCCCTGTTCTCTCTCACACCCTGTAAAGGTAAAGGAATATGTGCCTTGTTGATTTTCAAGCCTTTCCTGAACATTGTGTGCCGTTTCATAAAACACCGTATTGACCATGTGGCAAGAACTGTACAATACAGGCTTCAACATCTGGTGCTGGCACTAACAGCAGCAACTAGCCTAAGCCTAAAATATAATTGCTTAATTTACATGTAATTTCTTTATTGATAAATTGATATTTGCTTGTAGAGTCCTGTGTGATAAATGAGGAGAGTGCTTCAGGAGATTAATGCCCGAGAGCACTTTGTTGACAGAGTATTCTGTATTTCTCTGCATTCTGTGCTTCCTGTGTAATGTGTCTACTTTTCCATGTTTTTTTTTTCTTTATTTCTGATAAGCAACTGTTAGTAAGTCTGAACAGCAGGGCGCAGAGGCCTGGCACTGAAGCCTAATTAGAGTCGTATCTAAGCCGCATTGGGGCACGTAATCAGTTTTGGGATTAGCATTAAGATTAGATAAGGCATTATCCATTTTTCAGTGATTGAGGCCCAGCTTTTTCAGATCAGTTTTTAGGACACACACACACACACACACAATCCTGGTGCCAGATTCTTAAATAGTCTGAACCTGCTCACGGTGCCACCAGATGCTTCATTATGGATCAGTTCTGACTAAATCAATGAAGAAATTTCAATTTGTAGCAGTGACAATTAAAGGTAGACAGCCTTTCAGATTTTTCAAGTGTGAGTCATAAAAATAATCTTCCCTGACACCCAATTATTCTTGTTAAGTGAACCGAAAGCTACTGAATTCGAATCACAGACTTTCAATTTTATTAGGTTTTTTAAAATAGAACAATTAATGAATTGAGGTCCACGTGGCCCTCAATTCTCCGCTATTTTTTCCTACTTCACCATGACCCAATTCAAGATATTATGTCATGCATCACATGGTGGGCTTTCCCCATTCATGCAAGGCATTGTGGGATACAAATTTGAAACAGGAGAGAAAAATGGAGGACGTGAGTGTGCTAATGAAACGTGAAAAACTGACTACAGTAACGGAAAGCAAGAAGAAAAGACATTATGTTGTGAAGGAAAGGAAATGCAGGACCAAACTAATAAATATCTGCGGCCAGCGAGCACCTCGGTGTGATCAGCTGTTCATTTAGCGACAGAATGATGGAACTGTCAGTGCACCGTGAAAGTAAACCTGTAGATGGCAGTAATGCAACACTGTGGATGCCAGCTGCCGTAAAACCCAAAAGAAGAAGGTAAACCTGCTCATGCGCACACGGACTTCCTCTGTCTGTTTGACTGCGCGAAGCGAGTGATTTCATGCACATTATTTGCTCGGGAATCCCTTCAAATTAAATAACTTCCCAGCCACAGAATGGTCTGATAAAACAATTTTTTTTTTTTTTTTTTTTTAGATATTACAGAAATAAACATATCACAATAACCAGATTTCAGAGGGAACTAAATTCCACCAATTTTATGAAATCGAAAGGCCATCTAACTTTAAGGATCAAATAGTCCATATTCTACAATAACTTGTATTTCCAGCCTTGATGTTTATAACTGCATCCAACAATGTTCTTATCCTCTAACCAGCTTTTGGATGCTCAGTGGTGTAATGTATTATTCTATCCACATTCACTGGATAGGAGCAATCGCATGCTCTGATTGGCTACTCTGCTACTAGGCTATCAGCTCATATACTGTGAGTAGAGAAAAAGAAAATGGTGGAGTGTGTTGCTGAACCAACCGAGGACAAAATAAAAGCTCTACTTGAAAACAAAACCCCAAAAAATACGAAAAAGCAACGAAATATGGAATAAAAGTATTTGATGGTAAGAACATATCTTTTTTTTAATTTTATTTTATTTTTCAAGAATTATTAGCATTTTTCACAAATTGCTACTGTCATTTCGCTGGTTTATTAAGTGGAAATGATTTTGTTGGACATTTTGTATAAAGGGCGGCACGGTGGTGTAGTGGTTAGCGCTGTCGCCTCACAGCAAGAAGGTCCGGGTTCGAGCCCCGTGGCCGGCGAGGGCCTTTCTGTGTGGAGTTTGCATGTTCTCCCCGTGTCCGCGTGGGTTTCCTCCGGGTGCTCCGGTTTCCCCCACAGTCCAAAGACATGCAGGTTAGGTTAACTGGTGACTCTAAATTGAGCGTAGGTGTGAATGTGAGTGTGAATGGTTGTCTGTGTCTATGTGTCAGCCCTGTGATGACCTGGCGACTTGTCCAGGGTGTACCCCGCCTTTCGCCCGTAGTCAGCTGGGATAGGCTCCAGCTTGCCTGCTTCCCTGTAGAACAGGATAAAGCGTCTAGAGATGATGAGATGAGATTTTGTATAAAGTTTTTATTTGAGTTTGCAAAAAATAAAAATGCTCTGTTTCTCAAAATCCAGTGAATGTGGATAGAATAAGAGTTATTCCACTCAGTCTCATCGTACATGGCTTATAGCCGACTCGGCGCTATGTACCTTGTCTGCTATCAGCTCATGTACGACTCGATTTCATGGAATAATTGCTAAATATTCAAGGGTACATAGGAAAAACTAACTTTTTCAGTGCTTGTTCACATGTATTTAGATATATGGAGTGCATACCAACGCGCGCAAACACTGAAATAAGACAACCTAGTCAGTTTCTTTTGGGCTGTCCAAATCAGAAAACATGTGCTTCAACAAGCCCTTCAGATTTGGCTCCCCTTCTTACATAGAAAGCTCATGGGAATTATACCTTACCCCATCTGAGTATTTCCATCCATGGCTTGAGGGAACTACAGAGAACTACCCTCATGAAGGTGCTCCATTCATTCATTCATTCATTCCCCCTTGCAGTTACGGGACATGCTAGCATTATGGCTAAGAGAACTAAACATGGGAACTGCTTTGTTGTCGGCTGCACAGAGCAACACACATCATTACATCAATACCCAACCTCACAGGACAGAAAAGCTGAGTGGAATGAGTTTTTATTTTTCGTGGCAGCATCCCAGCTACAGCTGGCAAAAACCTGTTCATGTGTGTTAACCACTTTGGGTCAGACTGCTTTTCCAACCTGGGCCAGTACAACACAGTATGTTGTACACTGGCAATGAAATAGTACCTAAAAGAGGGATCAGTACTAACGGTCTGTGGCAAACCTGCAGATGAGGGAAATTAAAGTATTTCTTAAAAATAATTATGCTATGTGTTTTGTGGTTGTTTGACACTCGCTAACACTAACAGTTGAGCGAATAGATGGATGCTGAATTTCTAGAATGTTATTGCCGATACTTGCTGCAGGATCTACAATACTGTTAACGCTATTAGTTTGTTAGTTGAACATTTGTAAGATGAACTTTATCTTATCAACGCTCTTAAATAATGTGAGATGCTTTTGTAAAGTTTGCAGGGTTTTTTTTTAATTGGGGGAAAAAAACACCTTGTTTCTATTTTCTCATACCGTTTTAACATGCTATGGATAAAACATGATGTATTTATGGTAGTTTTTAAATTTAAATATGTAAATATCTTCATTCTGATTGGATTCCGTTAGCCAAGTCAGAGCGAATATATTTACCTATTTAACGGCACAGTTGTAAATTCAACCTGTCTTACCCATACCATACTGAAATGGCATGTGAACAAAGGCTGGGCGATATGGCTGAAATCTGTATCACGATATAAGTGTTTCATATTGGTCGATATCGATAATTATTGAAACATTTTATGACCTATTTAAAATAAGGACCAGGAGGGAACAATACTAAATTCAAACATTTATTTTAAACTTAAACTTCCTCTGACAGCCAATAAGCAAGGAATGTCAACACGCATGTTCACAGGGATGTGATTTTTCCGCGAATTCGTGGAATTCCGCTTTTTTCACCTCAAAACTTGAAAAAAAAATGTTTCCGATTTTTCCCTCAAATCCACATTCGTATCCTATTCGTTCCGACTTTGTTTGAAAGATGGCAGCCTCGGATTTGCATCTTTACGCCTCGACACGGAGGCTGCCATCTTTCAACTCCAGGGGTGATAGCGTTCCGGCGCCGCGCCGGATTTCCGGCGTACCGTGGCTGGGGGAAAAAAAAAAATCTAGTTTGCCCATTGTCCTGTGTCATTCTGAGATGCGCAGATAGACAGTAAAGGGAATTCGCATGATATGGAACTAGTGGGGAAAAAGTGCCGTCACGGCACGAATTAGACCCTAATTCGTGCCGTGACGGCACTTTTTTCCCCACTAGTTCCATATCATGCGAATTCCCTTTACTGTCTATCTGCGCATCTCAGAATGACACAGGACAATGGGCGAACTAGATTTTTTTTTTCCCCAGCCATGGTACGCCGGAAATCCGGCGCGGCGCCGGAACGCTATCACCCCTGCAACTCTTTGTTTGAAGCGAGCGCATTCATTGGTTGTTACAGAGCGATGGGCCAATCATGTACCTCGTTTCATCTCATTGACGCAATTACGTCATTGAGATGAAACGAGGTACGTGATTGGCCCATCGCTCTGTAACAACCAATGAACGCACTTGTTAGATAGCTGTACGTAAGCTCGCTTCAAACAGAGTTGAAAGATGGCAGCCTCCGTGATCGAGCGTAAAGATGCAAATCGAGTTAAAGAAATCGACAGAATAGTGAAAAACAAGTTCCGCTGGGAATGGTTGGAGAAAGAGGTTGCGACAGACGTTGGACATGAGACTGTGAGACATTTGTTCAGCGATTTCATTCTTTGGGGAGAGGGCAGAGGTCTCTGGCTGTCAAGTTTGGGGATACTGGGACCTCCCCTGCCCGAGCTACGAGCGTCCAAAGTCGGGCTGGAGCCCGGGATAGAAACGAAACCTAAGCGGAGCGCCGCGGCTCGCCTCGGGGCGAATTATGTCCCAAGGCGCGGGGCTAGCGGGCCCTGCTCGTGCTGGTTCTTTGGGGGGGGGGGTGTGGGTGTGTGGGTGTGTGTGTGTGTGTGAGAGAGAGAGAGTGTGAGTGTGTGTGGTGTGAGTGAGTGTGTGAGAGAGAGTGCGCGCGAGTGAGAGCGAGAGAGTGAGTGCGCGCGCGAGTGCGAGAGAGAGAGAGTGCGTGCGCGCGCGAGTGAGAGAGAGAGTGAGCGTGAGTGTGTGTGTGTCTCAGAGTTGCATGTTGATCATTAAATTGGCTTGAATTTGTTAATCATGACAAGTTTTTTCTTGTGTGTTTGCTTGCCATTTTAGTACAATTTTTAAGTCAGAAAACCCCAAAACCCAGGAGCTTCAGGGGGCTTCCCCCCTTGTCCCCCCACCAGGGTGCTGCCCTGGACTAGCTGGGGGCCTGCGGCCCCCAGACCCCCGGCTAAAATTTTCAGATAATTTCACCAGCCCCAAATCACATCCCTGATGTTCAATGTTACGATCACAACAAAAACTGAGCAATTATCAATAATAAAGTGCTTAAAAAACTCAAGTGTTATAAAAACATGAGCAAAGTGTTAAATGTAAACATAGCAAAACCTGCTATGTGAGAAGGACTGTCATATTTTTAATTTTTTACTGCAAGTTTAGTGCAAAAAAAGTTCACCCTCTGGTGAATAACATTTAAAAACATAAATAAAAATATGCAGTGCTTTATAAACATAAAAGAAATTGAGTGAAACTGAGGTAGACTTAGACTATTCTTAAACTATTCAAGTATATTTTCATTGAAGGTTTAATAAAATAAAAATAGTGTTTTGTAAACATAGAAGAAATTAAGTAAAACTGAGGTAGACTTAAGACTTTACATCTGTAACATCTGACCTTACTGACTTTATCCACAATTTCCTCGCTCATTCCGGCACTCATCTTTCTTTTCTTGGCCACGCTGTTTCTGGAAAAAAAATAAACACGACCACGAGACAACGAGATGGCGCAACCAAACACGATACTGTTACATGATTGGCTGTCAGCGTGTCACTCCCTATGCGTTGCTAGGCACCAGAGGACGAGTGCCTTTGCTCATGCAACCAAGCTTGCTTCGCAACAGTTGATTGAAAGCGGACCTAAACCAGAGAGGGCTCTGGCTAACGCTTGTTTCTTGAAAAAAAAAAACATTCTATCGAAACGTTCTATCGAACGCATTTTCTATTGATATCAAGTATGTGTCTATCGCGATACGTATCGTTATCATTTTATCGCCCAGCCCTAAAAGGCACTTTTTCAATTAAAAAACAAAGCTCACAAACTTTACAAAACCATCTTGGGGAATAATTAAGTTATTCCATGAAATCGAGTCGTACATGAGCTGATCACCGACGATGCATGTAGCGTCGAGTCGGCTATAAGCCGTATATGACGAGATTGAGTGGAATAACATTTATTCTATCCGCATTCACTGGATTTTGAGGAACGGAGCATTTTTATTTTTACTTTTTGGAAATTTGATGAATAAAAACTTTATACAAAACGTCAGACAAAATCATTTCTGCTTCGAATGCAAACAAACCAGCAAAGTGAGGATAGCAATTTGTGAGAAATGCTATAATAATAATAATAATAATAATAATAATAATAAATTCTTGAAAAGTAAAAAATGATACGTTCTTACCATCAAATACTTTCATTCCATGTTTTGTTACTTTTTTGTATTTTTGTTTTTGAGTAGAATTTTTATTTCGTCCTCTGTTGGTTCAGTAACACATGCTGCCATTTTGTTTTTCTCTACTCATGGTATATGAGCTGATAGCCTAGTAGTAGAGTAGCCAATCAGAGCGTGTGATTGCTCATATCCGGTGAATGTGGATAGAATAATATAAAATAGTTAAAAAGGGGAAGAGTGTCTCTCTTTTAATCCTCATTTGACTTGACACACGATCTAATTGTGGCAGATTGCTTCAGCACTGTTTTGTATTGCTGTATTGTTACACTCACATTTTGTTTTCATGAAATTTTATTTTTTGGTAGATAAACAGTAAAATGAGCATTACACCCCCACCCCAATCATGGGGTATGCAAACTTTTGCACTCAGCTGTATGCATGATGTTGTTCAGATAGCTTGGAATGTTCATAAGGAATAATGTAAGACTGGGAAGGTTACTTTCAAAATGCATACCATGCCACACTGATTGCCTGATTTAAAATTGTAATCAGTGACAATCAGAAGTTCACAAACCCTGTAACATCTGATTACATTCCAGTACTTTTTAATTACTTGTCATATAAAGTACGAAGAGTGGCACTGTGGCACAGCAGGCAGCTTTGCAGTGTCACAGCTCTAGGGCCTCAGTATGATCTGGAGCTTTGGATTGCTCTCTGTGTGGAGTTTCGAATGTTCTCTCTGTGTGTGTGTGTGTGTGTGTGTGTGTGTGTGTGTGTGTGTGTGTGTGTGTGTGTGTGTGTGTGTGTATTTCCTCAGGTTTCCTGTCATCCTGGTAGGAAACTTTCAAACTCGAGATGTGCATAAGTGTGTCAGTGTGTATGCATGGTGCCCTGAAATCGAAGTTCCCAGTGTTCCTGGGATAGGATGAAGTAGCTATTGAAGATGAATGAATGTAATAACGAGACAGTCAGTGACAGCGTAGATCACTCCGGCCCCGTCTAGTCCAGAAGGAACGATCTAAAGTGGGCCACCTTGCACAGTAAATGTTGCAAGCGATATACAGAAGCTATATACACCCTAGGAATACCGACCTATTCGCCAGAAAAAATCCAGAACAGCGAGGAATTGACCGAGAAGAAGCGATTTTTGTTCAACTGCTCATTAAGGCTTAATTCATCCATAACTTGATTAATAATTGTAGATAAGCAAATCTGGGTAGAAGTCATATGCACTCGAGGTCCCCGTCCCTTCAGGCCAGAAAGAATCAAAATCGGTGAAGAATTGAGGGGAAAGAAGCAATTTGTGTGGAAATTGCTCATTAGGGATTGATTTAATTACTCCATATCTTCATTATTAATTGCAATTATGCAAATTTGGGTAGAAGCCATGTGCACCCCAGGCAGACCCACCTTCCTGCTAGAAAGAATACAGTAAAAATCAGTGAAGAATTGAGAGAGAAGAAGCGATTTTCATGAAATGTGGATGACAACAACGGACGGACAACACATGATGGGATAAGATCCTCGCCTGTCGGCTGGATGAGCTAATAATAACCATCATGATAACCATCACATAATAATCTCATCACTGTCAGTTTTCAAGATCTGAAAAATTGTCACTTTTTTTTTTTTCCATCTAAACCTAAAAATACCTATTCTGATTCATCTCATCTCATTATCTCTAGCCGCTTTATCCTTCTACAGGGTCGCAGGCAAGCTGGAGCCTATCCCAGCTGACTACGGGCGAAAGGCAGGGTACACCCTGGACAAGTCGCCAGGTCATCACAGGGCTGACACATAGACACAGACAACCATTCACACTCACATTCACACCTACGGTCAATTTAGAGTCACCAGTTAACCTAACCTGCATGTCTTTGGACTGTGGGGGAAACCGGAGCACCCGGAGGAAACCCACGCGGACACGGGGAGAACATGCAAACTCCGCACAGAAAGGCCCTCGCCGGCCCCAGGGCTCGAACCCAGGACCTTCTTGCTGTGAGGCGACGGTGCTAACCACTACACCACCGTGCCGCCCTCCTATTCTGATTGTGTAATGTAATTATTCCGCCTGTTTTCCTGGGCCCAGGATGGATACATTTTCTATTCTGTTTTTGAATGTGTACTGTACTGCCAGTATATGGTGCTTCTGCAGTCCTGAGTGCAACATTATTTTGAATATATATATGTATAAAGGAGTGGTTCGCTTGTCCCCTGGGGAACGGAAGATGAAGTGTTTTAATTTGAGAGTGGAGGTTGAAACGCACAAGCGTGATGGGAACATCACCTTGAAACATGCGCATATTGTGTGTGTGTGTCTCTCTCTCACTCTCTTGCTCACACCCAGTCAGCAGTTCTGATTGGAATATCATTCATTTGAAAATAGTGCAGCCATTGTGGGTAGGCACCTGCTGGGGAGTGCAGGACAATGCAGCTGTCACTTGCTTTCTGCATGCTCCCTTTTCTTCCTGATTAGCTTTCAGAGACTGCTCAGATATATGTGTGTGTGTGTGTGTGTGTGTGTGTGTGTGTGTGTGTGTGTGTGTGTGTGTGTGTGTGTATGCGAGTATGTGCACACGTGCTCAGCGCAGAAAATGAAAACGTTGAAGGGAATTGAAAGACCTGCCTGCACTTTATCCTCTTATCAGCTGAAGTGTTTTCCGCATTATAGCTTTCTTCATATTCTTCCTCAGATATTTTTCAAGTGTGGAAGTTAATAATGAGACGCGGTTGTGCCGTGAGATGTCGTATTGGCAAGAACTGGTCAAGAGTGTCCAAGGTCAGAGAGTAGATCTCGATTACAACGCCACACGTGCAGTGTGTGTGTTTGGATTCCTGAAAACCTAACTTCGATACAGCTCTTTTTCTGTATTCAGCTGTGACTTGATCCTTCTGCTGCTGAAAGTGCTGCCCCAAGTGAAATCTGTATGTCCTTTGCATGCGGCCTTAGTTTTTGTTTCAAGAGCTTTGCAGGTTTCATGGTAAATTTTATTAGAAGGGAAGAATGCAAGAGCATGTGCAATGGACCAGTCAGGAAGGACATGACAGCGTATAAATTGAATGACAGGAGATGGAGATAAATGCGCACGAGCAGGTTGGGTCTCTGAAGCCACATTAATGGACACGCGCTCATGAGATGAAACAATGATCAGAGAGCCCTTTGTAATAGAGACGTCATGATGCATTTTGTTATAGAGCTGCTACTGAGACTATTTCAAAGCAATCGGAGATATCACAAGCCTTATCTCTGTCTCACACACGTACATTCCCCCGGTGCAGCACAGAACCCGCAGAGTGCTATCATTTACTAGTTTACTACACACCACAGACCTCTTGTGATTCAATGAGTTTCACTCGGTGGTTTGCCTGAGAGGCAAGAGTGGCAGAAAATGCCATTTCAGGCAGCGTTAGGTGTTTTGCTGTTTTGTTGGTTGGTGGGTTTAAAATGTCATTACACACAAAATAAAAGTTGGCTTTTAAGAATATGGAGATCTTGAGGGCTGGCAGATGGATCCAGTGTGGAGTAACTGGTTTGCCTGAAGGCACTTCGTGTGTGTGTGTGTGAGGGAGACTGCCATAATTCTGGCCAGTATGATGATGATGGTGGTGGTGGTGATGTGGTTTGGTATTTGATACCTCCTGCTGGTGTGCACTTGAGTGTAGAGTAATGCCTCCGGCAAGGTGATATCTCCTGATTTCAGGCTTTGGAATATTAACACTTCTTCTTTGCTAGCTGTATTCCTGTCGTGGTGTTACTATACACACCATCACGGCTTTGTATTCCTTGACTCTTATTAGAGGCACATGACGACTGCAAAGCACTTGGGATTGCACAGGGTCAGGATACATTCAGCGTTTCTGCAGTGGCTGCTTAACCTTTCTGTGTTTTCCCCTTCTTTGCCCTCAGTATGACTCAGCCCATGTTTACATTAGACCGTATCAGCGGATCATCAGATTAACGTTTTTAAAACGATTAGTGTGCACACAGCAACACCAATACACGATTTGCGTGCACACAGCAACACCAATACACGGATACGCTCGGCTCCGCAGGCATCCTGCGCTCCAAATCACTCCGCCCTGAACAGCGAGTGCCCTCTGGAGGGTGCGCACTCCGGCCCTGCGCAGCTCACAGAGCACGCGAGTGAAGTGAACAAGCTGTGATTCGGGACTGAGCCGCTGTGTGTGTGATCCCAGCGCAGATCACTTACCACTTGCAAGTGGAAGGATGGCAAGCCTAAAGACAATCATAACTACACAATGGGCAGTATTTGCATCAGTATTTGCAGTATTTTCATACTTTTATACTCTTTAATGAAAGGTGATACAGGGCGGAAGTCCGCGCCGTTTTTCAGCAGTCGCGTCACATGACCAACGCCAGCGAATCAGGAAGGTGGATGTCACAGTGACGTTGTCCAATGACGACGCCAGCTAGAGCTCAGCACAGCGTATCCGCGTATCTCAATGTTTACACAGCACCGGAGCTGACACGATCTGGATTGAATACGTGGACCCTGGCGGATTCCCGTTTCCCGGCGTTTCCAGGCGGTTTAATGTAAACGGACAGTGCATCCGCGAAGAAAACGAGACAGATACGGTCTAATGTAAACTTGGCCTAAGAGATTACACACTTCTAAGCTTTTTGTAAATCTTTGACATTTTTTTTTTAAAGATCTGATCACAGTTGAAAATATACATTTTCCCAGAGCTTGTATTTTAGTGACAAAGACAGATTTGTTACGTTACAGATTTAGTACTGTGGCCTCATTAAGTGTCTGTTGTACACTTGAAACTATCTAATCTATCTCTCTATCTATAACAGTACTGTAGGTTAGTCTTACAAGTGAACGTCTAGCTAGTAAACGTCTTCGAGAGAAGTGCCAGTGAGTAATCCAGTAACTCGGCTCATTTTTGTCATGTCACCGGTTTCCCCCTGTACTCGGTAGTTGACTTTTTATTGTAAGTGATGATGGTGATTGTGATTATTATGATTAATAATGATGGTGGTGGTGTGTGTGAGACGCTTGAGGTTTTGATGTGTTGATCTGAGGAGGAACCTATAAATAAAGCAAGCTCCCGGTCTCTCACACACGCTGTCCTTCTGCATTTATTCTGTGGGTGTCTCTGCATTTCTGTCTCACTATTGGTCTTTCTCTCTTAAGATGAGCATTTCATCTTCTCAGTAGGACTGAGCTGGGTATCATTTTTATCTCCCTGCGAGTCCCTTTTGCTCTGGGGAAATAGAGCATTGGCGAAAAATAACAATATAACGCATGCACACACCACACACACACACACACACACACACACACACACACACACACACAGTGTTGCCACACTCCTCAACTACCTCTTACTCCCGTCCAGTGTTGTATTCTAGTCACTAAACCTCAAGTCCGAGTCCAGTCTCAAGTCCTCAGTGTGCAAGTCTGAGGCTACATCCACACGACAACGGCAACGAGATTTTTTTTTTTAGTGGGTAAAAAAAATATCGCGTCCACATGGGCAACGGATCAGTAAAATATCAGGTACATATGGCAACGCAACGCTTGCTGAAAACGATGCAATACACATGCCACACCTCTACGTGTGCTGTAAGACGGTCCCATCGGAGACACCAGAACAATAGAAGAAGTAGGACGCATGCGCATAAACCCCTTCTTCTACCCGGCGTGAATGAGTGAGTGCTGCTTGTTCTAGTCATGTGGTTGTGACGTCATCGTAAACAAATCCGTTCTACTCATCCAGACGACTTCGCAACGGTGCCGTTGCCAGATTTTTCCACTCTGGAAACCGTTCTCAAAAAATATCGTTTTGGGGCACCCAAAACGCCAGCGCCGTGTGGACGCCAGGCCAAAACGATGATAAATTTTATCGGATTCACCTGAATCCGTTGCCGTGTGGACAGGGCCTGAGTCAAGTCCAAGTCATTAAAGACAATTTCGAGTCGAGTCCAAGAGCAAAACTCCAGCCGCACCATTTGACGGTGGCTGTTGCTGGCTTTGTGTGAAACCATCTCTGCTACTGTGTTGGACTAACGTTCCTGCTCGACTGCCCCATTTTAGTTAATAGGCGACAGATAAAAAGCTTGTTCATTGCTCAGCAAGCCCTGCCCACTATCAACAGGGCAAATAACATGAGAGAGGGTATCGCTCAGCAAGCAATCCCCGTTATCAACAGAGCAATGAACATAGCATGTCACTTCCTTCTCTGGGTGGAGTCTCGCCAAATGGCGATTGAAGTTTGAGGTTGTCCCCGGCGCCTACTCGCTAGTTCTTCTACATATGGAACACCTACAGTAGCAGTGCATTTTTTTTCCCACTGCACAAGAAGTCTGTACTGTATAAGCAAAGCGGCCAATCCTAGAGGTTTCTCTCCAGGCATTTTAGCGCCATTAACTTTAGTTTGTTCCTTAACGTGACGTATGAACAGGTGAATGTGCATTCTCTTGCACAAAATTAGTATAAAAATTAATGTAAATATAAATATCTTGGGCGGCACGGTGGTGTAGTGGTTAGCGCTGTCGCCTCACAGCAAGAAGGTCTGGGTTCGAGCCCCGTGGCCGGCGAGGGCCTTTCTGTGTGGAGTTTGCATGTTCTCCCCGTGTCCGCGTGGGTTTCCTCTGGGTGCTCCGGTTTCCCCCACAGTCCAAAGACATGCAGGTTAGGTTAACTGGTGACTCTAAATTGACCGTAGGTGTGAATGGTTGTCTGTGTCTATGTGTCAGCCCTGTGATGACCTGGCGACTTGTCCAGGGTGTACCCCGCCTTTCGCCCGTAGTCAGCTGGGATAGGCTCCAGCTTGCCTGCGACCCTGTAGAACAGGATAAAGCAGCTAGAGATAACGAGACGATGAGACGAGATAAATATCTTATGCCAAATTATTATGGCATGTTACAAAAAAATAAAGAAAAAATCCGAGTCCTCGTCTCCAATTTAGGAGTCCGAATGCAGTTAATGCACGAGTCTGAGTCATCAGTGCTCAAGTCGAGTCACGAGACCTTGGCCTGAGTCAGATTCGAGTACTACAAGCCTGCTCCACTCTAATCTAACCCCTCCCTAAACTACAATACTTCACTCTTTCACTCTGCTTCACTCTAATCCATTCCACTCTGCCCTCCGCCCTACTCCATTGTTCTCCATTCTTCCACCTTACTCCATGCTACTCCATTCCTCTTCCTCACTCCCTCACTCACTCACTCACTCCCTCACTCACTCACTCACTCACTCTGTCACTCCGTGTGTCTGTCTGTCACTCTAATTGGAATCGTGTGGCGCCATGCTCAGTTTGATGACTGAGTGGGAGTGTGCGTCATGCCGCTTTGACAAGTGCTCTGCAGCTCTTTGATAAAGACTCTCTGTCTAAGCCTTCTCCCAATCAGCACTGCTCATCCCTGCTTACTCACTTGCTCGGCTCCTTAGGGAATGCTCTCCCTGTGTGTGTGTGTGGGGGGGGGAATCTTACGTGCATGCCTGTGATGACTATTGCAGTCAAGTCCCAGGCAGTGGTTTTTGAAGACCTAGAAGAGACTGTAAAAATAGAGCTGCATGCACAAGTGTGAGAGTCAAGCTCTTCCTGCTGCTCTGCCAGCTCCTCCTGCACACACGCCACTTTCCAATTATAACGCCCTTTCACAGGGGTCCTGCTAGAATTTCTGTCAATACTAAAGCAGGTTAGGTTTCTCAATAACAAACTAAATTATTAATGGAAGAGGGAGAGAGTGAACATGTGTAGTGTTTACTTTTATTCATATCTTGAAACAGAAGACAGACGTGAGATGGCATAACGATATTTTTGAATAATTCTGCAGGATTGTCAGAGTCGGTCCACAGTTTAGACAGGCACATGAAAGAACGGAGAAAGAAATGGATGCATTTCCTCTTTCTATATGACTGATTCCTAAGGAGAATGAGCTGTGCTGTGTAAGCAGACCATTGTTCGAGGAGACAGGAGGTGCAGGGAAGAACGGGTCATGCCTTTCGGGTCTGGCTTTGGAATGACCTCACTGTGGTTTTCCTATTGATTGGCTTTGTGGCTGTCTGCTGTCGGGCAGAGATCCCAGTCTCGTGTCTGGGTAGTGTCTGGCCAATGCTGCCATGGGAAACTTCAAGAGGTGCTGAGAAAACAAACGTCGGGAGTTTAAAAAAAAAACAAACCTTAAAGGTATTATTTAGGTGTGTGTGTTCTGTAGTATAGTTTTATGCAGCAGATATATCTAGAGGATAATTCTCTCACTCTTCTCTCTTTGGATTAAAAAAAAACATGCTGAATAAATAAATGTAAATGCATCACCTGGCTGTGCAGAGTTCTTCTGTTCTCGAGTCTGTTACAGGGCTTTTTCTCATGTAACAGGCCAAGTACTGTATTTGTGCCCAAGTACTTCACTCTCCTTGACGATATTGAGAGCTCTCTGAATATTTCATTCTGTTCAAAAGGCTTGTTGTGTTGAGAGAACGTGTCAATAACAGTATTATAAGGAGTGGAAAGCACTGTAATGGTTCATTTAAGCACTTTTTCATGACAGCAAAGCTTTAACAGAATTCAGATTGGCACTCTCACCTCTTACAGCATCAACTGAATTTTTTTTTTTTTCATTCCACACAGAATTCCAGAAAAGACTAGCTGCTTGTGAGGGCTCGAGTGACTCTTGACTGACCTTTCTCCTCCTCTTCCTCCTCCTCTTCCTTGTCAGTTTGTCTAAACCCCAGTGTCCGTGGCAGATACTTTCTGTCCCTGTAGGTTTAGCCGCATGGCATTGATAGCAAGATGACTGTGACCTCGCTGCTACACACACACACACACACACACACACACACACACACACACACATACATTTGGAATAGCACTGAAGCATTCATTTAGAGCTCATGCCACTACCCTGATGGAGAGGGAGGGAGAGCACTGATGGTTCTGACATCATTTATTTGCTCCTAATCCCAAATGAAGCCAAGGATGCTGTCTGTCTGCTGAATTGATTCTCGCTGCACATCTATTACAACAAGTAAACTTACTGTCAATCACATGGCTTCAACATGTTATTGCAGTTTCTTGCCATTTCCGAAGTTTGGTTTTATCAGCTACTGCTATTTCCAGGGACTTAACAAAAAAAAAACCTAATAGATGGCTCTAGCATTGTGGTCTGATGATCCATTTTAGCAAGTGACTTTGAACCTGTGGAATTTCTTCACAAGTAGTTTTTAATTAGTTCTTCCTAAGGTGTGTGTGTGTCCATTTTATTAGGTACACCCATCCACTTGCTGTTTTATGCAGTTATCTAATCAGCCAGTCCCTTGACATTAGCACAATGCATAAAATCATGCAGATACAAATCAAGAGCTTCAGTTAATGTTCACTTCAAACATCAGAATGGGAAAAATTGTGATCTCAAAGTGTGACTTTCACTGTGGCATGGGTGTTGGTGTCAGATGGACTGGTTTGAGTATTTTAGAAACTGCTGATCTCCTGGGGTTTTCACACACAACAGTCTCTAGAGAGAGTCTGACCTGTCTGAGAGGTCAGAGGAAAATGGCCAGATTGGTTTGAGCTGCCAGGAAGGACATAGTAACTCGTATAATCACTCTTTACAACCGTGATGAGCCGAAAAGCATCTCAGTATGCAACAGCAGAAGACCACATTGGGTTCCACTCCTGCCAGCCAAAAACAGGAATCTTAGAATCAAGAACAGGTTCCTATTAAAGTGGCACATGGGTATGGATGGATGGATGGATGGTCTGAGAATACCTAATACAGGCTCTGGGGTGTAGATGTTTTTGGTGTGCATGTGCTTGAACTTGGTGATTTCACAAGCTTTTAGTTAGCAATACCCTCAAATGCTGTGTGCCTGGGATGTTACATGCCCGTTATTTCATATTCTCTTTTGCAGCTGTAGGGGTCATTTGATGATAATTGCCCAACACTGCACGATCCCAGTTCCAATTTAGTTGTCCAGCAGCAGGATGGACACCCACTGAAATCTAATTAGGAAGTTTTCTGACTGTCTTTGGCTGTGAGATGTTTAATGGAATGGTTAGGCATACTGAGCACATGTTAGCACCACCAGCATTTAGCATAGACCCAGTCTGAAGGGGCAATCGGTTCACCACAGCTTATTGTTGCTCTTTCTGCCCTGAGCTGCGATCTGTTCTACTGTTGAATTCTACTAAATAGAGACACAGTCTTGGGTCTGTGGAAAAGTCCAGCCGTGTCTGACTTTGTGTCTCCGTCTTGCTGGCAGTTGGTTTCTTTTGATTTGATGATGCTTTGAGACCCATGTGATGGGTATCATGGGATCAGTCTCTGGCTGCACGCTGACAAACTGACCCACCGTCAGCAGGTTACAACCACACACGCTAATTAGACAATGCTGCTTTTGTAAAGCTGACTCCCAACCTACCTCTCCTACCCCTGTTTTTCCTGGAGCTCCTTAATTGTCAGGACTAAGTACATAAAGAGACAATATATACATTTGTTTGTTACTCAGAAGCTAACTGTATTACAGAGTTTCACATTTTCTTTAATACACGTCACATACTCGGCGAGGGAAATAACGATGGCCTTGTTTTAAAGGCTTATGCTTCATTTGCACCTCAGTTTCTCAGCCCAGCTGTTCCTTGGGCTTGCTAATCAGCGTCAGAATATCATTAAAAAAAAGTTCAGTCTGCCAGGCAGTCATGCCATGTGAGGATTTAACGGTGGCAATAAGACACGATCATTTTCAATGTAAACTCCCCTTAGGCAAAGTTATTTGGATGCTTATAACCACTATTCCCATTTGTTAGTTGAACAGCCCTTCTCAGCTGTCCTTAAGATCTAGAAGCTTCTCAGGGGTCCTAGAAGTGTTTGGGGGTAATTTCTGAAAGCCACATGTGGCAGTGCAGTCCTCCTGTAGATAGTCTAGCTGTGGCCCTGTTAATTGGCACAGCTACAAGCGGGTCCTTGACGCAGTGGCTGGGGGCTAATGGGCCGTGGAGAGCTCATGCACTAACGTGCCTAATCATGTTTGAAATGACATAGGAGCCCTGGGACACGTGCCTTCATTAAGTGTGGTGATGTATACGTCAGGGGCAGAGAGGAGGGCTTCTTTGGGCAAGGTTCCCAAAGCATGAGAGACGGGAGACTCTGCTCCCAAGCCAGAGATAATGGAAGCATCAGATCATATTTTAAATTTGGCCCTTGTGGTTTTAGTCAGTGTAGCAAAGCTAGAGTTATCGCACTAACTTGTAGATCTCGTTAAGATGATCCCATCATGTTGGATATGTGCCATAAAGTGCAGGCATTTTCCAGTTATTGGAGTTACTCTGCACAACTAGGGACGTGTTGGACAAGACAGGCACACCTGACGGCCTAAGTGCAACCACAAGCCTCAGCACTTCCAAATGAATGGCACATAATCAATCCAGAAACCCAAAGGCTCTCTATCCTCAGACTCTAAACTGCTAATACCCAGAAATCCTCCACTGCATGAACTTGCCTTGTTCCCCTAACAACAGCTGTCAGCTTGTCAGTGCCTTATACTTGGCCAAACAGTTTTTTTACATCCCGACTGATTACAGATTTGTGAGACTTCTCAAGGACACGGTGGACAAGTAAAGCAGCGTAATGTTCTGGGGAAGTGCATGTGGGACTGCATGTGTGTGGAGGGCCTGTGTAAGTGATGTGTTGTGGTGTATGGGTTTTACATTCACAGGTTTCTTGTTTTGCTTCTGCTGTTCATTTTGTCACCTGCTTTGGAGGATGTGACCTCATGTCTTGGTTCCACGGTGTGCCAAAACACACCGTTCACAAGGTTAGATTTTGCAGCAGTAACAAGATGTTAACATTGTTTTACTTATTTGGGTTTTGTAGCTTATAGAAATCAGTGAAAAAATATATTTGCGTAAACTTTTAATTGCTCACGCCTTTATGGCTGTAAGTAGAAAGAAGCATCTTTTCTTGTTTGCATATTTCCAATATGAGTGGGTTGGTTTTTTCGTCTAGACTGTATTGAGAAATATTTACTTTATAGATAGATAGATAGATAGATAGATAGATAGATAGATAGATAGATAGATAGATAGAGTGGTGCTTGAAAGTTAGTGAACCCTTGAAAATGTTCTATATTTCTGCATAAATATGACCTAAAACATCATCAGATTTTCACACAAGTTCTAAAAGTAGATAAAGAGAACCCAGTTAAACAAATGAGACAAAAATATTATACTTGGCCATTTGTTTATTGAGGAAAATGATCCAGTATTACATATCTCTGAGTGGCAAAAGTATGTGAACCTCGAGGATTAGCAGTTAATTTGAAGGTGAAATTAGAGTCAGGTGTTTGCAATCAATGGGATGACAATCAGGTGTGAGTGGGCACCCTGTTTTATTTAAAGAACAGGGCTCTATCAAAGTCTGATCTTCATAACACATGTTTGTGGAAGTGTATCATGGCACGAACAAAGGAGATTTCTGAGGACCTCAGAAAAAGCGTTGTTGATGCTCATCAGGCTGGAAAAGGTTACAAAACCATCTCTAAAGAGTTTGGACTCCACCAATCCACAGTCAGACAGATTGTGTACAAATGGAGGAAATTCAAGACCATTGTTACCCTCCCCAGGGGTGATCAACCAACAAAGATCACTCTAAGGCTACATCCACACGGCAACGAGATGTTATTTAAAAATATATCGCGTCCAAATGGGCAACGATCAGTAAAATATCAGGTCCATATGGCAACGCAACGCTTGCTGAAAACGATGCAATACACATGCCACACCTCTAGGGGCGCTGTAAGACAGTCCCTTCGGAGACACCAGAACAATAGAAGAAGTAGGACGCATGTGCATAAACTATTATGCGCGAGACTTCATATTAGCCACAAAGTCAGGAAAATCTGTTCGTAAAATTACATTATAATGACCAAATACAATGAAAAGTATTTTTCCAGTCTCACCTGTGAAAGGTAATCCTATGTGATCTCGTTTGGACGGCAAACCTGTTGGTACAGTTAAACGCAGCTAATCTTTATTCTCCGCTTTGACCTATCCAATATGGTGGCGAGGATGACGTATGATTCTACGCGGAAGGCGGCGTCTTTAATGGTCCGGAATAAATTGAATGCTACACGTTGATGGATTAATTTGTTGTTTCTCACCTGTGAAAGGTAATCCCATTTGATCTCGTTTGGACGGTAAACCTGTTGGTACAGTTAAACGCAGCACATGAATTTTTATTCTCCGCTTTGACCTATCCAATATGGCGGCGAGGATGACGTATGATTCTACGCGGAAGGCGGCGTCTTTAATGGTCCGGAATAAATTGAATGCTACGTTGATGGATTAATTTGCTCTTCTACGCCCTTTTTGAGGAATGTATTGTCGGACTTAAACCAACATCTGAAGAGGTGAGATCGCTCCTTTTTTTCCCTATTTTTGCTGGCGGGATTGACTCTGCCCTAAGGGCAGAGTCTCTCTCTCTCTCTCTCACTTTGCACCATTACACAATAAATATTCACAGTGAAAATATTTTGTAAGCGCGTTTCATGAACCAAGTTATAGGATTTGTTGACAACTCGCATCGAGTTCGTTACACTTCTACCTGGCATGAAGCACTCACAGTCATGTGGTTGTGACGTCATCGTAAACAAATCCGTTCTACTCATCCAGACGACTTCGCAACGGCAACGTTGCCAGATCTTTCCACTCTGGAACCCGTTCTCAAAAAGATTGCGTTTTGGGCACCCAAAACGCCGGTGCCGTGTGGACGCCAGGCCTAAACGATAAGCAATTGTATCGGAGTCACCTGAATCCGTTGCCATGTGGACAGGGCCTAAGAGCAAGGCGTGTAATAGTCAGTGAGGTCACAAAGGAACGCACTGTAACTTCTAAGCAACTGAAGGCCTCTTTCACATTGGCTAATGTTCACCATCAGGAGAACACTGAACAACAATGGTGTGCATGGCAGGGTTGCAAGGAGAAAGCCACTGCTCTCCAAAAGGAACATTGCTGCTCGTCTGCAGTTTGCTAAAGATCACGTGGACAAGCCAGAAGGCTATTGACCCCTTCGCATGTTTGTAAACAAACCGACCTTTGCCAGGATGCGCGCGCAGCCTGGACCCAGAAACAATGGCGCTGCCCATAGACCGGCATTATGAGCTGTCAGATTATGCCAAACAATTGTCGTTACAAGATCGAGAATGCTACATAAATAAGTTAACTCTAACAAGTGGACATCGCCTACCGGATCCGTATTTAATTAAAGAGTGGATGGACGATGTTAGTAAGTTCCCTGGTATACAATGGCCAGATATATACTCGTACCTTATTGACCAGACTTCAGTGTACACCCACGAAAAACTTCGTACCTACAAGTCTTTAGACGCATATGATTGTTATGTGCGGGCATGTACAACTTGATTAACAATGGGACATTCATATTCATTTTGTTTTAATCAAATTATGCCAGTGATGTGATGGCAATGTGGCTTTAGCTACAACAGCAAATGCCAACACTAAGCAGCAATTTGCAGGAGGTAATGGCATGAAAGGAATGATAGTGTAAAGAGTGCAGCTAAGAGAAATCAGAGCTGCGTAAAAAGCGAGAGGCAGAGAGCAGAAATGAAACTGAACGGGGCGGGAGCTAGGTTAGAGCAGTCAACGTAAGTTGGCATTTAGAGTGAGGGCACACAATTTTACCTTTCCATCCTTGCTTTAAAATTGTGATTTTCGGCATACACAAATAATGATGGCACAAAATCTGGACTGCTTGAGTCAAGCGAGACCTCTCCTACAAACAAAATTGCATACAAAGCTAAGTTAACATGCTAACAATATTCATTACATTGTGTAACTATGACCCAGCTAATCAAACAAACGTTACCAAAGTATTTTGCTACATCAGTAAGCGAAGACTAGAAAGAATAAAAAAGAAAGATTTAATAAATAGCCTGATCTTACCTGTGATGAAGTGGGCGCTGCAAACCCGCACATTTTTGATAGTGCTTTCATCCCAGTCTACACGTTTGATGGCTTATAGCCATAGACGTCGGCGATTTTTTTTGGAATGGGTGAGATCCTGCTGGAATTCTGTACATTTTAACCCCATCGCTGCTACGATTCTGACACCCGACAACACAACAACTAGGCATTTCTGAGTCTTTTTTGGGTCCAGGCTGCGCGTGCAATTTCCGCTTACGTATGAATGACGTTTACTGCGAAGGGGTCTATTGGAAAAATGTTTTGTGGACGGATGAGACCAAAATAGAACTTTTTGGTTTAAATAAGAAGCGTTATGTTTGGAGAAAGGAAGACACTGCATTCCAGCATAAGAACCTTATCCCATCTGGGAAAAATAGTGGTGGTAGTATCATGGTTTGGGCCTGTTTCGCTGCATCTGGGCCAGGACGGCTTGCCATCATTGATGGAACAATGAATTCTGAATTATACCAGCGAATTCTAAAGGAAAATGTCAGGACATCTGTCCATGAACTGAATCTCAAGAGAAGGTGGGTCATGCAGCAAGACAACGACCCTAAGCACACAAGTCGTTCTACCAAAGAATGGTTAAAGAAGAATAAAGTTAATGTTTTGGAATGGCCAAGTCAAAGTCCTGACCTTAATCCAATCAAAATGTTGTGGAAAGACCTGAAGCGAGCAGTTCATGTGAGGAAATCCAGCAACATCCCAGAGTTGAAGCTGTTCTGTATGGAGGAATGGGCTAAAATTCCTCCAAGCCGGCGTGCAGGACTGATCAACAGTTACCGGAAACGTTTAGTTGCAGTTATTGCTGCACAAGGGGGTCACACCAGATACTGAAAGCAAAGGTTCACATACTTTTGCCACTCACAGATATGTAATATTGGATCTCATCTCATTATCTCTAGCCGCTTTATCCTTCTACAGGGTCGCAGGCAAGCTGGAGCCTATCCCAGCTGACTACGGGCGAAAGGCGGGGTACACCCTGGACAAGTCGCCAGGTCATCACAGGGCTGACACATAGACACAGACAACCATTCACACTCGCATTCACACCTACGGTCAATTTAGAGTCACCAGTTAACCTAACCTGCATGTCTTTGGACTGTGGGGGAAACCGGAGCACCCGGAGGAAACCCACGCGGACACGGGGAGAACATGCAAACTCCGCACAGAAAGGCCCTCGCCAGCCCCGGGGCTCGAACCCAGGACCTTCTTGCTGTGAGGCGACAGCGCTAACCACTACACCACCATGCCGCCCTAATATTGGATCATTTTCCTCAATAAATAAATGAGCAAGTATAATATTTTTATCTCATTTGTTAACTGGGTTCTCTTTATCTACTTTTAGGACTTGTGTGAAAATCTGATGATGTTTTAGGTTATATTTATGCAGAAATATAGAAAATTCTAAAGGGTTCACAAACGTTCAAGCACCACTGTAGATAGAAGTTTTGATTTTATGTAAATATATGAATTTCTGGAGGCACTTGTGGGGGTTTTTTTCCACCCCCTCTCCTCACATTTTGCCTGCTGACAGCTGCACAGTTACAGCTACTGAATTTACAAAAAGATCAGTAAGATTTATAGTGTAGTAAGCGTTGAATGAGATTATTGTCTTTCATGGGGTTTTAAACAAGGGGAAATTTTGATGTAAATCAAAAGTCACTTTGCAGTTCTAATGACTTTAAAGATTTAATATCAAACTAAACGAGAAATGCACTATATGTCGGAAAAGTTTCTGGACATCAGACCTGCATGTACTCCTTGAACATCTCATTGCAGATTTCATCCCCCTTAGCTGTTGTAATAACCTTCACCCCTCTGAAAAGACTTTCCACTAGATTTTGGAGTGTGGCTGTGGGGATTTGCCCATTCAGCTGCAAGAGCATTAATGAGGTCAGGCACTGATGTTGCGTGAGGAGGTCTGGAGTGCAGTCAGTGTTGCAGGTCCTCCCAAAGGTGTTCAGTGGAGTCAAGGTCAGGGCTCTGTCCAGAACACTTGACTTCAAGATGAATTTTGGCAAACCATGTCTTCAGGTATTTGTCTACAGGGGCATTGCGATACTGGAAAAGGTTTAGGCCCCTTAGTTCCATCCATCCATTATCTGTAGCTGCTTATCCTGTGCAGGGTCGTGGGCAAGCTGGAGCCTGTCCCAGCTGACTATGGGCGAGAGGCAGAGTACACCCTGGACAAGTCGCCAGGTCATCACAGGGCTGACACATAGAGACAAACAACCATTCACACTCACATTCACACTTACAGTCAATTTAGAGCCACCAGTTAGCCTAACCTGCATGTCTTTGGACTGTGGGGGAAACCAGAGCACCCGGAGGAAACCCATACAGGCACAGGGAGAACATGCAAACTCCACACAGAAAAACCCCTGTCGGCCACTGGGCTCAAACCCAGAACCTTCCTGCTGTGAGGCGACAGTGCTAACCACTACACCACCATGTGCGCCCCCCATTAGTTCCAATGAAGAGAAAATATAATGCTTCCAACTTTGCAGCAACAGACTGAGGAAGGTTCGCACAGAAGCGTGATGGTCAGGTGTCCACAAACTTTTGGCCATATAGTATATTCAAAAACTGCAAGGAAAAAGTAATCTCTAAAGAATCATTGAGTTGTACATGACCTCATCTTGGTGCATGAACCAACCCACTCACCATGTCCACATGACTTTACAAATTAAACTGAACTGAACCTGAAACCAAACGTTTGATTTCTCGGGACGTCTGGACTTATCTGGCTGACACGATTAGGAATTTGACGGAGCTGAGCCTGGAGTTGTTCAGTGTGACTGCAGTGATGGAGGCATGAGAGTGAGCAGCGAGGGGAAGTAATTAAGGCCAAATCCATTTAGGTCATTTAATTAACCAAGTGACAAGTCCAGTAGCTTCTGGAACCTATCAGTGCTAGAATCCGTCTTCACTGCTGAGTGAGGGCCCTTATTCGGGTGTCTGTTAATGACTGCGGAAACGCTCTGCCGCAAAGACGGACGTTGCAGAACACATCGGGAAATACTTAGGAACTTGACATTTGGTCCCAAGAAAGTTGATGGGAAATTTGAGGACATATTTCACACACCATTTTCCGCCCCATATAAAGCAACAACTGAACAAATATCTAGCAGTAAACTGAGTCATGGATCTGTTTAAGATCTTTCAGTATGTTGATAATGACTACCAGTGGTGTTGGTCAACCAGTCTCTCTCTCTCTCTCTCTCTCTCTCTCTCTCTCTTTCTCTCTATCACACACATGCACTTTTTTGATCACAAGATGTTATTGCAGTGGAGCAGAACCAGTGTGTCTGCTGTGCTCTGTAATAAATAATAAATGGCTCACAAAAGAGCCATTATTTCATTCAAGCATGTGGTAGTGCTGCATAATCACGGTTTGTTTTTGTTTATGTGGAATGGTCCTCTGATCCTCACTGCTTTATGCAACAAAGTGAAAGGCCATGTATCTTGTACCAGGTGTCAGCGCAGAGCCTGGAGCCCCAACTGAGAGCCTGATAAGGGAAGTGACAAGCAAATCCTTGACAAAGAGCATCTCAGCCCTTGCTTAGTGCTCTCTCGCCTTTCATTAGCCTTTCATTAGCCTTTACCGGTGCTGAACCAGAGGGTCTGGTTGTCTGGGTAGCTTGTGTAGAATGCATGAGTGTGTAAGTTAGATACTTCATACTCTCCATGCTTTTCTTGTAACCCCATAATCAGACTGTGATGTTCTGAGTTTGCAAAAATATTTTACTCATAATTATAAGGTTGGATGGATAAATAAACAAACCCTTAAAAGTTTTTTTTGTTTGTTTGTTTGTTTCATTTACTATATTTACTGAAATTAAGTTAATGTTTATATGTTTCGGTAGTATTCAGTAACATTTTAGGCTACTGCAAAACTCAGATGTTTCATTCCAAAAAACAGTATTAGTACTGTAGTGTATTAAAGAGTGCATGTTATGAAAAACTCACTTTTTCAATGTTTGTGCATATGTAAACATTGTGGGTATCTGGAGTGCCTTCAAACCCACAAACTCTGAAATAAAACAGCCCAGTCAGTTTCTTTTCGGCTGCCTATTTCAGAAAACATGTGCATCTACAAGCTGTTCAGATTTGGCTCCCCTTACTGTGTCACAAATGGAGCTCATTGGAATTATACTGCCCCCTCATCTGGGTATCTCCACTCGTGGATTGAGAACTGCCTTTGCGAATGAATATTCATGATGAAAGTGCTACCTGACTGGCCAGCAGAAGAGGGGGTGGGGTGAACAGTGGCTCGCGGCTATTTAGACAGAGTGAGAAGGGGACTGTGGCGCTTTGTCCATGTGGTATTTTGAACAGAGCATGTTACAGACATTTCATTAAGACCTCAGGGAACTGTGTCAACTTGTGGAAAAAGGGTACAATCTGTCACCTTTAAGCCCAAGCATGTGTAAGGACAGATATTATATATTTATGCAAATACACTGCCTGGCCATTATGCAAATAATTAAGAGCCTTTAACTGGATAATTACGGCAGTGATTAATATTTCAGCTGCCAACAATTCATGTAACTTTAACTGATGCAGTGAGTAGCTTCTCATATTTAAGCAACCGTGTCTGAAGATGTATCCTGTGGTCATGGAAAAGATGTTAATGTGTTTCAGAAGGGTCAAATCATTGGCCTAGATCAAACAAAGAAAACAACTAAGGAAATCGCTGAAATGACTGGAACTGGGTTACGAACTGTCCAACACATTATTAAAACCTGGAAGGATAGTGGTGAACCCTCAACTTCGTGGAAGAAATGTGGTCAGAAAAATTTCTTAACTGATTGTGATCACTTCAACGCTTGGTGAAGTCGAATCATAAAAAAAAAATCAACAGTAGAACTCATGGCTATGTTTAATAGTGAAAACAAAAACATTTCCACATGCACAGTGCAACAAGAACTCGCAGGATTTGGACTAGGTGTGGTCATAATAAAAGCACTTGTTAGTGAGGCTAATCAGGAGAATTTGCTAGGGAGCATAAAGATTGGACTCTGGAGCAATGGAAAAACGTTATGTGGCCTGATGAGTCCAGATTTACCCTGTTCCTGAATGATGGGTGTGTCAGGGTAAGAAGGGAAGCGCATGAAGCCATGAACCCATCAACCCATCATGCAAAGTGGCCATTGTACAAGCCTCTGGAGACAGTCAGTGTGTTTACATGCACATAGAGAAAATCGAATTTCTGCCATTGCTCGACTGAAATCGAAGCTCTAAATGGCATGTAAACACCTTAGCTAGGCTGAAATTGAACCGAACTTGATTTCTCGCAATCGAGTTACCCGACCTAGATTATGCGATTGTAGCCGAGCTACTTAGTGCATGTAAACCCTATCGAGCTACGTAGTCGAGCCGCTTACTTCAGCGCTGCCCCTTCCGGAAGTGACGAGTGACGAGACCACAAGCGGGAAAAACAACAGCCTCAGTCGGTATGGCAACGAATCATGACAACGTCATGAATCTTTTCTTTTTGTGGCATTGTTTGCACTGTTAA